>NC_135715.1:140495429-140820704 GCF_964656455.1 Halichoerus grypus | reverse complement strand
TATTGTTGAAATGTGGTAACCAGTTTTGTTGTTAAAAGGAAGAAGGCCAACTGGCATTTTCCACTGAGTGTCCTGCTCTTGATTAGGTTGCTGTGGCTCATCTTTTCAAGCTTGAAACTGAAAAATTTTCAGTTCATCTAAAAAAAATCATCAAGATCAGAGAAATTGATTTAGGTGAGAAATCTGGCAGACATCTTGATGAAAGTGTCAATTTACTAATTTATAGTGATGAATATCAAAGATGCTATCCAGGTTACTGCCTTCCTGTTATCGTCGTATCTAGAAAACAAAACACACCATTAACTGTGCCTGAATTCAAATGGAAAATGGGTAATTTAGTACCCTATTAGATAAGATTATGACAAATTTTTCCATGCCCCTACACAGAAGTAGGGTGAGTATTGTGTTTACTAACTAGACCTTGGACAAATTATTTAATCTTCCTGAGTGGTCAAAATTTTAAGTCTGCCAAGTGCATCATCACTCTTCTTGAATCCTGCTAGCTAGACAGCAACAAATACTACTGTGCTCTCCCTTTTCCAGACCTCACTCGAATCATGCCCTGTAGATTTTGCTTGACACTGATATGCTGCAATTTCCAAGTTTACATTAAATTATATGTTATATTTTGATTAATAGTTACTTAATAGTATGTGAGAGATACCCTAACTTTATAGCATAGGTAAAAAAAAAATATTATTTGGAATGGGTTTTGCTGAAGTTGTCTAGTATCTTTTATGATATATTAGAATCTTGTTAACCATAATTGCAGCATATATCATTTTATTTCTGAACCCCCAAATTCATGGGAGGAAATCTCATTTAGGACCTGCAATTATATTCTTTTGTAATTAATCAGTACTTTATTATGTCTAAATTGATATAAAAATATAAATATGAAATATTGATGTCCTTTAAAATAATTTAAAAATAAGATGGAGTTTTAAAATATTGTTGCATATTTATGACACTATCTTCTGACTACAGTTTAAAAGATCCCTTGACTTTTAGATACCTAGCTGTAATTGCAATTATAGACAACCATGCATATTTGCTCCTTAGAAATTTAATGATTTATTGAGAAAGGCTGGCCATCAAAGTAAAAACCATTGTTTTGTCAACCAAATATTCAAATATCACATTTTGTATGTGCAAACATAAAAAAAACACTAGGTCTTACTCTTTACTTCTCTTATCCTTCTGCCTCCAATTGAATTTCCCCTTGTTTAAAAACAGTGTTTAAAGGTTTTCCGATCAGTCAACCAGAACATATAGAAGTTGGGAAAAGGGCTCTGCATTTAGATATTGTGATTCTAGTGCATAAAAGAGATACAAATATAGAGATATATAGACGTATACATTTCAGTTCTCACAAAAGGGAGTAACTTCAAGCACGGTTCACAAGAAAAATTTAAAATAATCATAGTATATACAATGGGATAGTTTAAAGAGAAAAACAGACCCCTCATATTCCTGATACAAGATTTTGACACATTCTAATGAGTGTGTTAAAAATTAAAGGTGGACTACACTTCAAAACTTATGCATTAAAATAATCTTGACTTCAACATTTCTGGATCCTGGTGCTCATTCTATCACCCCTTAAGCCCTAGGAAATAACCAGACCCTGGCCAGGGGTGCGAGGGTTGGGACTCAAACACCACTGAGGTTTTGAAGAACTCAGGACCTGGTGTCCAAGCATAGAATATAGGTTCTGAGAGCCCCACTGTGCCTTCACACAAGCATTCCAGACTTGTCCTGATATCAGAACTGTGCCCTGCATTGGCTATGATCAGGTGTTTGCCTCCTAAAATAGTGTATGCAAAAATGTTGTGTCTCTTGGGAAAGAAAAGCCATTATACGGATTATTAATTTAACAGGCAAAAAGGGATGAAATATTAAATGCGAAAAGTGAAGTGCACTTTATGGAGAACACTATGGAAAGCCAGAAGGCAGAAAGAGAAGAACTCAGCCACCTTCGGATGACATGGCAACTTAAAGCCATTGCAAGCAAGCCTGTGAAACAGCAGTGGGGAGCATTCAAAGAACAACTTAGAAAGGTACAGGAACATGCAGTGGATATTATTAAGTCTTAAAAACGAATGAAATTCTGACATATGCTGTAGCATAGAAGAGACTTTAAAACATGATGCTAAGTGAAATAAGCCAGTCACAAAAGGGTAAATGTTGTATGATCCCACTTACATGAGGTACCGAGAGTCAAGTTCATAAAGAGAGAAAGCAGAATAGAGGTTACCGGGGCTGAGGGAAGAAGGGATGGGAGTTACTGGTAAATGGGTACAGAGTTTAGTTTGGGATGATAAAAAGTTTTGGAGGTAGATGGTGGCGGTGGGTACACACTAATGTGAATGTCCTAATTCCACCAAACTGCACAGTTAACAATTAGTTAGAATGGTAAATTTTGTTATGTATATTTTACCACAATAAAACCAGAACCAAGTAAAGGAAACTCAGGGCCTGCACTTTTGTTCACTGGTGATTTAGAACCTCGAACTCACTTGAGGTAGTGAGTGTTTTCATGGGGATGGAAAAGTTCGATGACATACTAGTCATCGCTGGAATGGTCATTACATATTTGCTGGTGGTATCAAAGAGAACAAACTCATGACTATCTGATGTTTATTTCAGACTACTTACAACTTACAACTTCTTCAGGAAGCACTTATGCCTGTGTCTGCTCTTGACCTTGGAGGGAGCCTCCAGACCATTTTAGGTCTACAGAAAAAATGGAACGAAATGAAGCCTCAGCTCCAGGTGAAGAAACAGACTGATAGACTTGGGTGAACGGGAAAAAAATAAAAAACTGAGGCTTTCAGAGGGGAAGGGGGTGGGGGGATGGGTTAGCCCGGTGATGGGTATTAAAGAGGGCACTTATTGCATGGAGCACTGGGTGTTATACACAAACAATGAATCATGAAACACTACATCAAAAACTAATGATGTACTGCATGGTGACTAACATAACATAATAAAATTAAAAAATAAATAAAACATAAAATGGATTGCCATATGACTTAGCAGTTGTACTCTTGGGCATTTATCTCAGAGAAATGAAAACTTATGTACTAAATACTATGTACACAAATATTTATAGCAGCTTTATTCAAAATAGCCCCAAACTAGTAACTACCCAAGATGTCCTTCAACAGGGAATGTTTAATGATTAAACTAAACAGCCATGTCATGGAATACTACACAGCAATAAAAGGCATGAATGATTGATATACACAACAGCCTGGATGAATCTCAAGGGAATTGGCTGAATGAAAACAGCCAATCCCAAATGTTGTTTATTGTGTGATTCCTTTATATAATGTTCTTGAAACAACAAAACTTGAGAGATGGAGAACAGATTACTGGTGTCAGAAGTTAGGGATGGATAGGGGAGGAAATCATTATAAAGGGAGCCATGTGGTGATTGAATAATCCCTTATCTTGATTGTGGTTGTGGTTACATTAAGCTACACATGTGATAAAATTGCCTAGGACTACACATATACACAGACACACAGACACACACACAAGTGCATGTGTAATTGGAGAAATCCAAAACAACTCTGTGGATTATACGAATGTCAACTTCCTGGTTTTTATCTTGTACAAGATGTTAACTTTGGGGAAGAGAAGACTGGAGAAAAGGAGCATGGAACTTCCCTGTACAATTCTTTTTTTTTTTTTTTAAGATTTTATTTATATATTTGACGGAGAGAGACACAGCAAGAGAGGGAACACAAGCAGGGGGAGTGGGAGAGGGAGAAGCAGGCTTCCCGCCCAGCAGGGAGCCCGATGTGGGGCTCGATCCCAGGACCCTGGGATCATGACCTGAGCTGAAAGCAGACACTTAACGACTGAGCCACCCAGGCGCCCCTCCCTGTACAATTCTTTGTAATTTTCTTTGAATCTATGATTATTTCAAAATAAAGATGTTAAAAGACAACACAAAACAAAATGAAACTGTTCAGTTGAGGTTTACCTAATTAATTTTCACAGACGGGTGAATTACTTTTTTTTTTAAACAAAAACATTGCTTGTCTAAAACTCCACTTTAAAAAGACATTTTTCTTACTGTTGTTCTCACTGTTCTGTATTTGATGAGACACAAACATTCAGTCCACAAAATGTCCTTAATATATTCTTATCTTAGATTATTTTAATTTATGTTAAATTATTTCCTTATTAATGTATTTATCACATATATTGACTCTAATTATTTCCCTAAGAGGTATAGACACATTTTAGATGAAGACATCTGAGAGCAAGGATGGGCAAGCTCTGACACAGAGGCCCTCCTGCCCTTTGTCCCCGAAATTGCCACTATGATGTCACTGTCCCCGCCCACTGGCACCCCAGGTTCCCAACACCCTCCCAGGAATCTTGCTGTGCTCTCCCCGTTCTCCCTCTCAGAGAGCCCTCAGGAGATGAGATAAAACCATGAGTCATGTTCCCAGGCCCTGACTCTGAATGCATTCCATACCCTCCACCTGCTGCGGCTCCTAAACCTGATACAGCTGCCAAAAGTGATTGCTGGTCATGCTGTCCTCCTGCCTGGCTTCTTGTTCTTTGCTGCAAAGTCAAGCTATCTGCGTTTCTGTTGGTCACAACTTCCTAAGTGTTGGCCTTAAAGAATGCTGAATCAGAAAATGAAAGATTCCTTTGAGGAATATCTATTTTAGATTCTTTAAAATAAAACTGATATCATGGATAACCAGCCCCCCGCATAAAAACACACCATTGTAGCCCATGGTGAATGAGTTCTTGTAAAATCTTAGAAAATTCAACTACCCTACGTGTTAGGTACTTTGATATACCCTGTGTTATATATGCCTATTTGCATTTCATGTTTACATGCGTGCACATGCCCCTGCACATGTGTGAGTGTGTAAATCCCTCAAAGTCAGGGGCCATTTCCAAGCTTTGTTAGTTCTGTCACTGTGACGTGCATATATTTGATGTCCCCATGCTTGATTTCAACTTGAAGACCTTTCTGTTACTCTTCTGCAAATTATTTCCTTTGCCTAAATCATTTCCATTACTTTTTTCCTTGATAGAAGAAGATCCATCCCTGATGTTATAGTGACTTCCTCTTTGAGTTGTCCACCCTTTGCAAGTTCTATCCCAGAATCTGGATTCCTATAAGGGATCTCTGAGCAGTGCTGGGTAAAAAGGAAGCTGCTTTATCCCTCCCTACATATGGTGGCTATTTGTGGATTCTGGGATGACCATTTTTTTTTAAAGATTTTATTTATTTATTTATTTATTTATTTGAAAGAGAGAGAGAAACAGCATGAGAGGGAAGAGGGTCAGAGGGAGAAGCAGGCCCCCCGCTGAGCCGGGAGCCCGATGTGGGACTCAATCCCAGGACTCCGGGATCATGACCTGAGCCAAAAGCAGTCGCTTAACCAACTGAGCCACCCAGGCACCCTGGTGGATTATGGGATGACCATTTTTAAAGCAGCATATCTACCACATGGCTCAGCTGGTAGTTCACTCCGACCATTCTGTTATTCTAGAGGACAAATAATTCCCCCAATATATTTTTAGACTTGCCTTCTCTGGTGTTTTTACCACACTGCCTGATTCTAGTCTGTATTAAATATCAGAGATGGTCATGGCTTCACAGAATATCTAAAATACATTCAGTTAACAGATAACTGGAGTACTTGGTGTGCCACAGAAATAGGTGACTTTGTAGTTTACCAGCTGGCTTTGAAACAGGTTTTTTTGTATTGCTGATAATTTTTTTTTTTTAATTTCTGAGAAGTTGGGGATAGAATAATGTATCCTTAGCATCAAGCACAAAGCTTGGATTTGCAGGGATGGGGTGGGGCTGACAATAAATAATTGTTAACAAATGAGAGAATGATTTGTGATTTAGGTCTTCCTATAGTCAGTTATAAAGTAAAAAGCTCCCTAAAGGTGGATATTTTTATTGCTTTTAACTTTTTAGCAACTGAATGATGAAGTTCAGTACATTATAAAAGAATCAGAAGAGTTAAGTGGCAAAGGAGCCCCTGTGAAAGAGAAGTCTCAACAACTAAAGGAGCTTATTCATCTCCATCAAACACAGAAAGAGAGAATCCAAGATTACCAGGATATCCTGTACAAGGTGGTCCAATTCCACCAAGTCAAGGAAAAGGTAAGACTTGTCACCAATACCTGGAAGACCCTCAGTTTTAAACTATGAAGTTAAAAATAAATTATTGTGTAAAAAAGGCCAAATTTTTTATTCTGGTATTAGGAGCTTTCCACAATCTGGCCTTTAACTTTTTTCTCACTATGCCTCTACCCTCCCTTATGATCCAGCCAAACTGAGCTCTTCTTTGTCCCTCAAAGATAGTGCACACATTCCTAACTCCAAGCCTGGACTCTCAGGCGCCATTACCTGACAGATCCTTTTCTCTCCCCTCTACTATTTAAACCCTGCCCCTGCTTCCAACAAACCTATGTCACTTGGAATGTTTTGTCTCTCTTCTAAATTTCCAGAACTTTCATTGTTTATTTCACACATTTGTCATTTTTAGCACCTTGATTCTTTTTTTTAAGATTTTATTTATTTATTTGAGAGAAAGAGTGAGAGAGAGAGAGCAAGAGTAGGGGGAGAGGGAGATGGAGAAGCAGACTCCCTGCTAAACAGGGAGCCTGATGTGGGGCTTGATCACAGGACCCTGGGATCATGACCTGAGCCAAAGGCGGACTCTTGACTGACTAAGACATGCAGACGCCCCTAGCATCTTGATTCTAAATTACTTCTTCCCCTCAACTCAAGTGTAAGCTCTTCGAGGGAAGAAAACAAATTCTTTTTGGTTTTTTTTTGTATCTCAATTAAATGACAATATGGAGTGCTCAATAGAGCTTTATAGTTATTAGCTTCTATTAACAGAAGATGGACATCTATCAATATCCCTTTAAAATAGCCTCTGAATTTACTCAGATCACAAGTCTAAATCTTGCAAAGGTTTTAAACTCTGACCAAAAAGAGTGTTTTCTTTTTTAATAGAACTGACAATGTTAATCCCTCAATTTTACCCTATCAGTTTGAAGCACTGTAACATTTTTTTGGTCTATGACACTAATAATTATAGATGGGCTTGGCAGCATTTTGATCAGGTAGTAAAATTGGTTATAGCAAGTGGGCTTTTAAAAAAAATCTATCTTCGGGGCGCCTGGGTGGCTCAGTCATTAAGCGTCTGCCTTCAGCTCAGGTCGTGATCCCAGGGTCGTGGGATCGAGCCCCGCATCGGGCTCCCTGCTCTGCGGGAAGCTTGCTTCTCCCTCTCCCACTCCCCCTGCTTGTGTTCCCTCTCTCACTGTGTCTCTCTCTGTTAAATAAATAAATAAAATCTTAAAAAAAAAAAAATCTATCTTCATAAAAAATAGGAAATCCATGTTAATTGTTAATGTCCTAAATTCCAGCTGGGTCATCTCAATAAATCAAGGGAAATGGAGTTTTTAGAAGAGCCAAAGGATCTGGATGATGCCCACGAAGCCCAGGTTCACCTCAGTCGCTCGCAGGAAAAGCAGGCACATATTGATCATCTCCATGAACTGGCCCTTTCCCTGGGAGTGGATGTCATCTCATCAGTGCTACGGCCTGTAAGCAACTTAGAACACCATCACTCACACCTAACTAAAGCTGAGAGTTGGGGTATAATATCAAAGAAACCAGGCAGATTGCCTAGTATATGTTAAATTTAAAAATACATTAAACCATTGGGATAGTTATTTGTGGTGAATCTCTACCACCTATAACAAAAGAAAAGACTTTTAAGGAGAAAAATCTGTTTATAGAAGTCTTGTTTAATACATCTATTCTCATGCTAATTAAAATGTAGAATTGTAGAGCTGTGTTGTGTAATATGGATGGCAGTCAGGTTTTCGCATTTGAAATGTGCCTAATGCAACTAAAGAACTAACTTTTAATTTTATTTATTTTTAATTAATTTAAAATTTAAAACTGACACTCACTGTAATTATGGAAAAACGTCTAAGTACGTTGGGAACAGCTTGGATATGTGAATCTACAGTTTAAACTATAAACTATGAAATTTGAATACAGATCAAGTATTTCTGATAGAAGTTTAGCAACAATTAAGAAGTGCTTGTAAGTGTGAAATACACGCTAGATTTCAAAGACTTAGTATAAAAAGCTGTATTAATATTTTTTACATTTGTTTACATGTTAAAATGATGGTATTTGGTTGAACAAACTATATTATGAAAATGAGTTGCACCTGTTTCTTTTTTACTTTTTAATATGGCTACTGGAGAATTTTTAATTTTTCATGTGGCTCAGGTTATATTTTGATTGGACCTATGCTGCTTTAGCATTTTGGATCTGGAAGGTATCCTAGAGATGATCTAGCCCAGGACACTCATTTTATAAAAGAAGGATCTGAGGCCCAGAGAAGCTGCTCTATCCATAAAAGCCCATAAAGAAGGAGCTTCCTGGCTTCACCAAAGGCTTGGGTACTCATTACTGGATCTGCTTTATGCCACTGGACTGACCTTAACAAAGGAGCCTAAAAAAGAAGAAAATATTTCCAGATCATAATTTTATAAATAACACATTGGACTCTGATTTAAAAAAAAAAAAATTCTTCTCCAAATTCCTTTTTTTTTTTTTTTTTTTAAAGATTTTATTTATTTATTTGAGAGAGAGAGAATGAGAGAGAGCACATGAGAGTGGGGAGGGTCAGAGGGAGAAGCAGACTCCCTGCCGAGCAGGGAGCCTGATGTGGGACTCGATCCAGGGACTCCAGGATCATGACCTGAGCCGAAGGCAGTCGCTTAACCAACTGAGCCACCCAGGCGCCCTTTCTCCAAATTCCTAATTTGAGGGAAGAAGAGATTGTTTATTCTATCCAATATGTATAACATAAATAAAATAACAATGGCCAATTTTACTTTAAAGTTCATTTAAGATCTCCATTAAATGATATGGAATGCAATGAACCTAAAGTGTTTTTTTTTTTTAATTTTTTAACTGAAAGACATAGAAATACAAAATATCTGTCACTGTTCATAGAATTGGTTTTTACCAAGAAGGAGTTTTCTTTTTAAAGAGTTTTATTTTATTAATAAATTTATTTTAAATAGAAAGAAAAAAGTAAGATGTGTCACTTTGCACAAATAATATTATAAATTGTTCTCCAGCCCTCATCTGGCCTTGGCCTCAGCAGCCCTCTGTGTTGAGCACAGATTGGCGCACTTGCATAATGAACCTGAGGTTAAGTTCAAGTTGACAGGAAAATTATAGTGCAGAAGCTGAATGTTTCCAATGCATATTTTATGCCTTTTGAAGTAAAAATTATACCTTATAATAAACGGCGTCTCTGAAGAGTTGGGTGTGATGAGCCAATCTTCAAAACTGTAGTTTCAAGACTAGAGTTGCAATGGTTTGCCTTCCCCAACATGCTGGTGTCTGGCTTCTTTCTGAAATCATTACATTCAAATATGCTTAAGGTAAGGTAAGCCAGGAACTGGTTTTTTAATGTCCTTTATAAGTTTCATAACGCAGGTAAATAGCATGTTCGTCTCATTGCCGTTTCACCCACTCCTTTGTCACTTTCTCTTCTCTTTCATTTTCAGAACTGCTCTAACGTTTCTGCAAAGAACCTGCAGCAGCAGCTGGACATCCTTGAGGGGGACCATGTGAACTGGCGTGCCAAAGCCCAGGAGTATGAACGGACCCTGACCTGCAGCTTGGAGTACTGCACCTCAAGGGACAAGATAAACGAGGTGGGGTGGCAGGGGTGAGAACCGACATTGTCAAAAGCTGCTCTGAACCTAAAGCACATGTCTCTTGTCTGTACGTGTGCACCCACAATCAGGAGACCTTTTATTCCACCTTGACCTTTCATCCACCAAGCACGGTCTCAGGGCTCTGAAAGTTTGAGTAAATTTCCAGCACCCAAGTCAGTATGTTGTCAATGCATAGAAAAACCTAGAATACACTATTGTGGTGTTTTATTTGCTTTCTTTCCCCCCACTCAAGCCTGTACAGCAATTGCTTGCTTGAGTGGATATAGCCCATTAGGGCAGAAAGTGTGATGCTGTCCCCATGAAGCCAGCTCCGAATTGCTGAGATTCTATTTAAGTACCATTGACTCATAGTGAAGGGGGTGCCAAGGGCCAGGGGAGCAGGCTCTTTGCCTCAGAGGCTACAAAGTATTATCACCAAAGTCAAATGGCTGGTTTCATATTTACTCAAATGGAGTGGCTTCCTGGCAAAACAACTTCTAGAGAAAAAGGAATAACAGATGAAAGTCATCCTCTACATCCATGCACCTGCTCACAAACACATAATTCCACCTACTCTCCCTCAATTCTATCTAAACCCCAACCCCCAAACATGTAGCAAGCCACAGTAACCCTCCCCTAGTTAAACTTCCCATTTAAATAAACTTATTCTGGGGAGAAAACATAGATCAGTATGGAAAATATAGAACCTGACTTTTGACTGAGAATTGACAGCAGGATACAGAGTACTGTAATGCCAGACTTATCTCCATTTAGAGCAAAATGTTTCGAGTCCATCATTTTTTGGGTACTCATTACTGAGTACAAAAATGGGTGGAGGAAAAGGAAGTGGTAAACCTTCTCAAACATTTAGTATATGCCCAATTATTTACATAATCTGGGCCCAGCAAGTATCAAATATCAGACAACATTAGCTCACGGACTCAAGTATGAGTAACTAAACTTCACTATGAGTGCTCTGAAGTGCTCCTTCCTGCAGGCCACACTTTTCTAGACCACGGGCAGGTGCAGAAAGGGAGCAGGGCTGGAAGGAAAGTGAGAGGGGCAGAGAACAGGAGAGGCCACGTGGATCCCAGGAGAGAAACAGGAACATCAACGACGACTTTCATTTTAGCTATGTGCCGCAGGACTGTAGAGTTGCTGCTCAGAGTCCATGTTCCAGGGATGCATTCTGGGCTAGGGATTCATTCGAGGTTAAACCCAGAGTGTAGCCTACCCTCTATGGCCTCTTCCAGTTTCAGCTAACAATAGTTCATTCAGGTCTTATTAAAGAAAACAATATTAAAGAAAACATTATTCTCCCCAAGGCTATAACATTTAGATTTGCAGGCTTGCAAACAATTTTTTTCCTACCTTTCCCCAAAGTTATCTTCTTTCTTCCCTTCCTTCTCCTCCTTCTCCTCCTCTCTAATCCCTCCCCCTCCTCTTCTTCTTCTTCCTTCTTCTTCTTTGGTAAACTTTTGTTTTGCCAAAAATCTTTCTCGCTGCAGGGATGCACAGCTCTGTACTAACCAAAACCACAAGCGGAGGAGGCTAAGGGTTACTCCCAGCTCCCTATAGCTCGGTTTCCATCTTCCTGATGCGCTGTGGCTTTTATGAAGCTGGGTTTCCCTGTTCAGGCCTTTCCCACAGTGGTTCTATTTACAGGTTGCCTCGTGATGAGCCTCTGCTGGGAGCCAGCTAGCTGAGATGACAGATGTCCCTTGTAGTCACAGTCGGGACACCCAAGGATTGTCTGTACCATGAGCAACCAGATACATGTGGGTTTGATTTAGGAATCAGATATCACTTTAACATGACCTTAAACATTAAGAGAACTAGTCTTCCCACTTGCTTCTACTTCATATCCAACTAATCTTTGATGTAAGTTACAATTTCATATTTAAAGGCTCTTTGAAAATCTTTGGTCCTTTTCTCCTTTTCTTTTTGTAGAAATTCAGTAGGCATGTCACAGTGTAGCATCCACACCCTGGACTTTCCAACCACAAGCCTAATGGGAAGATAATCAGAAGGAATATTTTTAGCACACTTTAGTGAAATAAATATACGTACACTCTAGTTTGTATTGTGAATATCAGAGTGCAGATGGGTAGATGCCAAGTGGTGATAATATTTATACACCTAGACATTTTTATTATATTGTCATTATTAATATTGGCATAGGTACTTAAAACATTATAAAAAATTGAAAGCAATATGTTACTCTACTTTTTTTGTATATAAAAACATTAAAGTCAGACACCCCACCAGAGAACTAGAGCAAACATTGCATTTTTTTTGAAGATTTTATTTATTTATTTGAGAGAGAGAGAGAAGGGGGGAGAGAGAGAAGCAGGCACCCCAGCTGAGCAAGGAGCCCGACACAGGGCTCGATCCCAGGACCTTGGGATCATGACCTGAACTGAAGGCAAACACCCAACCGACTAAGCCACCCAGGCACCCCAATGAATTTTATTTTTTAAGTTGATTTGGAAACACGTTGTTTTGCTTCCAGTGTGCTTCAAGTGCTTCTTGGAAGTTCACAGACTCTGGGTGGAAATAGATTTTGGAAGATCTCGACTTCGACACATCTTCCTTTTTAGAACGAGAAACTGGAGGTGTGTAGGATTTGCATTTGAACAGTGTGCTCTAGGACTACAGAGTAGTAGGTGTGTTGAGGAGTCAGCTTTGGGCCAAAAGCTCATCTATTGGTCTTCAGGCTTTACTGGGCACCAACACGATGTCACTTGCTAAACTCAGAGTCCCCACTCACTCCCTGCTTTAACACATTCAACCACGGCATGGTCTGATGCGCCATGTACCCTTCCTCTGTGCTTTCCTCTGCTAGCTTTGTTTTCTGGCATAGCCGTGACAAGCTGTTTGGATGCTCTGATACAATAGCACAGTTCATTTGGTCATTTCAATCAAATTACTTGTTGATGATGCCCTAAGTAACTTTCCTGCTTATAACTGCCCTAGAGGTACCTAGCAGAGGACTCAGTACCTCAGGGCAAAATAAAGGGAGGTGTTCTAAATGTGATTTTTTTTTTTAATGTGATATGATATTCTTTAAAGACAAAGAACCATGGTTCTGTGCCTTATCTTTGGGTAAAGTATTATTATTTTCTCATTTCATACACTACATAAGACATAGGAAATTATAAAATCTCATTTTCTCCATGTCTACCTTCACAGCCTTCAGACTGCCAGATTTCGGGAGTTTTTTTTCCACTCATTTCACACAAAGATACATTTGTATGCATAAATGTTGAATTTTACCATATATTTTCTTGCCTGGCAACATAAATAAGCTGTTAATACACAAAGCATTACAGACATTCTCTGTGGTGAGACGTGACAGAACATCATTAGTTACTCGTTCTTTTACACGTCTTCATTTAGAAATGTAATAAGTTAATATCAAGCATGTTTTCTATCTGCAACCTGACCAAAAAAATTACTTTTACATAATGTTAATGGAAATTTGTAACTGGAGTCTCATTATGGGTCACAATTACTTTGCTGAAAAAAAAAAAAAAACAGCAATGACAAAATTGGGTTGGTAGCCATTCTCTCAAAATAAGTTTTGCAAACAGAAGCTTTCATATAATTAGATTACTTTAGCCTGAAATTTTTACACTGTAGCAACATCCTACCCATTGGGAAGGAAGCAGAAAAGGATTTGGTGTATATATAGGTCTATTCCATATGTCGGAGTCTCAGGTTCCAGTTACACAAATTTTTTTGTCAATTTGGATAAGTCGGTCATCTGAGTTCCAGAGATACAAGGCAGATGAGAAGCAGCAAATTATAACAGGGGAATAGACACATACCCAACTCATGAAATCGAACTTCCTGACCTCATATAGCACTTTGCTGTTGACAAAATGACCATGGAGAGTCCCCTGCTGGCAGGATAAGAGGCAGATAAAGAGTGCCTGGATGGGTCAAACAAGCGGTGGGCAGTATTGTGGTATGGTGCGGGGGATTATCATTTTCCAGATCGATAACCCTAACTCGTCATTTTAAGGAAAAAAACTAAACTATCATCATTCGACACATATCGCCAATGTGGCTACTGTGTACTGGACCATGAGCATATAAAAGTCTTCAGGGAACGTGGAGCCCAGAGTGAATTAAAGCCCGTGGGACTTCAAGTCACAGCCAGTCACGACCAGGCCACACCATGGGTCCATCCAGAGGGTATATAGAAGAGAATAGAGAAGATAGATTTGTTCTGAAAATGAACATCCATAGGCATAAAAGGTGTTAAAAGGTTGGTGTTTCACGTCTGCAAAGTGACTCTTTTTCCTGAAGAATACAGAGAGCTGAAGTTTAAAATCATAGTTACCATGTCCAGAAAATAAAACCAACGTAACATGAACACACAGAGCTTGCGGGGCGGAGACAATAGCCATTACTGAGACACCATGTCAAACGGAGCCGGCGTCCTCTCTCCACAGGCTGCCCCACTTCTACTGCCACAGCGCTGGCCCTGAGCGCACGAGGAAGGACAGCCGCATGGTTGCCAAGCACAAGGAGGCCCAGGGAGCCTTGTCCTGAAAGCTCTCCAGCACTTAGGCTTAATAGCCTAGCCGTAGTAATCGTAGCAAATCATTCATGTTGAATTATGAATCTTTGGGTCCTTCCATTTCAAATGCAAGCATCCCTGGGAGGTGATAACTGTGAAGCCTTCTGTTACTGAAAATGAGCATCAGAAAGCTTTTTCTTGGGGCAAAAGGATGAGCAGGAAATGAAGCTCGTGAAGTGGACATGAAGAGAAATGGACTATTTGTTTTGTATTTTTGCATCTGGCCAAACCTGTGCCATAGTTCCAATGAAGGCTTTCTTTTTTAATTTTTTTAGTAGGCTCCATGCCCAGTGTGGAGCCCAACATGGGGCTTGAACTCAGGACCCTGAGATCAAGACCTGAGCTGAGATCAAGAGTCAGACGCTTAACCGACTGAGCCACTCAGGTGCCCAGAGAGGCTTTTGTTTTTAATGGGTTTCCTTACTATTAAAATGTCGCATGTCCCTCATATAAATTGGTTTTGCCAGCACCAGACTCACAATAATACACTCTTATGCCAAAGCAGCCTCAACCAGCTTAGTCAAGACTAAAAATAGCAATTCAACCCGGTCATCATCAGCCTCGTTTTGCTTCTGCTTCTTTTCAAAGAAGCTTTGTTCATTCCTAACCCTGAGAGAAGCTCACTGCTCCCTGGGAAATATGGTGAAGATGTTCATTCTGCTGGTTTCAAAAGAACCACAATTTTAAAGTCTTAATTTTATTCCTAAGTATAGCTCTATTAACTTAGTCTGCTGATTCCATAACAAATATGGAGGAGCTGAACAAGTGGAAAGACAGGAAAATCACATTATTCATTAGAAAAAAAAATTCCTCCTGGTTTTTTAAAGACTTTTAGAAGCTTTGTTAATATGGATTATAACAACATTTAAATCTTTCAAATAGGGTGAACTATCCTGCCCCAGCGTTGGGTGTTTTTTTCTGCTTACATGTTCTAGTTGAGCAGTTGTCTTGCCATTTCCACCCTTCCCCATTGTTGACAAGCTAACTAAAGTTAGAAACAGCTACGGGAACAATGATTCCATAGCCAAGCAACCATGGCACTCAGTTCCTTTAAAAAGATGATCACAAGTTATACAGGGATTAGATGGGAAGTTAAGTTTTCATGTTGGAATGTGCAGGTAAGAAATTTAGGCATGGTTAGGTTTTTCTGAAAACCTAGCTGCTAAAGGTAGTTCCTTCATGCTGCCTTCAGCTTGTATCTGCAATAGTCCTAAATTTGAGCTGGGAAAGGCACAAGATTTAAAGTGCATTTCTAGTGGGACCAAAAGAGAAAAGTGCCAGCAACTTTGTAAAAGGAGCTCCTTTGTCAGAAAGAAGCTGATTCCATTTCACATACGCACAGTGCCATGAACTTATATATATCTTATAAATCATTTCAGTGGAAGTACATACATTCTGAAGCCACAGAAGTAAAATTGTGCTCATCATTTATCGACCTTAAATTTTTTGATTCAAAGTAGATTTAAAATTTCATGCTTTAGAATTACAGTGTTAAGGCTCAGCCTTTCTCCGTTCATCACATAGTTTTCAAATAGAAGTTGATCTTTCCCATTCAAACAAGCAGACATAACCCAGTGATTATCAGATTGATGACAGAGCCCCTCTTCCTTTCTCTAGACTGAAGTTTATAATGTATATCATGTTCCAGTAAGAGAAAAAAGAATATAAAATTTTATTTTCCAATGGATACTTACTAGTGATAGGACATATATTTGCCCTTTTCTTTTTTCTTTTCTTCTGTTTCTTTTTATTAAAAAATTATTTTTTAATTGTAGTAAAATGCACATAACATAAAGTTTACCTCCTTAACCATTTTACAAGTACTGATAACGATATTAAGTACATTCACATTGTTCTACTACCATTACCACTATCCATATCCAGAACTTTTTCTTCATCCCAAACAGAAATTCTGTACCCATGAAACAATAACTCTCTATTGGGGACATGTTTTTTAATACAAGAATCTGTGGTTTCCTCAGATGTGGTAGTTATTACACCTACAATTGCAGATTATGACTTTGGGGGAAAAGAATTCCTGCCCAAGTTTTATGTGAATAACTCCAAATGTAGTCCCTTTATATCTCTCTCCCATTTGTCTTTTCCCACTAAAATCAAACATGTGCATATTAAAACACTGAATGTCAAAGAATTTAAATATTAATTGGTTATTTCAAAAGTATACCAAATGAATATGACTTCTCAAATATTTGTGAGTTCTAATAGAGAAATAGTTTTCAAATTTTGAAACTATAGTTCTTATCATCTCTTTAGAATGTTACTGATTTATCAGTTTAAATGTTTAATATGGTCTCTGTGGTTGGCTTAATTGGTAGCTTAAAACTAGCATTCAACAATTTCATTTACCATATAAAATAAACAACACTGATTATGTATAGGTGTGTCAGAGGCAAAAATTGCATCAGCATAATAATTTCCATGTATGCAAGTCTGCTAAGGCCTTTATAGATAATTGTCTCCAAGAAATGTTAAAGATAAGGTAAAGGTTCTGTTACTATAATCTGCAGAATTTGAAATAAGCATTTTGAGAAAGCAAATATTTTTTAGGGCCGATATGTTTCTTATGTATTACAAGTCTAAAATCCAGCATGTACACGGCTTTTATTCCCTTCCAAATAATTTATTTGCTGTCATTGAAAAGAATTTTAATGTGTTTCTGACTTTTCTTATCATAGCTCAAATTTATCAACCATGACATTATTCATTTTTTGCTGTTAAATGCTTCCATATAATCTGAGAAGGTTTATGTTTTCTCTGTACTTCTCTTTGCTGATAATATAACAAGAGAGTTGCCTGTCAACATGTTTCTCTTTCTTGAATATGGAAAAGGGCACAGAAAGTGGTGTGTTTAACGGGACTGGACCGCTTAGAGCTTTGGTTCACTGGTAAAGTTGAACTGTGTGTTCTTAAGGCTGTCATAATGCACGCCCTACTCTCAGTTCATTGCCATATGTTCTGTTTATACACAAGTTAGCACTGCCATCAGTGGTCATGCTGTCAACTTTACTTTCCGGTTTGGAAGGACATCTGAAGTTAGTGGCCTATATCTAAGAAGGAAATCTCTCCTGGAAACTGCTCATGAAAAATAATTTTTTAGCTGGATTTGGGCAAGTAAAGTATTTTTCCTACTAAGTCTCATATTGGGTCTCTTCTTTTATCCCACTAATGTCCTTGGTGGTCTGAAGGTCAACCCTTCATTGACCTCTGCAACAGGAACAGCGCATGGGAGCCTAATCGATTCATTGCTGATACTGTAAGAGAGCCTCGGGAGGCGGAAGGATCTAGGGCAACACTAGCACACAGAGAATAGAATGAATGGGAAACATAATGTCAAATAAATACAAATAAGAATATTAGAGTTGTTGAAAATCTATGATGTGTTAAAAACTGTCTTGTTTGGAAGCCAAAGGATATTCTATACTTATAAATCTAATTATAAATTACAAATCAAGGGGCACCTGGGTGGCTCAGTCAGTTCAGCATCTGACTCTTGATTTCGGCTCAGGTCATGATCTCAGGGTCATCAGATCGAGCCCTGCATGGGGCTGTGCACTGGGTGTGGAACCTGCTTAAGATTCTCTCTTCCTCTCCCTCTGCCCCTCCCCTCCCCGCTCTAAAAAATTTACACATCAGAAAGTACAAAGAACAATTTATATTTATATTTTAGGGATATGTTTAAATTCACATGTGTTCACTTAGCAGACTTGTTTTCTATTGAAAAATCACTGAATACATTTTCAAGACTATGAATATTTTGAATTGTTAAGATTTTTTTATTTATTACAAGTCAATATTAGTGTCCTCATTTTAAGGAAATCACCTCTTTCTTTTATTGAACGGCAGCTCAAAGAGTCATTCAAAGATATCAAAAAGAAATTCAACAATTTAAAGTTTAATTACACTAAGAAAAATGAAAAAGCTCGGAACCTGAAGGCTCTTAAATATCAAATTCAACAAGTTGATGTGCATGCTGAAAAAATACAGGTAAAGAGAAAGTGTGGATGGTGTGTCTGTGTGTGTGTGTGTGTGTGTGTATGCGCGTGTATGCACTACTACAATTATTACAAAATCAGTTTGCATTTCAATTCTAGATGCCTAACCCTTGGGCTTTTTTGCAGCATTGGGATTCAGAAGGTAGCTTTCTGCTTTTGTAACAGTTCAGTTCCTCATGTAAAATGTATAAGTTAATTTATCTCTTGAGGCAGCTCTAGAATGGATTCTACCAAACCTACCCAGCCTCTCTGCTTCCATTCTTCCCCACAACACACACAGGCACTCATGCACGCATGCACGCACATGCGCAAATACACCTTTTATACGCCCCGTTTCCTTTCCTTACACATGCCTATGTCAGGAACTTCCTCCACTGCTCCCAGGACCCCTTATACTACCTCGATTACCACATGAACCAGCTAGATTATTTGAATATCTTTCCCAGGAGACAGTGAGCTTCCTGAAGACAAGAAAATATTTTATTTTATGATCATTATCTTTTTTTAAATCATAATATCATTCTCGAAATCTGGAATAGGACCTGGTATATAGTGAATATTCTATATGATTTTAATGATGGATCAATAAACTATGTGGAAGAAACCCATTCTTTCCAAAATACATTTGTGATCATTATGATTTTAATATATTATCATGGAGAAAGCTGCAAAAATTTTCCCCAAGTTTTTCTCTCAATATGTAATCACCAGCTAGCCTCATAAATAAAAATTGAATCTTATTTTTAAACTATTTCTTTTTTGCACAGGCTTTGAAAAAGAAAATGGAAAAAGTTGAGAATAAAACTTCTGATTCTTTCTTAAATTATCCAAATAATAAAGTTAATGTTCTTTTGGAAGCGATGAAGGATTTGCAAAAACATGTGGATGAGTTTGAGAAAGTTGTGACAGATTACAAGGTGTATTTGGACCTGACCGAACACCTCCAGGAGATGATAGAAGAGGTATCCTCTTCTCGTTGTAATGGTGTCCATATGTAATGTTTTTAAAAATTGTTCTGCTAATTTAAAACAATGCTACTGCAGTTAATTTTGTCATTAAATCTATGCATCATCCCCCTTTTCATGATTATTGCCTTAGGATAATTTCTTAAAGTAGAATTGCTGGACCAAAGTGGATGAATGTTACAAGGTTTGATTGTATTGTCCAGTTGTTCTTCATAAAGATTTTACTAGTTTACTCTTACCAGCAACATATGAGAGTTTCTCATTTCTCCATAACTCCATCAACTCAAGATGTTTAACCATCATGGAATTATGCTCACTGCTGGATATCTGTTTAAAATACTCAGAATGACTTATTTATTTCACGGAATTTGAAAATGTTTAGAAAGAAATGTGGTACTGGGATGTTTCAGGTACAAAAATTGTTATTGGTGTTATTTTGTTTTTGTCAAGAGGATAAATGGTAGAGTATGCATAAACTATATGAGATTTGACAAGTTATTATTTGCACACTTCATATTGAAGAAATTCCACACTTGGAAGTTCTTTATGGCCCATTATTCTGTGATACAAAATGTCTCTTTGCCACAGATGCAGCAGTTTTTAGATTTAACACCGCACTAAGGAAGATGAAGATGATCATTCTTCTATATCTGATCTATAGGTTTGCTGTGGCCCTGTGGCACTTTTTTAAAGCCGGCTCCTAACAGAGTCATGTGTTTCTATTTCTCACTCATCATAATTGCTCTGGCCTTGGTCAGACACATTCCTTCCATCACAGTTATTTAGTATTTTTGGTGAGGAACTGTCTCAATTATCCACTGTGCTTTGAAAATATGACTTGAGTACCTTCTATTTAAAAAAAAAAAGGTCAAATGCTGTTCTTTAGATGATACTTCCTCAACCCATAAACTAAATCTCATTCTTAAAAGAGATTTCTTTATTAGAGTGTTAATCAGGAAGTACTTTATCCATGTATTGTTAATTTTTTCAATTATTTAGGCAGGATTTCGTATGTTTGGGCTTTTTTCTTTACTTTTAGCTGATACTTTAATTCTTTTTCGGGCCATATGCTTTTTATATTTCCTGTTCTCGTAAGTCTGCAATGTTCTTAGGAAGTCTATTTCAGGCAAATCTAAGAAGGCAGGAAAATCAAATGAATTTCCATACCTTTATTTTCTTATCTAACTCTAATACGCTAGAGCAGAAGCCTATGATCATATTTTGACATTTTCCTTGTTATGACTTAGAAAGTTCAAACTAATGTGACTATAAAGTTTGAGGAAATTGAAATTTGATACTTCAATGGTCAAAATGAAGAACTTTAGAAGGATGGTGTCGCTTTAATCTATGCTTTATCCCATTTTAATTTAGTGTCACTTTTGGTGTGAAGATGCAAGTGCCACAGTTGTAAGAGTTGGAAAATATTCCACAGAGTGCAAGACAAAAGAAGCTGTGGAAATTCTCCACCAGCAGTTCAATAAGTATATCGTGCCCTCAGTGCCTCAGCAAGAAGAAAGGATTCAGGAGATCAGTGACCTAGCTCAGCGCTTATATGGTGAGGTCTCTTTTAAAATATCCAGCAATTTGCCATTGAACAAATCTATAGCGAACCTAATCCAGCAGAAAGCAGAGCATGGCAAGCCCTCAGGGTCCTCACTACAGCAATTATTCAGGCAAGAGACTCAAGATAAGAGCCCATATCTATAAAAGTAAACAGTAGGGTATAGGGGAAGGAGCTTCTACCTGCAGGAGAGGAAGACTTTGGATTTTAACTATGTTGTATAAACCCTCCTTCTCTATTCTCTTTTCTCCCCTATTCCTGTTGATCATCCCCAGGGTAATAAAACCAGAACAATACTCAGTTTATGTAGACAAAAAAAAAAAAATCTCATTTTCACGAGGGTGATTTCTTGAAAAACATGCAAAACTCCCATAATACTTTAAGTGGATGTTAAGCTAAGATTGACGTCTACATGGTTTGTGGATTTAAGAAACAAGATGGTTTGGTTAGTGTATTTAAGGAACCATTCCCTTGCCTTCCTCTCCCTTGTGGAATAAACAGGAGAACTCAAATTATCATCTCTCTGGTTCTGCTTTTCTCTTCTCCATGACCAGGAAAGATAATACACTTGTCAGTCTCAAGAGCCTTTCTATCTAAAGGAAGCCGTCTGGGTGATGACAGCTCATGGGGTTGCTGAGGAATAAGTTTCACGAATCCCCTGATATCATTCCTGTAGACCAAAGGTAGTTCCTGGTGGCCAGGCAAATCTAGCTCAGAAAGAAGATAGCAACAGGAGGCACAAAATGCTTCAGCTGGCTTGCCCACATTGCTGCCAGGTGGATATTTTCTCACATGCCATAAAATACTATGTACGGGTAGCCATAAAAATGTGTAGAACCATATATACTGTGCTACCTAATATTAAATTATTGAGAATAAATTATTAATGCTTTTCCAAGGGAAAAAATAGAAACATAAAAATAATGAAATATAGATTGAAAATTAATGAAAACGAATTCGATGTCTCATTCCTACTGTAGTTACTTATAAGTGCACTAAAAAATTGTGAATGCCCTCTGCCTCCACAGCATTGTATGTGGTTCCCTCTATTTTTGTACTTTCCAAACTGTAGCAAAATTACCTGTTCATCTATCTTCTCTATTGACCATAAGCTCCTTGAGGGCAAGGGAAGCATGTTTTGTCACTGTTTTTGAGTGCCTATTCAATTTCAGGACACAGTAAGTATTCACAAAAACCAGATACTAGTTAAATTCCCCTCCCTTCATGCATATCCTGCATCCTGCTTTGTCTGTGTTCTTGGCCCTTATCACCAACTGACAGATTGTATAGTTATTTGTCTGTTGTCTGGCTTTTGCACCAGAGTGTAAGCTCCATGGGAGAAGGGATTTTGCCTGTTAGTTTACTGCTTCATGATACATACTAAGTGCTTAACAAATATGTGATGAACAAATGAATCATAAACTGAATACCTTGAACAAATAAATAAAAGTCATGAATCTTCATCTGCTCAGTATGGAAGCTATGCAATTTTTAAAATTTGCAATAAGTAAGAAGCTTTAGGAATATTATATTAACTCTTACAGGCCACCCAAGCATCATTGGACCCAGAATTGTCATGCAAATAAATTTATCTCAAAAAAATTTTTTGAGTACCTATTATGTATGAGGAGGTGTGATTGATATAAAGACAAAACTTAGTTCCTTCATTCAAGAATCCACAGCCTAGGCCTAGAAGTCATGTTACAGTAAAGGCAGTAAGAAAGGTATGAAAAGTGTGTATTGGTTTACTAGGGTTAACATCACAAAATACCACAGACTGGGGGGCTGAAGCAAGAGAAATTCATTTCCTCACAGTTCTGGAGGCTGGAAGTCCAAGATCACAAGATCACAGTGCTGACAGGGTTGGTGTCGCCTGAGGCTTTTCTCCCTGGCTGGCAGCTGGCTGCCTGCTTGCTGCCTTTTCACTCAGGCATCCCTCTGTGCACATGCTCACCCTGGTGTCTCTCCCTCATCTTATACCGGTGGGATCCAATCATACTGGATTAGGGCCCCATCCTCACGGCCTCATTTTAACTTAATCACCTCTTTAGAGATCTTATCTCCAAATGTGGTAACATTCTGAGATACTGGGGATTGAGGCTTCAACATAGGAGTTCTGGAGGAGACACAATTCAGCCCGTAACAATGTGAAATATCGCTTAGTTTAAACCGTGGAGTCTGTAATCCCTGTTTCAAATCCCTGCTCCTGCAGTTACTGTCTGGGTAACCTGAAGACGCTCCCTGAGCCTCAGTTGCCTCATTTGTAAAATGCAATAGAGCCTAGAGAATCCAAGGAGAATTACATTAATGCATATAAAGTGCTTAGCCATAGTCAAACAATAAGTACTCACTACCTGGTAGCTATTTTTATTATTATTCCAGTAGAGAGAGGTAAAATCTACGTGGGCAAGATTAAGAACATGTCACAAAGATACTGGTATTTGAAGTAGACAGTAGGGAGTGAGGGAAGGGCATTCCTGGTACAGGATAGAATATTCAGTGGCTGTGAGGAAGAGTCGCTGGTGCACTTTGACCAGAGACTAAATATGTGAGGGAACTACGGTGACATACATTTGGGAGAAGCACCTTGAAACCATTTCTGAATGCATAAATGAAGAATTGACAATGTTCTGAACAGGAAACGACTGATTAGAGTGGTGCTTTAAGAATATTAACATAGCAACATGATTTAGGTCACATAAAAGGGACAAGGTATAGCAAATGTAACCATTTTTCTGGGGTACCTGTTTTTTCAAAAAATGCCTTCATTCATTCATTTATCTACTTAACAAGTATTGATTAAGCACTTACTATCTACCAGCCTTTACACCAGACACTGGGGAGGTGAATTAATACCTGGGATTTTTTTTTTTTTTTCTGCTAGGGATTTGACCTCAAAAATAGTTTTTTGTCCCTTCTCCTCCCCAGGTTTTGAAGAAGGGCAGAAATACACTGAGAAAATAGTGGCAAAACACAAAGAGGTTCTTGAATCTATCACTGAATTATGTGTCTCTCTCACAGAGCTTGAAGAAAAGTTGAAGGTAATTTCTTCTTCCCAGAATATGTATTTTCAAGTGATATAAATAAAAATGTGTTGATAAGTGTCTTCTAGTGCAAAGATGTTCTAATAGAAATTCTCAAGGGACATAATGTGCACATTTGTTTCACAGCTTTCTAACATAATTATCTGGGTGTTTCTGATAATTAATTCTGTTTCTTTTCCATCACTGCAGAGAAAAATATTGCCGGGAAGGAGGGCTAAACACAATTAAGGTGTCTCATTTACATTTTCATGGATCACATCCTAAAGGATAAATGTGTGCCATTAAAATCAAAGTAAAGTCTGTGTTAAGTAGCCTTATGTTTTCATTCCCAAATAATAAATGGAAGGGTTTTTTTTTTCCTTCCAAATTGTGGCCCCAGAGAAAATAAAACTAAATCTTCAGGTATTATATTCATTGAATATTTAGCTTCATGGAAGTATTAAACTAATCATTAGCATCCTTCATGAAATAAAAAGTTGATGGAATAAAGAATAGAAAGTATGTTGATGCCTAATGCCTAGGCAAATCCAGTTAAAAGAGAGAAATGCATATATTGTTTTGTCCATATTTTGTGAAAACTAGCTTCATTAGTACTGTTTTAATGACTGGCTGAAAGAATTGGTTACTTAGGAGGGAGAGAATAACGAGGTAATTAAGAACATAGAGTAAAACACTGAGTAAAATACCAGTTCTCCAAATTACTGGATTTGTGATTTGGGGTAAATTACTTCATCTCTTTGCGTCTCAGTTTCTTGATCTGTACAATGGAGTGAATAGGGGAACCTAATCATAGAGTAACCCCAGGAATTGAAATGTGAAGACACCCATAATTATTGTGATCATTGTTGATATCGAGACATAAGGGTGCTCTTGTAGTTCAGAGCAGAATTATATTTCTAGCAATCATTTTTTCTGTCTGAATTTCCATGTCATAAATTTGAGTACTCAGTCCATTCAAAATAGTTTGCTAAGCTTTTAATTGAGTGAGTGACCAACTAGATTATCTTTATTCCTTAAGAAACTAGATTTTCAACTTTTTTACCATTTTATATAACACTGCAATGAACATCTTCACACATAAAGATTTTTTTTTTTTTTCTCTTGTATTGTTCCCTATACATAAACTCTCCAGAGCAGATTTGGGTAAATGAGCATGAAGTTGTTAATGTTTCTAATATACATATGTTAAATTACATTCCACAAACATTTTACAATTTTAATGCCACCAGTAATGTATGAATGTGCCATATGCATATTATCTTTTTAAACAATGATCATTTCTTCTCCACCTCAAACCAACCCTCTAAGGATCTATTTCTTCTCCTGACTTCCAGTACACAGCTTGAAAATCGCTGCTTCCTCTGACTCTTTGCTCTTTATTATCTACAACAGCCTTCCCATTTCTGTTGTACATCTTCAAGTGAGGTCCACTTAACAAAATTTACCCTTATCTCTGTCTGCTTTTCACCTCATGACTATTCTTTCTGAAAGCACTTGCCACTCCCTCTGCCCACTTCCTCATTCCCCATTCCTTTTACACCCATTAGTCAGGATTGCACCCTCTTTTCCTCATTTTCAACCCATCACTTGGATTCCCTTTTGCACTAGTCAGGAGCCTCCTAATTATACACTCCAGCTAGATGAACCTTCCTAAATACAGCTGCTAGTATCGTTTTTACATTCAAAGCACTTCACTACAAACTCTTCATTGCTTACCAAAAACAGTTGAAAATCAAGGCCTTTTTCCATTGTTCTGAGGCTGAGTCTTTCCAACTTAGTGTTCTTCTATATTCATTGTAGGTCCCTGTCTCACTGGTGTACTACCCCAGATTCCTGAATTTTCTGCTTCTAAACCTTCATGTACATGACCTTCTCTCTCTGCTTATCTAAATTTCACCATCTCTCAAAGCCAAACCCAAATGTTGCCTCCTTCACAACTCCTTTGCAGGCTGTGTCCCTGCCTCTCTGATCCCCCAGAGCACTTGTGTTCTTTCCTACTATAATCATCACATGTAACTACCATCACTACCCCAACTCATCTACTTGATTACACCTGAGGAAACCCTATGGCTCTGTTCAGTTTAGGGTCCCACACGACATTTAACACTGTGCTTTGCCCAAACCAATTTCTCCAGAAAGAGTTTTGGCATTTGTAGTAAAAACTCAAATGATTGGTACAGAGAAGAATCATTCAATAGCTCAAAAAGGTTTGATTTGGGTGGATATAAAAACAAGGAAGGACCTCTCTGGCAATAGTTATGGGCATCAGCAAGGCTCTTACAAGTTAGAGCCTGAACAAAACTTGTCAAAGAATGCTTACTAACACAGCATAAATGTCTAGTTTTTAGGTTTTAAGGTTGATGCTATGGCTATTTTGTAGGGGTTATTAAAAATAGGCCCAGAAATCCCTATCAAGGCTGAAATAGTGATAATAATCCTTTCTATTTGTATTAACAATTTGAGATTTACAAAGGTTTTTCGTATATATTACTTGAGTGATTTCCAAATAACCTTGTGATGGTGATACGGCAAATATTGTTTTCCTATTTTATTATTTATGAACAGGGGCGGGAGGGGCAGAGGGAGAGAAGCACAAGCAGACTCCATGCTGAGTGTGGAGCCCAATGAAGGGCTCCATCTCACAGCCCTGAGATCATGGCCTGAGCTGAAACCAAGAGTCAGATGCTTAACCACCCAGGTCAATGAGCCACCCAGATGCCCCATTTTCCTTGTTTTAGAGGTAGAGTTCAAAGAAGGTAAAAGTGCTTTGCCTGGGGTCTCACCATCAGTAATGGTAGAATCTAGAATTAAATACAATTCAAAATCTAGCATTCTTTCCACAACAACTGCCATTTTGAGATTAGATATCAAGAGTACCTTATCCACTAAGACCAACCAGCTTATGTTTTAGAGTTAGACTAAAAGCTGAATCTCTCCCCAAATTCTCTGAGTCCATATAGCACATGCACTTTGAGGAGTGTGCTGTTTTCTTAAGGCCCATCTAATGACCATGTTCCAGGTGGAATAGAGAATATTCTGATGTGGTATAATCCATCATCCTAAACTTGGTGTACCTGAGGCTCCTTTCACCTTTACAAAGACTTCTCAGCCCTCACAGGGGCTCCCCAGCAGCTTGCCAACCCTTGTACTTCCATGACTAAAACAGCTCCATGAATGATAGGAGCAAAATATCATCACCCACAGGAAGCACCCTTTGTTCTCAATTTTTTTTCTCTACCATACCCAGTGATATTTTCTTCCTCTCTTCAAGTTTCCCAAACATTTGCTTATACAAATTCTCTGGATTTCCTTTTTGTTCTCCACCAAAATCTTCAAACATTTCTTCCTTAGCACTGGTCCCCTAGACTCTCCTGATGGCTTAGACTGCCATGTACAATGATTCCTTTATCTAGAGAATGCTCCTGTAGGTATATCCTACTGCAATAATGACTTTGTTCTGGCTGGGCCTTTGAACAACCCATTTTTACTGGCAATGAATTTTATCAAAGGAGTGAGGTAGATGGGGAACTGTGAGCTTGACAAGATAATTTTGTAAATCACATCATGGGAGTAGTCAGTCTCTTGTGGAATACATTTCCTGAAAGGTTCCAACTGGTCTGTGTTTTCTTCCAAGTGGTTATTGTGTAGCACTGTACCTCCAACTTTCCTGGCCCAGGCTCTCACTTTAAACATTGCTTTGTACAGCAGGGAGACATTTTAAAGACAAATGTGAATTTAGAAGATTTCCATGATGACTTCATTGACCTGCTAAAAGAACCAGCAAGAAATAAGCAGACACTATTCAATGAAGAAAGGAATAAGGTAAAGAAAACTATGTAATCTCAGTTATTCATTTTGTTTTGAGGTTAGAGTCCTTGTTCGTTGAAAAAAAAAAGGGGGGAATTAAAGCCTTGTTATCTACCTGAATCAAATCTTTCAATATACATGCAACGTGAGTGTCCTTATCCTGTACTTCCTTTCTACCCCTTACTTAATCCTTCTTCTTCCACCTGTGCTATTTTCCTCTGAGCGCTTCCTATTTAATAGTGGGACCACAGCATTGCACGGTGGTATTGGGATAGCCATTCAGTCACCATACTGTCACTCCAAACCACTTCTATTTCTCCCACCATTAGCTGCCTCTCCCATTTTCCTTTTATAGTCAATCCCAACTTCAAATCTGACTTCTGTCTATCATACCACCAAGCTATGGTTCTGATGTTTTACACTACCCACTGGAAAACCTTAATACATGAAATTAGCTTGTGTCTTATTCCACCAAAGCTATCTCTAAGATGATATTTCCAGGTACATATACTAAAACATAGAATCCAACTGAAATATAAATACTAAAGTAGAGAAATATTTAAATTACTTTAAAATCTATGTATTACAGATAAATTAAGCATGTAGCAAAAACTGCAAATATTCACAAAATGCAAATGTTCCATGATTTCAAAAGCATTATTTAAATCACATCATTATGGATTTTCAGTATAAGTTGCTCACTCTCTATTCATAGCTGCTGGACTATAATTAGCTCCTATCTTTTTGCTTTGCCAAGTTTGCTTCTAGTGTTTCTCTTTCTCCCAAGGAACTGAAGGAACAAACAGAGTCAACATTATTCTCAACTGCCCCCAAATTAATAAAGTATACTTCTTGTGACATGAGAATTTAAAATAAATATCTCCCCACTTTCTCATAGAGAAAAATTTCTTTCCTTGAAGTCAGTACAATTCTTAGATCATCTATATAACCTTTTATAATCTTTTCCACAGGTTAAATCTATGTCAAGGTCTACTGCAATTATACAATCTCCAGGCAGCAAGTATCATTATGCAAACTGGCTTTTTTGTGGTATGGTCTTGAAGCATTTAAGCCCTGATTCTACTCTGAGGCAAAGGAAAGTGGCCAAACCTTGATCATTTTGTTGAATCTTAGTCTTATATCAAATGGTCTTTCATTATTGTGATTGGTCTATCAGTGTTTATCAATCTCAGTATATTGACATTTTGGCGCAGAAAATTCTTTGTTGTGGAGTGCTCCTGTGCATTATAGGATATTTAGCAACATTACTGGCCTTTATCAACTAGATGCCAGTGGCACTCCCCCCCACAACTCACCCAGTTGTCATAACCAAACAACATCCATGGACATTGCCAAATGTTCCCTGGGGAGCAAAATCACCCTTGATTGAGACCAACTCGTTGAAATAGTAAAGAATAACATTCAATGCATCACATTTTCTTAACTAGGTTTCTTTCTTTTTTTTTTTTTTCCTAAGACTTTATTTATTTATTTGAGAGAGAGCAAGTGAGAGAGAGAGCACAAGCAGCAGGGAGTGGCAGAGGGAGAGGGAGAAACAGTCTTCCCACTGAGCAGGGAGCCCAATCTGAGGCTTGTTCCCAGGACCCTGGGATCATGACCTGAGCCGAAGGCAGACACTTAACCTACTGAGCCACCCATGTGCCCCTTCTTAACTAGGTTTCTAAGAGATACTAAATTCAACTTATTTTTTAAATTCTGCACATTGTCCACACTGTCAACCACACTAATTTACTAAGAATTGAAGTGAAGGTCATTGATACCAAAGCAAACACACTCATTTATACTTAGTAAATATGGATTTTCTTTCTTTTGTTTATTTTTCTTAGAAAAAAATTAAAGGAACAGATTTCTTTAAATAAAAAAGCAAGATTTATTTTCATTGAGATACCAATTATTTATTTATTTATTTATTTGAGAGAGGAGAGAGAGAAGCAGCATGAGAGGGGAGAGGGTCAGAGGGAGAAGCAGGCTCCCCACTGAGTCGGGAGCCCGATGTGGGACTCGATCCCAGGATTCCGGGATCATGACCTGAGCTGAAGGCAGTCGCTTAACCAACTGAGCCACCCAGGCACCCGAGAAATCAATTTTATTTAAATATGAATTAAAAGGTCATCTGTTTTTAGTATAAAAGTGAAGGGCCACAATTATAGCTGTAAAAAACTCTCACTGACATCATTTACATATACATTCTGGTACAGTTGGCACAGAGAGCAAAATGAAAGGGTGGCAGTAATCTTCCCTTTAAACAGCTCAATAATGTTTACCATTTTATTGTCTCTATCATTTATATTATGGGTCAGATGTAATGATTTCCCAAAAACCATGTGGACAGATAACAAAAATCACCAAGTAAAAAAAAAAGCTTATCTGGGAATCATTGTGTCCAATTCTGTGTCCAACCCAAATGGTGTTGATCTTCCTTGGAAAGTTATTTGACTCAGAAAGAACAATTCCAGAAGTGTTTGGTCAGAGGAAGATGGCAGTGGAGTAGGAGGGCTCTCGGCTCCTCTTGTCCCACAAACACAACTAGATAACTATCAAATCATCCTAAATATCCCAGAAATCAACCTGAAGACAGACAAACAAACTCTACAACTAAAGGGAGAGAAGAGGCCATATTAAAGAAGGTAGGAAGTATGAAGATGTGGTTTAAGGGAGAAACAGATCACAGATGCTGTGGATGCAAAGAAAGGTGAGAGAGGAGCACAAGGAGAACATTTCCCCAAAGACATTCGCTTGGAAAACAAGGGGCTGAATTTTGTGAGTTCTTGCAACCAGCAGGGCTTAAAATCTGGAGTTTTAAAGGTCAGCAGGCTTGGCTGGGATAGAACCCAGAGGGCACTGCCCTGCTCCTAGAGAGAAGGCAGGCAAACAACATGGGGACAGACAGCATGGAAACAGCAATCTGAAGAACACCTGGGGCACACAGTGGGGAGATTATTCACTCTTCTTGGAGTGGAGTGCATTCCTGAGAGGGAGTGTTTATGGAAATGCCTCTCCAGGAACAAAGAAGCTGGATGACACCATTTTCCTCCCCCACCCCGTCTATGGGAAGCAGTGCAGTGCCAACACTAGCTGTCTAACTTGCTTACACCAAGCCCCACACCCCTGTGCTCTCACGGGGCTGCCCCTCTCAATCAAGCTTGCCTCAGTCCTAGCACAGCAGCCCCTCCCCTGTACACTAGTACAAACCTCTGCCCACACCATGTCTCCTGACCAGAGAGTTCTTCAGGGCCTCAGTTCTGGTGGAGGTGGTGTCTGATCTCATTTCACAAGCCGACCAGAGCACATGTAGTTAAAACTCACCACATGCAGGCAGAGAACCAAACACTGCCCACAGCAGGCAAGAGAGCCTCTCCAGATGACTAGCCTGAAGGATAGAGCAGCCAAAACACAAGAGCAGAGCACATGTAGCACACACCAGAGACACTCCCTGAAGTGTCAGGCACTGGGCACTACATGACTTCTTCTTCATTAGGCCATTACTTTCAGGAGCAGGAGACATAACTGGCTTTTCTAACACAGAGAAGAAGGCAGAGACTTAGACAAAATATGAAGATGGCAGAATTTATCCCAAATGAAAAAACAAGATAAGGCCATGGCCAGAGATCTAGTAAAACAGATACAAGTAACATGCCTGATGGAAAATTTAAAGCAACAATCATAAGGATACTCATAGGACTTGAGAAAAGAATAGAGGTCATCAGTGAGACCCTTCACAGAGAAAAGAGTTAAAAAAGAATCAATTAGAGTTGAAGAGCACAATAAATGGGATTGGAAATACGCTTGATGTAATGAACAGCAGGCTGGAAGAAGCAGAGGAATGAATTAGTGACCTAGAAGACAAAATACTGCAAAATAATGAAGCTGAACAAAAGAGAGAAAGAGAATTATGCAACACAAGAATAGGCTTAAGGAACTCCGTGACTCCATCAAACATAATAACATTCATATTATAGGAATCCCAGAAGAAGAAAGAGAAAAGGGGAAAGAAAATTTATTGGAAGAAATAATAGTGGGGCACCTGGGTGGCTCAGCCAATTAAGTGTCTGCCTTCAGCTCAGATCATGATCCCAGAGTCCTGGGACTGAGCCCCACGTTGGGCTCCCTGCTCAGTAGGGAGCCTGCTTCTCCCTCTCCCTCTGCCCCTCCTCCCCACTTGTGCTCTCTCACTCTCAAATAAATAAATAATCTTAAAAAAAAAAAGAAATAATAGCTGAAAACTTCCCTAATCTGGGGACGAAAACAGATACCCAGATCAAGGAGGCACAGAGAACTCCCATCAAAATCAGCAAAAGAAGGCCAACACCAAGACGTTTGCCACTAAATTTGCAAAATATAGCAATAAAGAAACAATCTTAAAAGCAGCAAGACAAAAGAAGTCCTTAACTTACAAGGGTAAACCCATAAGGCTAGCTGGAGATTTCTCAACAGAAAAATGACAAGCCAGTAGAGAGTGGCATGATATATTCAGCATGCTGAATGGGAAAAATCTGCAGCCAAGAATATTCTGTCCAGCAAGGCTATCATTCAGAATAGAAGGAGAGATAAAGAGTTTCCCAGACAAACAAAAACTAAAGAAGTTCATGACCCTAAACCAGCCCTGCAAGAAATATTAAAGGGGACTCTTTGATGCAAAGAAGAGACCAAAAATGACAAAGACAAGAAAGGATCAGAGAAAAATCTCCAGAAGCAGTGAAAAAACAAATAATAAAATGGCAATAAATACATATCAATAATTACTTTGAATAAATGGGCTAAACCCTCTGATCAAAACACATAGGGTGTCAGAATGAATCAAAAAAACCCCACAATAAAAATGACCCATTATATGCTGCCTTCAAGAGACTCATTTTAGACCTAAAGACACCTGCAGATTGAAAATGAGGGGATGGAGAAACATTTATCATGCAAATGGATGTCAAAAGAAAGCCAGAGTAGCAATATTTATCAGACAAGCTAGACTTTAAAACAAACACTGTAGCAAGAGACAAAGAAGGATACTTTATAATCATAAAGGGGACAATCCAATAAGAAGATATAACAATTGTAAATATTTATGCATCCAACATGGGAGCACCCAAATATATAAAACAATTAATAATGAATATAAAGGAATTGATAATCATACAAGAATAGTAGGGGACTTTAACACCCCACTTATATCAATGGAGAGATTACCTAAACAGAAAATAAACAAGGAAACAATGCCTTTGAATGACACACTGGACCTGATGGACTTAGCAGATATATTCAGAACATTCCATCCTAAAATAGCAGAATACACATTATTATCAAGTGCGCATGAAGCCTTCTCCAGAACAGATCACATATTAGGTCATAAAACAGGCCTCAACAAATACAAAAAGATTGAAAGCATACCACTTTTTCTGCCCACAATGCTATGAAGCTGGAAGTCAATCATAAGAAAAAATTCTGAAAGACCACAAGTACATGGAGGTTAAACAACATCCTACTAAACAATGAATGGGTCAACCAGGAGAAGAAATTAAAAAAAAAAAAAAAAAAAACATGGAAACAAATGAAAAGGAAAAAACAACAGTCCAAAACTTTTAGGACGCAGCAAAAGTGGTCCTAAGAGAGCAGTATATAGCAATACATGCCTACTTCAAGAAGCAAGAAAAATCTCAAATAAACAACCCAACCTTACACTTAAAGCAGCTAGAAAAAGAATGGATGACCCTCAAATTAACAAATGTCCCTGCTGTGAAGGAGCTTATAGCGCAGTAGGAGTGGGACTTCCCAAAAGGTGACCAGAATGATAAAAGTCCTAGAGTCAAGGCAGAAGAAGACCTGGAGGTTTTAGTTCAATGAAAGAGACTGAGAGGTTGTGGCACCAATTCTCCAAATAGTCAAAAGGCTGTTAGAAGAGGAGAGCAGTTCAACATCTATGCCGCTCTGGGAGGCCAATTCAGATCCACTGTTGGATACTGAGTGAAGGCCTATCTTCACTAAAGAGAGGAAGAAATTCTTAATACAGGTAAAGCATAAAATTCTTTTCAAAGAAAGCACCCTTTAGGGAAGGGTGGCTACCAGAATGTCATAGAGGAGATTACCTGGACTGAACAGGAAGTTGGATCAAAGTCCCTATGAAAAGGAAAATAAAGGCAGAGCTAAGCCGAAGTAGGAAAACCAAAAGAATGAGGGGCATTTCCTATTTTCTATGTGTTTATTTAGTAATTTTTTTTTTTAATGGCAAGGACTTTTAAAAACTTTTGGCTTGTTTTTAGACCTAGAGTTTAAACTTCTACTAAATTGGGGCACCTGGGTGGCTCAGTCGTTAAGCGTCTGCCTTCAGCTCAGGTCATGATCCCAGGGTCCTGGGATCGAGCCCCGCATCGGGCTCCATGCTCAGCAGAGAGCTTGCCTCTCCCTCTCCCACTCCCCCTGCTTGTGTTCCTGCTCTCACTATCTCTGTCTGTCTGTCAAATAAATAAATAAAATCTTTAAAAAAAAATAAACTTCTACTAAATGGCTGAAGGAAACCACTTTCTCTAAAGCCATGCTTATACTTTCTCTGAGGATAATTTGTATCTCTGCGGGGGCGGGGGGCGGGGTGTAGAAGGAACATTGTTTTGTTTTTGCTTCTGATCTTCAACCTGAAAACACATTGATTTCTCAAAAATTATTTATAAAGTATGTGTCAGGGGCAGGACTATGAGCTAAAATGAAGAACTCAAAATCAAGGCAAGACCTAACTTTCTTGTGTGCAAGCAGTAGCAAAGGGACAAAACCTGGTAATTGCTAAGTAAGTAAAAATACACCCAAATACTGAGGACAGGCAAAAAAAAAAAAAAAAAGTAGATCTAAAACAACAGGTTGAGATAGATGAGATCCTTTTCAGCTTCAATGCTCTTTTGAGTCTATGCCAGAAGAGATATTTGAGCATCAAAGTACTGCTGTTCATGGTCTCCTAGCATGACCTGCACTCCACATGGCATGGAAAGATAAGTGGCAGATTTTCCTCTTTTATATTTTGTGTTCTCTTGTGAAAGACTGTAACGTGTGATTGTCCCATTAATATCTACCTCTCCCACTAGGCTGTTATCTCCCCGAGGGCAGAGACTGGGTTTACTTTCACTCATTTCATCTCACCAATGCCTGGCATGGTACCTAGTATGAAACAGGTGTTCAATAGATACTTTCTCATGGAAGAATAAAAATAAGGGGCTTTAAGAAAATAAAACCAGTCATGAAAAATGGCTTTTTCCATATGAAGTAAATAGAGTTGTCAAATTCATAAAGACAGAAAGTAGGAGGGGCTGGTGAGAGGGGAGAATGGGGAATTTAGTGTTTAATGGGTACAGAGTTTCAGGCTGGAAAGATGGAAAAGTTCTGGAGATGGATGATGGATGGTTGCACCAATGTGAGTGTACTTAATGTCTTTGAACTGTACACTTAAAAATGGTTAAAATGGTAAATTTCGTGTTGTATATATTTTACCACCTATAATGATAATAATAAAGAATGGCTTTCCTAAGAAAAAAAGAGAGGTTATTCTTAGGAGGGTCCGAGGGATTGCCTAACAAGGGAGCCTCTGAGATTTAGGAATTATGCGTCCCCATGGAGTGTAGACAAATAAAACAAAGCAGAATTTGCGGGTGGGAGGAGATTCCTCAGATCATGATTTGGAAGACATTGATCCATTTCAACCCGCTCATTAGAGATGAAAACTAGGGCTTTGTCGCCTCTGTTTCGCAAGGTCTATCACATTTCATTCAGAGCCTGGAGGTCAGTTTACCAGTTCCTTAGGCATGGCATGGACTGGGCCCAGGTTCAACAGACCGATGGTTTCAAGTTCGGTCCTGCTTGCGCTGGTGCCCCAACCTTCACTCACTGTGGTTTTTCTCAGATTGTCTGTCTGAAGGAGTTTGAGCCCTGGAAAAAGAAAACTCAGTGACTAACCCAAAGCTTTGGCTTTTCTATTCTGAAGGCACAGGTAGCAGGTGTTTGGGCCATCAGTGGAACAGGAGAGGGTCAGCGTCCCCCACACCTGAAGCAGCCGCCCTGTGACAGAGAGGGTGCTGTCCAAGGCCGGCTCCTGCCTGCAGACATACTTTCAGGAGAAGAATATGAATGTGTCTCACCTGATGACATCTCCCTGCCTCCACTCTCGGGAAGCCCCGATTCCCCCCTTGCCCTGGCTGCCATGGACGTGGAGCAGCATGCCAGCCCTGCCCTCAGCCTTCACACGAGCAGCTACAGGATGCAGACCGGGGCCAGCAGTGCAGGGGAGGCCCAGGAATCGGGCATTCCACCACCTGCTGCTTTGGCTGATGCTTACAGTGATAACAGAGAAACATTTTCAAGTCATTTTGAGAGGCCTTACCCCCAGTCCAAAGCTGAGCTCCCATTAACCTCCCGAGGATTTCTGGAAAAAAGTACTGCCTTCTGCAAAATCAGTGCTAAACATCCAGAGAGCATGCCGAGTGAAGTGCATGAGAGAGCTTCACAGCAGCACCCTCAGGCTCAGGGAAGTTTGCTAGAAACACGGGAGAAAGTGCATGTTGATAATAACATCACTAAAACCCGAGACAGGCTGCATGCTTCCCAGGATGCATTCTCAGGCCTTGGGCTTCGATCAGGCCCCAGCCGGGCCTATCAGAGGCAAACGGTCCCCCAAGAGGAGATTAAATGTACACCAGCAAAGAACACGGTGGTCAGCCTCACTGGCCAGGCTCCTAATTTCTCCAGGCTCCTGTCTAATGTAACTGTCATGGAAGGTTCTCCAGTGACTTTGGAAGTTGAAGTAACAGGATTTCCAGAGCCTACACTGACATGGTGGGTAGCTTATAATGACAAGTCATAAACACATTGAATGACTGAGCAAATCATTCTGTGTGCACTAACTTAAAGGTGTAGGGATAGCTGATTAATATTCTGCAACACTGCAACTCTGCATGATTCAACCTCACACCAACCCCCAACTCTCCCTGTAGGCACAGCATGTCTAATACCCAGAAGAACCAAAAGGAACCACATAAAATAATAACTTAACCAACTCCAAAAGCACTGCAACTTAGCTGTGCTCTTTTGTGGAGTTTTTTGTTTTGTTTTATTTTTGCCATTAGTTTAACATTCCACATTTCTGAAGATTGTGGGTTGAAATTGTTTCCTATTGCTTATTTCCACATAAGCATGACATTTCTTAGCTTAATATCCCATATTCGATTAAAAAACATAAGAATTTAGGTTTTCCCCTTTTCTTTCATTTAGCCATTTCATCTTTTCCCTCTTCCCAAGAGAGTCACACATCACTTTTGTAATATTTGTTTGTTTCACTAAGATTCCTTTCTATAAATTTCTTCAGTGTGAAAGATGGAATAAAAATATTTCTTTCACAGTTGCTCCCAGTGACAGGTAATAAACCCATTTTTGAAAGGTGGTGTAATAACTGAGCTGTGAACAATAGGATTTCCCTCTGGAGATATCATTATTTTTTAGCATATTTGTTTTAATAGAAAGTAAACTGCAGAATACAGGTTTTGAATCACTGTTTTAAAAGTAGTTCTCACTTTCTCACTACATGGGTGACTTCTAAACATTTAGAAATTTTTCATCTGTAAGTAGATTTATCTGAGGACAAAGTTACAAATTTGTGAGACTGAATTCATACTCATAAACTAAGATAAGTAAAACAGCATTTACTTATCATAGTATTTCAGTAGACATTACATTAACAGTTTCAACTATTATGCGTGCCCACTGATGATACTTGAAGTGTGAGTTGGTTATCTAAAGAATCTATGAGAAAACTCTGGTCTCTCAGATGATGAAAAGAGACTACACTTGTGATACAGTGCAGCCATTCATGCTTTTGTCTTATTGTTTTTAAAATTGCATGTTTTTTTAATAGATCAGGAATTTCATATTTATGAATTTAAAAAAATATTTAATTCATTATTAAATATCAGTTCATCCCAAAGAAAAATGTTGTCTGCAGTGTTTTTTGGTTTTGTCCACACGACAAATAACTTGGTTAGCATTTATTGTTGAAGAATTATCATAATATTGTGAAAAAATACCTTGCTTTTGGATTTACAATGGTTTTGCTCAATTAGCAGCCAGCAAGCTCTTGGAAATAAACATTCTTAGGACACTCATAAAAATGCAAAATTATCACATAGGCAATGGGAACAGAAAATGATTCAGGTTTGTCACCACTTCTTAGGTGAAGGAACATGGGTATAAATAAACAAGAATCTAGAATATACAAAATAAATTGCTTTCTAAAAAGAGGCAGCTAAGCACTCGTGTTCATAGGAAACTTTTAGAAACATGTCATTAACAGTAATAATCCAATTATATAAATGCCTTTTATAATTATAAATCATTTTCTTCTAATGAAATTAATTCATAAAAATGAACTCATTTCGCCAGGAAAATGTTGTATAAGTACCTTCCTCTAAAACAGCATGTTTTTATTCCCACATGGATCTTGTGGGATGAATACGATGGGGTGGATGAGTCTCACTCCAATATAGATTCTCAGAACTCACAGGCTGCTATTCCATAGCAGCTGAAAGAATGACACAGCCAAATAGAGGGGTGCCATTTCACACTCTCGGTAATTGTTGCCATAAGGAAATGGTGGCCCTCTGTGACCAGGTGGTTTGGGTTTTTCTTGTGTTTTGTTGTTGTTGTTGTTTGTTTGTTTTAGAGAAAGAGAGAGAGAGGTAGGGGGTGGGGAGGGACAGAGGGAGAGGGAGAAAGAGAATCTTAAGCAGGCTCCAAGCCCAGTGCAGAGCCCCATGTGGGGCTCAATCTTACGACCCTGAGACCATGACTCGAGCCGAAATCAAGAGTCAGATACTCAACTGACTGACACAGCCAGGCACCCTGTTTGGGTTTTTTTTTTTTTAAAGAATAGTTGGTTATCTGAATTTTCACATGCAATATTCCAACTGTTAAATGTTGTCCAAAAATTCAATTTTTTGAAAAATATGGTCTGACCTGATCAAGCACTTCTCAGGCCACAAGTCTCCAACCTCTGTTTGAAGGATGAAAGCCCCATTGGAATCTGTGGTAGCTGCAAAGTTCCTGCTAATACTAGAGAGAGAGAGTACTGCAATGGTAATGGGCTTGTTTGCAATGGTTTTTAGAGCTTAGAAATGATGTGAATATACAGTGATCCTGACTTTAAAACTGACTCTCTGCTTCAGGTACAAGAAGGGCCAGAAATTGTCTGCAGATGGGCACTTAGAGGTTTTACACAAGGAGACAAGACATTCGGTGTTCATTCCGAAGGTATGTGAGGCAGACGCAGGCCTCTATGTGGCTCGGGCCCAAAACTCTAGTGGCATTCTCTCTTCCAATGTCATCCTCCACGTGACAGGTAACCACAGGCCGCCAATCACAAGAATAAACTGGGTAATGCTGTGTGTCATCTACATTAGCGTGTCCCTAATGTACTGGGTACTCACACAGTAACTGTGGGGTTGGCGCTCTTGGACGTCATTCTCACGAGTCTAAAGAACAACCCCATGGTTGTTTCTTTTCCTGCATCTCTTAACATTTGCCTGCCTCTCTCCACCAAGTGTACCCACATTCTAGTCAGGTTGTTTGTTTGGCTAATACCAAACTCAGCGAAATAATCACATTTTCTCTAGTGTTTTAGTATATTTGAGGAGCTTGGTAAATTCTTAGCAGTGGATAAGCATACATTTTTGTATTGTAGAAAGAGATGTATTCAATATAAAGCCCGGTAAAATTACACAATGTTTATTCCATCCTCACTTAAGAGCATGTATATCAAGGCTCACATCAGCAGAGAGGTGTGAGTTAAATTTCAAATCCAGTTGTTTGACAATTTATTTTTAATTGTACTCATAAACGTCTCCGTAGAATAACAGGAGAAATATTGAAGTCAAGCTGTAATTTACTTTATTACATCAGCTGTCCTTTCGTTGCATTTCATGTCTTGATCTCATTTATCGAAATACATTTTATGTAGTTTCAACCTAGACTACCTTCCTAAGTCTGAGGCGGCCACTGTAAATAGTCATTCCTTGTTGATCTCACGGGTTTCACCATGGTGAATAGATGTGCTGTCAACTTCAGAGGGAGTTTCAAACTTCCATCAGCTGCACCTGTCATAGAGCAAAATGGAGCACAGGCTGCAGATGGACCAACATAATTCCTGTCATGTCACGGTCACATTTTGGGCAGCCACATACATACGATGGCAACCTGTTCCTCCTGCATCTTCTCTTGATTCTGCTGCTGACCATTTTTTGCAGCCTGTGGTAAAGACATCTCAATGCCTTAGTTTCCCATTTGGAAAATGGGTTCATCGTCTACCTCTTGGGTGATTGAGAGTTTTCTTTTCATGTCCTGTAAAGATTTAGAAAATGGAAAGCGTTCTATGAAGGCTGAAGGTAATTATATTGTTTGATGCGACTTATTGTCACACTGCCTCCTGCCCACTATTCTCATTCAGATGATGTTTCTTTAGAATATTAAAGGAGTGGTATTAGTCTGTGATTTCCAACCTTTCCCATGTGGGAAGGTGATGTATCTATGAATTGGAACTTAAATTCCTTTCTGATTTCTTAAGATTACATCTTTTTCAAAGACTTGAAATTAAATTTAGGAAGATGCATTTAGTATGATCTAGGGGAAAAAGTATGTAATAAGACAACATAAAGTGAATTCTGTCCTTTTCTTCTAATTATCACTGTAATATTGAAGAATTTTCTATGCATTTCTGAAATATATTATTCAGAAAAGAGGACCTTTTTTGGTTCCCTCTAAAAATAAACATGAATGAGAGAAGCATTTGTTTTTAAATTTTAAACATAGTCTTGTCATGGTAGAGCAAAATCTTTAGTTGAAAGAATAATTTATAATAGATTTCTGATGAAGGGAAGGAATTAATTATGTTGCTGTAAGACTATCTACAATAATAAAAATACTTAAAAGTAATATATTCAAATAATGTATAGAATTTGGGTAAACTGTAGTCGTTTAGGGTTCTGAAAACACTCTTATTACATTTTGTTGAATTAATGAGTCTGGGAATATCAGAAAAAAAAGTAATATATTCAAGTTAGTATTAAAAAGCTACTGAATGTTATTTGAAGATATGAAATGTGTGGTTGAGTAAAGTTGACATATTTTTTTCTGTGCATCAATTTACTTAAACAATTAAATCTCTTAATTTTCTTCCAAATTTTGACAGAAACCGATTAAAAGCTTATATATACAACATCCTAGGGAACTCATAGTCTCTTAAGTCTCCTATCCATTTTGTCCACTTTCACATATTTTACATATCTTGCCTAACTGCTATTCCCATGTTGAAGCTAAATAGTAAAATCTAGTCATGTCCAAAGAGGGCAGGCAGGACGAGGTAAGAAATTCTTGTCTGACCCTCTGTCTCTTTCTTGTTAATTTAGTAAGATCTTCTTTCCCATTTTGTCATCTTGGTTGAATTTGTGGCTAGAGGTTGTTAGGGCATGGGACTTGCTTGTTTGCTTTACATGTTGCATGCCAGTTAAAGGCTAATGGCGAGCATTAGTGGGCAGCAGGGTGGGATATATATATATATCCATCCATCCATGGTGTGTGACTAAATAAGGTATAAACCCCAGATGTATTTGATACATATATCAAATATAATATGTATTTGACATATATTAAATATATGTATATACACATATATGCACACACACATAGAGCTCAAATACTGGGAAAAAGGATTATGCTGCTATTCTAGATATAATTCAGCTAGCTATCTGTGTATCAATCTGTCTGTCCAACCGTTCATCCATCTATCCATCCATCCATCCATCCATCCATCCATCTGGTCATCTATCCATCCATACATCTATTTACATACCTATCTACCTACATATTCTTTTGTGCTATCAATTGACTATCTAGTAATTCCCACAGCAGTGAAGAATAATTAGCTATTCAGTTATTCTTCCAGTTATATTTTAATTTCAAAGACTTAAGTGTGATTTTCCTTTTTCTAGGATTTCTGTCTTGATCAAAAAAGTCTCCTTATGAAAGTATGAACTAAAATTATTGATTAAAAATGAAAAACCTAGGCAAATGATGTTTCTTTTAAAAGATATATATATATATATATACACTATTTATACCCATTTTCTTCTAGAGAAAATTCCGGACAGTTAGTAATATCAAAACACTTCTCAACAAGAAAATGTAAATGACAAGGAAGATTAAAAAGAACATGTACTTGACACCTTGAAGGAACGCAACACAAAATGTGTTTTGAGCTTCCTAAAAGGCAAAATTATTGAGCTTTCCAGTTCTGATTTTCTAATAATAAGTGTATAAACATTTGGTGGTAAAATTTTTTTCACACTCAATTCCAAGAGAAATTTACTGCAGAAATCCTTACATTCGAATCTTTGTGTATTCTAAAATATCTAAAATCTTTGGAAAAAGAAGTCATAGACAATTAGTTATTTTATTCCATAATGCTAACCCTCATTTATAATCAAGATGCAGGCTTAAAATAGATTATTGCAAGAACCTTCTAATCACCTCACTCAAGTTTAAATTTCTTCAAGTGGTACACAAGGCCCTTTAGTACCTGCCCTCCCCTTCCTAATCTCTGTTCCATCCCTTTTGATCCCCCCACAAAATGACATTTTACTTCAGGTTTTTAACCTATTGTGCTCTTTCTTCCCTCTAGTCCTTTCTTCCCAGATTTCCCTTACTATATCCAAACCTATCTTTACGTGGCTTAACTCCTGCATATCCTTCTTGGTCCATTTGAGACACAACTTCCCCCAGGAAGCCTCCTGACCCTTCAAGCCCAGTGTAGATATTCTTGCTATGGGCACTGTCAGCTCCTGACCTGCCCATGTCATATCCCTTGATACATAGCATTGAAGTTGCATGTTTGAGCATCTGTCTCCTCTGGCTAGAGTGTGAGATATTTAGCAGCAGGATCTGTGACAGCCCTGTTCATCATTATACTCCCAGCACCTAAGCCACAGTCATACTCAATAAATATTTCTTGAATTGTTGTTGGAGGTAAACAAAGATAAACCTAGCTTGTTTTTTTTTTTTTTCTTTTTCTGGAGAGAGTTAGTGGGGGAATGTAAAAAGAGAAAGATGTATTTGTTACCTGATTATTCTTTCTTATTATGGACATTGGCCAATCAGAATCAGGTTCTAGTCATGAAGTATGTAGGCATACTGCAATGACTATGTCCGAAATGCCAAAACCAGAATTTATGTACTTCTTTAGAACACTATACAAATTATCAGTATTTTATTGTAGTAATCAATAATCTTGGTAATCTGGTTGTATCTTATTTGAAACCAGCATTTCATTCATATATGTAAATATTAAAAAAGCCAAATCCAAGAATTTAGATTATTTGATTTTCAAATGAACAAAGGAAGAAATATTGCATCTTGTTCCACTTGTTTTGTTTTTATTTATGACTATTCCATACTAGAAACTGCCATCTGAAGCTTTTGACATTCCTGTTGTGTGTACATTAAGTGTGACCATGAAATAAGTTATTTGAAACAAAATAAAATATATCCTCCTAGTATTCTCTGATATTGTGCATGTCAATGCAAATGCCAAAGCATGACAGACTGTTTTCCATTAGCAGAATCTTGAGCTGTATCAAAGAGCCAAAAGATTTGCATTCAGTAAATGAAACAGTGTCCCGCTTAAAGCAAAACAATTCATTTTCTCTGCTCTCATTACATGAGATGAGATTTGAATGTTATCAGCTGTGTATGAATTCAACCTTAAAATGGAAAGCACAAAGCTGCTAATTTGGCCCATGAATCCCTACATCACTGTTCCTTGTGTTGGTGAGAGTTTATATAACATCATCAACCACCCAAGCATTGGTGGTGAAGGTTGGATGCATGACATTCCTCCAGATGAATAAATCTTTGATTCTGGAGTTTGAGTGTTTGGCCAGATAGCTCTTTCTTCTGTTCAATGGCAATTTCATCTGTATAAGCCAGGACCTGGCAAATCCAGTTCTTTGGATTCTCCGTTTTATATCATAAAATTAACACCCTATTTTCCTTAAAAGACAAGGAAATACAAAGAGTTGTACAGACAAGCATGTTTGTGTGCATGTATTTCCAATTAGCACAATAAAGACTGGCTGAAATTGAAACATATTTTAACCATAGGAGTAGCTGGAAAACATTTGTCCAACCTTATTTTTCTTTAAACCAGAGCAATAATGGTTACATACTTTGACGTTTTCAATCTGTATTCAGATGGCTCCCTGCTATGGCTTTTTCCATTTAGGACCCACTTAAATATCAATACTTGTGAAATAACAGCTCCAGAGCTAGCTAATGAAATAAACTTTTCCTTTGACATTCAACAACTGTTCTTTTCCAAGAACCTTATTGATCCAACCAACTACAAAATGGTATTTTTATCTCGTATTAGCATTAAAAAATCATATAATGAAATATTTTGAAGATAAAAAATTCAAAGGTTGAAATATAAAGAAACATAATTTATTCATGGTGAATAGTCTCCAACCCATATTATTCTCATGATGCCAGAGAGCCTTTCTTTGTAATAAGTATTATGCAAACCCACACCCAAACAAGCTGTTGGCAAACAGGGCCACTGGAAATGCAGACAAAGTAGGAAACCAGTTACCTGGCAGGATTGGAAAGGCTAAAAAATGCCCATCTGCTTTGAAGTGTCTTCCCTAGCAGCCATTGCCATGTTGACTCTTGGAGGTCTGCCTTTGGTTAAAGTTAATGCAGCTCCAGAAGATGCTTCTTAAAATGAGTATTTATAATTTCTATTACTCTTAAAGGAGTAATAGAATTTCTCATCATATCCTGGTCTCAGTTATCAGATTAAATAAGAATGTTTCCCCCACCAAAAATGATAAATTCTTGTGAGGATATGGGATATGCAGGAACCTGAGAGAGTTGTATGGTATGTTCCACTAAGTGTTGGGAAATGTAGGACAGGAAGGGAAAAATAGCCAAACATCAGGGTGAGGAAACTGAGTGTCAGCTGTGGGTTTCTCCTCCCTCTCACTGTGAATTTCCTCTAGATTGAGGAAATGCCTGTGGGGATCCCCTGAGAGGGACTTAGAGACCTCAATAAAATGTGTCTGTATGACATTTTTCGTTACCCAAGTAGAGGACTGTACTGGATTGAATAGTGTCAGGGTGGCCCTAAACCCAGTGCCTGGTGTTCTTATAAGAAGACCATAACAGACATAGAGACAAAGGAGACACACAGGAAAAGGCCATGTGATAAAAGAAGCAGAGATTGGTGGCCTTGTCAGCTTCTACAAGCTATGGAGCACCAGAGATTGCAACCCCAAGGAACAAGAAGAGGTAATAAACTATTCTTCCTTAGAGACTTCAGAGAGATCCTGGTTCTACCAATGCCTTGATTTTGGACTTTTAGACCTCAGAACTGAGAAAGAAAAATTTCTGTTGTTTTAAGCCACCCAGTTTATGGTTCTTTGTCACAGCAAGAAACCAATACAAGGACCATGTTCTAGAAAAGTCCATTCGAGCCTTTCTCTGGTGAAAAAATTCCCAGAGACATTCATCGATAGACACCAGCCAGCCTTTCAAAACAGTACTCCCGGGGTATGCTGGAAGGCCTCAGTTCTCTTCTTGATTTGGGGGATCTTGGCACATTCCAATCAATCAGCAGTTATATTCATCTTCTGTGTGAACATTGCCCCCTACATGCACCATAGTGCTAGGAGTTCTAAAGGAAGCAAAAGTCCTTCAAGACAAGTCCTAATGAATTTACTACTTGCTTAATGATAATGCACATATAAGAAAAAGAAAAAAGAAAAAACAAGGCAGTATGTAATCACAGTGAGAAAAAATGGCCTCTGGAGTAGGGGGAAAGACAAAGGGAAGCTGTGATTAGAGATGTGAACCAAAGTACGAAGGTTCAGTATGACACAGTATAAGGAAGAAGAGAGAAGTTCAATAAATGGGACCACTAACACCTAAGTATTAGGATATATATGACCTAAAAGAGCACTATCAATCAATTAGATCCAATTGACATTTGTAGAGTATTTTATTCACCAACAGCAGAATACATGTTCTTCTTAGGCTCACATGGAGCATTCACCAAGATAGACCATATTCTTGGCCATAAAACACACCTTACTTAAATTGAAAAGAATTGTAATCATTCAAAGCATGTTCTTAAATCACAACAGGATTAAACTAAACATCAGAAAGATAGCTAGAAAATCTCCAAATACTTGGAAATTAAACAACACACTTCTAAATAGCACATGGGTCAAAAATAAATCTCAAGAGAAATTTTTAAATATTTTGGAAAACATAAAAATATATCAGTACTGACCCTTGGATATTAAAAGCCTAATAAGGGAATGCTATAAGAAAGTCTAAGTCCACAAATTTGATTAACTGAAATGAGATGGATCAATTCCTTGAAAGATATAAACCATCAAAACTCACAGAAGCAGAAAGAGACAACCTGGATCACCCAATATCTCTTTAAGATATTGAAGCAATAATAAATAAGTTTCCAAAAAAGAAAGTATATGCCCAGATGGTTTCACTGGTAAAGCTACCAAATATTTAAGGAAGGAATAATACTAATTCACCACAATCTCTTCAAGAAATAGAGGTAGAGAGGACATTTAAAACTCATTCTATGAGATCAGAATTACCCTAATACTAAAACCAGATTTTAAAAAAAGATATTAAAAGAAAGGAAAACTATAGTCAATATCGCTCATGAATATAGACATGAACATTCCCAACACAATACTAACAAATCAAATACAACAATGACTAGGTCAAATTATATACACCAGTGGGATTTGTTCCAGGTATGCAAGGCTGGTCCAGTATTCAAAAATCAATCAATATAATCCACTGCATCTACAGGCAAAAGAAGAAAAATCACATGCTTATGTCAATTGATTCAGGAATAACATTTGACAAAATGCAACATGTGTTCATGAAAATTAAAAAAAAAAAAAACTCAGAAAACTTGCAACAGAAGAAACTTCCTCAGCTTGATAAAGATTATCTACAAAAATCCTGTAACTAACATGACACTTAATGGAAAGAGATTGGACATTTTGCCCCTAAGATTGGGAAGAAGGTGAGAATGTCTTCTCACAACTCTTATTCATCATTGTACTGGAAGTCCTAGCCAGTGAACAAGACAGGAAAGGAAATCAAAGTTTTGCAGGTTGGAAAAGAAGAAATAAGACTATCTTTATTTGCAGATAGCATGATTTTCTATGCAGAAAATCCCAATGAATCTACCAAAAACTCTTGGAACCAATTAGTGAACACAGCAAGTTTACCGGAAGTAGGTCTGCAACAACTGCATCCAGGAGAAAGGCAGGGAGTTAGCAATAAATGAATCACAGTGAATCAGCATTTTCAGAGGCAGGGGCAAGGGCAGGTAACATGAATTTGTCCCTTATCCATAAATTTGTTACAGACATCATGGATATTTGTCATCTACTTGCAACATTTCACACTTGATTTTTCTTGCAGCTTTCTATGATATTTTGGTGATTTCAAAAGAGATAAATTATTTGAAGGAGATGATGCTCACCAGGGCAAGGGGATACTTGATGTGGAACATAAATCAAATTTGATCATTTGCTGGCCATTGTCATTATCAACAGACCAAGAGAGAAAAATTAGAAAGACATTGTAATTATAGCATCAGAGAGCTGAGCTTTCTCCAACAATGATGATTTTAATATTAGAAGAAAAGGAGCCCTTTTGGTCTCTGACATAAAATCCCAGAGTGGATGATTTATCAGTTGATACTCTGCTACACTGCAAGAATGTATCTTTCATGAATTAGTACTTCCTTCCAGCAAGGATGAGCTTATGCTGCTAGTATATTTCTAAGATTTTTTTGATAGAAACCAGAGCTAAAATATGCCAGACATGGTATTATACTTTTAAAAGTAATCAGTTCCATAAAGTCATACCTTGGTCTATTAATTAAGTGAAGGGTAGAATACAAATGACTACTTTGGCACCTACATTTAATTGGAAACTTCAATGAAACTAATCATTTTGTATTTTCTAAATGTTAACTATAACTGCTTTCTTTATTTCCATGTTCTTGAAGGTGATTTTTGGTCATATACATCATTTGTCTAAAATAGAATGGTATTATTCTTTATCACTTAAAAGAAAACTAACTGATGCATTACAAAGACAAGTACTGATCTTGTATTTTATCAAAAGCTTTGTAAAGATAAATGTGTAAACAGTGAAGTACTGTTAAGATACCATCCAAGACTTAGAAATGGATATTCAAGCAGAGTACTCATTGTAGTTTCTGTTCAAACCTATGGCAACATATCATATATTGGAAACAAATATCAATTTACTATTACAATTAAAAATGGATTATGAAAAGTGTACATGCGGCAAGGTACAGGGCCTAGTTTTCTTGGTGCATGAGTCCCATTCCATGCTCTGACATCTAACCCATCTGACCCATCAGCCAGTTAGAGGAATGATGCTATCTCACAGGGAGGCTTAGAATGAGGAAAATCTATATGGTTTCTTTAAATGTGAGAAATTATCATTGATTGTCTTAACCATGGTTATATAGCACAGTATATCACATGTCATTAGTATCATTATGAATTAATAAAAACCATTTAAGTGTTTTGGATCTTGGTGATACAAATGGGGTGTGTTTGTGTGTGTGTGTGTGTACCTATTTGTTAGTATGAGTTCTTATCTGTATGAATTAAGTAACATATAAAATGCCCAGGTGATATATGATGTAATGAGGTTAGAGAAACACTTGATGGTACCAATACTATGAGCACCTCATGACCAAGAGTTAATGAAGAAATGGACTTTTCTTATTTTAGCATGGCATAATACAGACATGTATTTATATGCATCCTACAAGATAAATACTCAGCCAAACTCCAGTTTTGTAAATGTATAATTAAAAACCAGTGAATTTCAAACAGAATTCCCAGATAGCAGATCAAAACAGGAAAATACTATTCCGATCTATATACACGTATATCAACTTCAAATATAAATCTATTTAAATTCCGCAGAGATAGCAATCCTAAAAGAGTTATTTCTAAAATAGAACTTAGAGGTTACTTTTATTTAAATGTAATACCATAAATCATGCTCAAGAAGCTGCTGTTGGGTTTTTTTTTTAATCCATTGGCTATTGTATGTGAATTTTCCATATGAAGTACTGAATGTGGTCCTTAAAGGTGGATTTCTCTAGCTCATTTCTTAAAGTTATTAAAGCATATATGATTACTTCAAGAACAAATGTTTTGTGTGTTCATTTCTTTTTTACTGCTAATGGTTTATGCATGTGCATAATGAAATGTATATTATGTCTACTAAGTACCTAGAAACAATAGAATTTATTTATCTGTTTCTTTGCTCTACTGGGAGCTCCTTAAAATGTAATTCAACATTAAATCTCTGTAAAAACAATACATTTATCATTTCATTCAGCCTCTTGCACATAGGGGGTGTTTATTCTTGTATAAATATTGACTCACAAATGCTCTTAATAAATGCAACTGCTCAAATCATCATGGTGTTTAATATTTGATAGGAAATGTTCTCCTATTTAACATCCCATTGTAGAATAGTGACCTGTTTTATAACCGGACAGTAATCAAAGCAAGTGAAGACAGTTTTCTTAAGTCGAGTTTGCTGATTTCTCGCAAGAAACTACTCTGAGAGTGGTAGAGTCCTGTTTGAAAATGAATTCAGATTTAGGTGTCACATGTTTAATCACATAGTTTTGATGATGTGTGGGATTTAGGCAACGCCACCAAGAACTCTGCAAAATAGGTACCTGAAGAATAGCAAACTTCTGTGTTCCAAACCCCTAGTGCTGCCCTACTAAATCCCTTAGGGCCACAGCAGGCCAGGCATATTATAAAGTGCTTGTCTGTTTGAAAATATGCCAAAGGTTTATTCAGAATGGGAAAAAATATTCTCTTTATTTAAAACTCCCTTGGGGAAAAAAAAATCGGAAACCACTTGCAGTTACACTCAGAATTACATGCCGCACCAATGAGCATCTCGTTTCTCTATGAAAAAAGAACTAGCTATTGAATTCATTTTTCCTATATTTTCTTACCATGTCATTAATTTCAAGGGGAAAATGTCTAGGAGAGATGAAATAATAGTGAATCTCTTTTCCCAGACACTAAGTCACTAGTTGTATGCTGCATACACACACTTCATCATTTAATCCAATGGTCACATTAAATATTTTTCAGGTTCATGGAACTGTGGTGATGAAATTCACTGAAATGGAATTCCATGTCAAACACAAACAGGAAATATTATCTAAGGCAATAAACGGGTGATATGGTAAAGACAAGATGTCAAACAATAGTTCTAACAATATTATGTAATGACAAATGGGAGGAAGGATGGGAACTGTTGCGGTGCTGAAGGAGAAATGCAAACCCAGTTACAATCGTGTGTTAATGTTCTTCTCTAGGACATTGGGTTCTTTTTTTTTTTTTTTAAGATTTTATTTATTTATTTGCCAGAGAGAGAGTACAAGCAGGGGGTGCATCAGGCAGAGGGAGAGGCAGGCTCCCCGCTGAGCAGGGAGCCCGCCACGGGACTCAGTCCCAGGACCCCAGGATCATGACCTGAGCCAAAGGCAGCCGCTTAACCGACTGAGCCACCGAGGCACCCATGTTTCTTTTTTTTTTTTTTTAAGTATTCTCCTCCTTCTTTCTCTGTTCTATTTTGAAGTAAACACACACATATACGGATACATCCATACATACCTAGAAACTCATATATGAATGCATCTAATTGTATCTATGTCCATAATGGTTGTCCTCTGAAAGTCTTACAAAGACTTGTTGCAGAGAGTCATCCCAGGCCTCTTCAGAGTCTCCATATGCTCATGCCACCAGGACTGACCCTGAGAATCCCTGGGCTAGCTTCAGGGAAGTTTCCTCCGCATTAGTATGCAGACACTGTGAAGAAAACCTCTAAGATTTAGCCTGTGTGAGCCAATCTGCAAAATTTCAGATTGATAGAAAAGAACATTTCTCCATTGTGTATTTACACTTGGCAGCCCCCCAGCCTTTTATATCTGATTTTCTCTAAGTGAAGAGTTAATATAAAGTAGGAGAAAGCCAATCTGCAAAATTTCAGATTGATAGAAAAGAAGAACATTTCTCCATTGTGTATTTACACTTGGCAGCCCCCCAGCCTTTTATATCTGATTTTCTCTAAGTGAAGAGTTAATATAAAGTAGGAGAAAAATATTTTTTTCACAACCACTTTGGAACTATACATTCTAAAAATAAGTTGCTGTAAGTCAACTGCTTGATCGTATCTGGTATTTGCTAAAGCCTTGCTACAGAGGACTAGCAGCATCAGCATCGCCTGGGAGCTTATTGAAAAGGAAGAACTTCAAAGTCCACCCCAAACCTTCTGAATCAGAACCTGCATTTTAGCAAGATTCTCAAGTCATTTTTATGCATATTAAAGTTGGAGAAACACTGTTTTTAGAAAATACCTTGGGTTTTAAAGAGTTCAAGCCTTGAATGCAGTAATTTCATACTGGTTACACCTGTGCTCCAAATTTGTAAGATTCAAAATGGAAGAATTCAACATTGGTTTCCATAGAAACACTGAGATAGATTGACAGATTTCTATAGAAGAAACAGTAAAAGAAGTTGGAGTGATATAGACTACTCTGAGAGTGGTAGAGTCCTGTTTGAAAATGAATTCAGATTAGGCATCACATGTTTAATCAGATCGTTTTGACGATGTGTAGGGTTTAGGCACCACCACCAAGTACTCTGCAAAACCAGGAGGTACCAGAAGAATAATAAACTTGTATATTCCAACCCATAGTGCCGTCCAACTAAGTCTCGTAGGGCCGTCGCAGGTCAGTCATATCATAATGGCTATAGTGCTTGTCTGTTCGAAAACATGCCAAAGGTTCATTCAGAATGGGAAAAATATTCTCTATATTTAGAACTCCTTTGGGGGGAAAAATCAGAAACTACTTGCAGTTACACTCAGACCTATATGTCCCACCAATGAGCATAAATAGCCAATAAATCCATGCCAACATTATATGTTCTTTGGAAAGTTTAAGCTGAGTTCCCAGAATATACTATTTCAAAAGACCTAAAACCTTGAGTTATGGTGTGCTCACTTAAACGTTGTGCAGTAAAAGTGATCAATCTAATTTTTAGAAGATTATGATCTACTGCTGCTATTTCTGTAAATAGAGATTACCAAGGAAACTTTGGTATTCATGTTATTAACATTAAAGTATAGTTTTGACTCCATATACAATACAAAGTTCATATGTCTATTTTAATAACATTGACAAACATATTTAAAATGAGTATCATTGGTATTTAAATTATATGACACTGTGTACATTATCAGAAATAAATTAGGGCGCCTGGGTGGCTCAGTTGGTTAAGCGACTGCCTTCGACTCAGGTCATGATCCTGGAGTCCCTGGATTGAGTCCCGCATCGGGCTCCCTGCTCAGCGGGAAGCCTGCTTCTCCCTCTGACCCTCCCCCCTCTCATGTGCTCTCTCTCATTCTCTCTCTCTCAAATAAATAAATAAAATCTTAAAAAAAAAAAAGAAATAAATTATAACCAAGGTTCACTTTCACTTTCGTTGTATTTTTTTAACGATAGGTAGGACTTTACATGTCTAATCTAGAATTACCATTTGGAGATAAAGTAGATGAGATAAAACTCAGCCCCTCTACTAAAGCTGCTCTGAGAAACCTACAGGCATCTGAATCTTTTTTAAATTGGATAAACATAGGCTTTTTTGTTGAGGTTGTCACGTACATTTTTACAAGTTAATTGAAATCCTTAAACAATGCTTATTAAAATAGTGAAACACTGATTTTATAAAATACATCACTCATTTGAGCCTATTTTAATCATCTTGCATTCATATAGAAGTGAGCACTTATTTTAAAGATATGGGCTATTCTGTATTACTCCTCTAAAATGTTACTCTTTTAAAGACCTAAATTCTAATCCCAGCTCTCTTACAGAAAAGCTCTGAGGACTTAAGCAACTAAAATCTCTAACCTTCATGTTCCTTGCCTGTGAATAATGGTATAAATTACACTATCTCTAAAAGTGCTTCCAAAAAAAAAGTGCTTCCAGCTCTCACTGATCTCTAAGGGGTGTTAAACACACAAATGCATTCTTGATTTTCTCATTAGTACAGGTAGATGATATTACTAAGGACTTGGTATTTGGGGGCCAAATGATCAAGAGGCCAGCTAAATTTTAGGATAAAATTTAAAGAAAATTCCCTGGGAAGCAATAGGCAGATAAGAACTTTCTTTGGTGAGAATGGTATACTCCTTGGCGGTCATAGAATGTTCTCTTTATTCACCAGAGAAGAAAAAATATATGTAGCTATCAGACTCCAAATAGAGTCAGCTGAAAACTAGTATCTTGAAACACTGTCTGGCTCTTATTCAACCTCCAAAAGTCCCAGTGTCAAAGCCCTTTAATGCAGAAATGCTGTTGGCGGTGTATGAATCATTTGACTGATAAAATAACTGAGAATATCCCACATAGTACTTGATGAAAAATTATCTCTGTATTAGAAAAGAGGAAGTCAGTTGGTATAGATCTTATCATTCTATGATGCTGTGACATGCTATGACATCCTGAACATTCTTCTTGAGTGGAACGAGTCTAAATATGCACAGTGGCATAGTAGAACCTAAAAATTCATTTCAACATGTTTACCATGTGGAATCTTGAAGCACCTCATACATGGATGACCTCATGAGACTGTAGCCCTCTAAACAGGGTTATCAACATGTCCGTTCACACAATACCTGCTTTAAAGTAAAGCTCAGTACCAGTGTCAGGCAAATTAAAATTCTTATATTTTTTAAAGATTTTATTTATTTATTTTTGAGAGAGAGAGAGCATGAGCAGGGGAGGAGCAAAGGGAGAAGCAGACTCTCCATTGAGCTGGGAGCCTGATGCAGGACTCGATCCCAGAACCCTGGGATCATGACCTCAGCCAAAGGCAGATGCTTAACCAACTGAGCCACCCTGGTGCCTGGCAAATTAAAAATTTTAATCTTTATTATATTGAAATGAGGCCAAATTATTTCTCTATTGTGATCTCTTTTGAAATAAGCTTTTACATATTCTAATGCTTTCTTCTAAATGGTTCATATAAATTCATGTTTTCTCTAAAATATATTGTTTAGTTCACTTTGATCAACTTCAGCTCTCATTCTCAGTAAGAGACAACTAACCATGTTTAAGTCACTTTTTAAAATGATATATTCTGGGATGCCTGGGTGGCTCAGTCGGTTAACCGTCTGCCTTCGGCTCAGGTCATGATCCCAGGGTCCTGGGATCGAGTCCCGCATTGGACTCTCTGCTCAGCAGGGATCCTGCTTCTCCCTCTGCCTGCTGTTCCCCTTGCTTGTGTTCTCTCTCTCTCTGATAAATAAATAAAAAATAAAATAAATAAAATGATATCTTCTTTTTGCATCTAGACCAGTTACAAATAGAGCACTTCATAATTTTCTTCTAAATTGAACATAAGCCTGGGTATTTTTTAGTGCCCAATATATTCAAATATCATTTTTCCTTGTTTTTAAAATGTTTAAAGGAAGAGATTGTATGTTTAATTAAGAATACATATCTGAAATGAAAATCTGATTTTGTGAAATTATAAATTCTGGTTTTCAAAGTGAAGATAATCCTGAAAGACAAATTATCTGAGCCTTGTCTGAGGGACTAGAATCCCTCCCCTTGTCCTAAACACCACACACACACACACACACACACACACACACACACACACACACACCCATTCCCCACCAGTGTGACCAAACCAAGGAAAACGAGAAGCAGGAACATAGTTACACAAGTCACAGCCAAATAAGAAGAGTAAAAATAGTATCTTAAGCATTCAGAACCACCAATTTTCAAAGTGAGCCAGAGGGCAGAGCAGTAGCTATAGTTTCAAAGGGAAGTAACTACATCTTTCTAATCGGCTACCCTGTGATAGAACATCAACTGCAGTAAATCATGACTTAGTGTCCAAAGTGTTACATGTCAGATAAACAAGGGGAAGGCTCACTGGTGGGCTTTACTTCGGAAATATGCTTACTGCTATGCTTAAGAAACATATACAATAAATATATTCCACTTATGCCCTTGAATGTAATAGAATGCTTTAAAAATTTTTCAGCTTATATGTACATTGACCAGAAAATGTTCTACATAGAAACTGCATTTTGCTTGGGGTTTGAGCAGAGCCTTCCATAGGATATCTGTATACTTACTGAAGTTAGTGAAAAATAAGTAAACTGTGGTTTTCATGGTGTATTCCTCAAAGGCAGATCTCCTCAACCCTGGCACGATTAACACTGGGGGGTGGCTGTCCTGTGCATCAAAGGATGTTTAGCAGCATATCTGGCCTCCAGCCACTAGACACCATTAGCATGCCCCCCCCAGGTGTGACAATCAAAAATGTCTCCAGATATTGCCAAATATCTCCAGTATAAAATCATCTCCGGTTGGAAACCGCTGTTCTAAAGATGCAAGTTAGCATGGGCTTGGTCGGGATCAAACATGGGTGCTTTGTTCAACAAAATTTGGAAAATAAAATCCACCAATTAACATGGACTTCATAAAAATGTTGGTTCATTATTTAACCTTATCCTTTATCAGTTTTTTCTTAAATGGATTTCTACTATCCTGGGTAGATTACTAAATAGTTTTAGTTGAAAAAATTTGTTATGAGAACTAAAATTTCTGACATATCATGGCCCAGGTTAATGATAATGATAATGCTTAATCAAATATATCAAACAGAAGCCCACAGAATTCATCAGATTGTAGTCTACATTCTCCTGGAATTTGATAGGAAAAAAGATGTAAAGGATACCATTTTACCATTTTTTTTTGGCAAAGAGGCTAGATCCATTTTGCGATCAAAGGTTACTTGCTTGGTTCTAAATATCATTGATATCAATCTGTGGAAATCTGTGTCTATAGTATACTCTCCAAGAATGTGGCTTTTTTAAAAAAGATTTTATTTATTTATTTGAGAGAGAGAGCTTGAGAGAGAGAGAGCTTGAGAGAGAGTACAAGCAGGGGCAGAGGGAGAGGGAAAAGCAAGCATCCCACGGAGCAGGGAGCCCAATGTGGAACTCGATCCCAGGACTCTGGGATCATGACCTGAGCTGAAGGCAGACATTTAACCAACTGAGCCACCGGGACACCGGAGAGTGTGGCTTTTTACTCTGGAAACCCTTACTGATGCCCCAGAGAGCATAGAAATTTAGTAGCTTAAGAAAAAGCTCCCCCTCCGGTCCGGTCCTTCTCTCCCTCTTATATGTGAGGAAAGTAGAATATAACAAGATGACTCTACTCTTCAGATAAAGTCACCTTAATGGGTTTTGGTTTTTCTTTTTCTTTTGTTTTTTGTTTTTTTTTAGTTCGGAAAACTATTGGTGATTGCTAAATGTTAGGAGATGGTAAGATTTTAGTAAAAGAAAACTGACGTTGTTTATAAATACTTCTAAAAGTGAACACGTTTTAAATACTGCACATGCGCCTTATAGCAGCAATCTCAAGTATCTTTTTCTTTTTTAGTACTAGACAAAATTCCAACATTCCTAGAATGCATTGGACCTGCCCACCTCCAAGAAGGAGAGATATCCCACCCTGCAGTATCTGGGATACTGGCTTATCAACTGTGACAAATGCACTATGCTGATGCAAGATGTTAATAATAAGGGAAATTGTATGTGTGGGAAGGGAATATATGGGAGCTCTCACAACTCTCTGCTCAATATTTCTGTAAATCTAAGGCTTCTCTAAAAAATAAAGTTTATTAGTTTTTTTAAAATGGCTCTAAAGAAAACTAATTTTCAAAGTGATAAAAATGTGAAGTCTATCAAATTATGGTTCTTACACAAAAATGGAGCCATTGTTTTAAGCATCACTTAGATTTTTCAGTTGTGACACTGTTACTCAAAACTTTAATAATAAAGAAATCTATTTTTGAAGGGAAAATATATTGCAGATCCCAAGAATTTTTTCACATTGCTTTTAATACTTTATTATTTAAATTTGTGCAAATATTAAGCTAAATATAAGTCCTTTATGTTTACAAAACTAGGAAACAAAAAACTGTAAACCAAAGATGAAACAAAAGCAATAAAATGATATCTATTAGCATTCGTAAATGCGACAGGTGATATGTTGCTGAAACTAATCACTGCTTAAAATGTGAATATGGGTTTTTTTATTTAAATTCAATTAGCCAACATATAATGCATCATTAGTTTCAGATGTAGAGTTCAGTTTTTCAGCATTTGCCTGTATAGCAAGCTACCAGGGGAGCCAAATTACCACTCAAAGGGCTGCTCCGTGAGCATGGAGTTAGAAGGATATGTTTGAATTCATTATCATTAGGCTCAGATGGCCTGATGTGCTTCTCCTCCTAATACGATGGCGCTTCAGTGGACGTGGGCCTTTCAGAGTGTGCCGTGCCTGCCTGCTTTCAGATGGTGCTGTAAGGACTGAGGAGAGCCAACTCTTGCCTTGGTAACTGCTTTTTCTGCACTCCATTTCTGAACAAGATGTTCGTGACTTATTAAAATAGTCTTCTTTCTATTCTACTCTTGCATGTCATTTCTCTAGTTTACATAGCTTTTTACTCTTATTATTCACAGCAATAATCTTTATTGTAGAAAACTCAGTATATATAGATAAGCAAAAAATAAGAATATCAAATTAACCTGTAACCTACCACCCAGAGACAAATACTATTAATGTTATGTTATTTGTATTTCCAGGCCTTATGTTGTGAACACACACACACGTGCATATATAGCTATTAATAAACATAAAACATCAATGCCTCCCAGCCACAGACCATCACGAACATATCCGCGGTTAAACATGCTGGGGTACGGCTTATTGCAACAAAGGGAATCGTGGGGCACCTCGGTAACAGGGGCTAGAGACGACGTACGATTAGGTGACTTGGGGGAATGTTGAGGGCATTGTTGTGGATCCCAGGTGGGGATAAGTCTATGTTTCAGTATCTTACTACATTTTATCTGTAGGGCAGGGAGACTGGATAGATGTAAAAGCTAGAACCTGGCAAGAAGTAGCAGTCACTCGCGTGAGCAGGGCGGGGAGCGGGGGGATTGCTGGGTCATCTGGGGGCTTGGACAGTGTTCATGTTTGTGTTCAGACAAGTCGATGGGGCAGTTTTGTCCCTGTCTTGATCCATCATGGTTCGAGTCGCCTCTTTTGTGTTGTTGTTCCATGTTTTATGTTCAATCAAAAGACCCAAGCCCCAGATGTGGGTGCCTGCCGGTTTCTAGATGTCGGGCCTGCTTTGTATTTTCTCAAAACTTAGAGGGTTTTCAAGCCTACATTAGGCCTTATACTTGTTACTCTACGAAACCTCTACTGGGTGTAGATTCTGTAGGGTGAATCATACTGTTTTCCTCCTCTGGGCCTCTACAAGCATCCCCAGCCCACGCTACGATCTATTACCACACGGGCAAGTGGTGAGTGTTTCTTCACTCTAAAGATGAAAAGAATTTGCTGAAGGTAGAACTTTACTGCTAATGCTTTAGCTTTTTAAATGGGAGAGTAAACATCTAACACTTAGATGCAAAGTGAGGGCCAAAAGCTGGGCTGCCTTTTCTACTGGAATATTATAATCAGCACCCGGAAAGGCCCACCTGCTCCAGCCTGCTGCACTCTCATTTCCTTAAAGCAAGCTCCAGGGCTTCAGAGAAAATCAGTCACCAAAAAGTCATCAATACTTTTCTCTGTGAAGTTGTTCATTTCTTCCAGAAATACTCCATGGAGCATGGTATAAGTGTGTGAGGGCTGCTCTGACAAAGTACCACAGACTAGGTGGCTTCAGCAGCAGCAATTTATTTGCTCACAGTCTCGGAGGCTATAAGTTCAAGATCAAGGTGTCAGCTGGGTTGGTTTCTTCTGAGGCTTCACTCCTTGGCTCGTAGATCACCATCTTCTTCCTGTGTCTTCACATGGTCTTTGTGTATGTCTGTATCCTAATCTCTTCTTATAAAGACACCAGTCATATTGGATCAGGGCCCACCCTAATAATGTCATCTTAACTGAATTACCTCTTTAAAGTCTCTATCTCCAAATACAGTCACAGTCTGAGGTACTAGCAGTTAGGATTTCAGCATATGACCTGTGGGAGGGGAGGAGGACACGATTCAGCTCATAACAAGCACTCATTGCATGTCAATCACTGTTGTACGCAGTGCTGCACCTGACCATGAGCTGCGCAAAGTGAAAACAGGGGGCCGGAAAGTCAGAAGTGGAGGAAAATGGATTCGGTCAGTCTCTCAAGCAATTCAGAGTTCCCAAGAGTTGCCGAAGATTTAAATCAGGGAAGTGGTAGGAAACTTGTATTGTGGAGTGCTCATTTGGGTTTTGATGTGGAATTTAGATTGGAGGTGGCCAAGGACAGTTAAGAACACAATCCAATCGTACAAGTGAGAAATAAAGATCTGAGGGTGGCAGTGGGTAACAGATCCACAAAGATTTGGGATATATTTAGGTGGCAGAATTAGAACCATTTATTGACCTCTCGGAAGCAGATATGAGGGAGAGTGAAGAACAACTCCCAGTGCTCTAAGTTGGGTGATTGGGTAGATGGTGACCTTATTAACTCAGAGAGAAAAATCAAGAAGAGGAACAGATTTATAAGGAGTTCAATCTAGGTATTTTGAGTTTAGGATTCTCTCAGCGATACCAAGTAGATGGTGAAAAGTGAATCCGGAGCTCACGGGAGTTGAGAGGGCCAGAGATATCGTTTTTTGTTTTTTTTTTTTTAAGATTTCACTTATTTATTTAGCAGAGAGAGAGAGAGATAGCGAGAGCAGGAACACAAGCAGGGGGAGTGGGAGAGGGAAAAGCAGGCTTCCCGCCGAGCAGGGAGCGGGATGCGGGGCTCAATCCCAGGACTCCGGGATCATGACCCGAGCCAAAGGCAGACGCCTAATGACTGAGGCACCCAGGCACCCCCAGAGATATCATTTTGAAGTCATCAAGATGTAGTTGAAGGCTTGAAAGTAGATGAGCTAACACGAGGAAAGAGGCAGGAAGAAGGATGGCTCAAGAATGAGCCAGGAATATATGAAGAGGGTATCTCCAGAGACAGTGGTCTCATGGGATTCAAGTTGGGAGAAAACTCTTAGAAGAGGAATTGTATAAGTTAGTAGGTACCGGTGGTGAAGAGACGAAATGCAGGAAAATCTAAGTGTTGCTCATATATAAAATGTTTTGTTAAAGAATCTGAAGCCAAAGGAAGACACAGTCTAAGGAGTAGTTCAAGTTCAGTGCTATGAAGTCACTGACTTTTCCATCATTCAATATAGTTTTCCTTTAGCAAATTTTATTTTGAAGTTCTCTAATACATCATATACTATTATGCATTATAAAAAAGTACTTTATTTTTAAAAGACCTGTTGCAACCTGCTGGGGATGCATCAGGAATTAGTAACAAGTGACAATGAAAAATGCTGCAAAAAAGTAAAAAAAAAAAAAATGCCCATTGGGCTTATAAATAAGAAAGAGTAGCATGAGAAGAATGATGAGAAAAGCTAAATGAGGGAATGAAATGAGTAGGAAATGAAGCAATAAATGCAGCAATAAGCTCAGCTATGAATTTTTTTTTTTTTTAAGATTTTATTTATTTATTTGACAGAGGGGGGGGGGAGGGAACACAAGCAGGGGGAGTGGGAGAGGGAGAAGAAGGCCTTCTGCCGAGCAGGGAGCCTGACTCAGGGCTCCATCCCAGGACATATATGGTGTGTCACTATGGGGGGTGGCATATAATAGGGACAGATCTTCAATTAATGTGGATTGCTATCGTAGTTGGAGTGATTATTGGAAGAAAAGAGATAGAATGGCACCCAGAGGGCAATGCCGAGTCATGAGAAAGTTGTATCTTTTATTATTTCGGGTTTTTTAGACAAGACCATGGTATATTTAAGAGGTAAGGGGCAGAAGCTTCTAGAAAGGGGAGGTTAAATGTATAAATGGAAAAGTGTAAGTCTGGGCAGGAACAAGAGAAGAAGGATCCAGAATATTGGTCTAGCCTTGAAGAGGAATAGACCCATTTCCTGTGAGACTGGAGGAAAAAAGATAAGTGTACATATGGTTATAGAATGCATGTTTAGGCTTTGCCCATGATAATGGTGATTATAGGAGATGTAGCTTCAATGAGTCTGTTGATGTGAGAAGAAAAGCCACTCCCCAGGGAAGAGACCTAGAGAGGACAAGATGCAAAGCATAGTTGGAGTGGGAGAGAAGTGAATGTCATCCAAGACCTGCAGGACAGGCACTGTATGGCTAAGGTGTAGAAAGACCATGCAAATCACATCTCTCACAGCTTCCACATTGAGCACTTACTACATACTGCACCGTGAAAAAGCCAAGGCTAGTTACTATGTTATGTATTAAAAACAGATGTAAAATATACAATAAAATGAAAACTTTAATAAAATAATTGTTTCCAGTGACATGGAGTTTCCAGAAGCCCTGGGGAAGGTAAGGTCAGGTTCAGGAGAGGCAGACACAACACCTACAGCAAAGATTTTTCCAGAAGGCTCATTTTCTGCCTTATCTTATTTATGTTGGTGATGGTCATAACTGATTTTTGTCAGTGTTTGAATTTGTTTTTGCTCTTTATAAAAGTAATACCTACACCCAAATAACATAACAAACACTTCAATATATTAGGCCTCTTTCCAGTCATTTTTCCCCTGCATGATTACAGTTTCCCTTGTTTAGATTTGGGTTCAGCCTTTAGTCACTTTCAGCCACAGAAGAACCATTTAAGGGGGTGTCTTTCATGGAGAAAATGTTTTGTTATCTGTTTCTCATTAACTAGATTTTTATAAATTTTAATTTTATTTTTTAATTTCACAACTGGTTTTGTATACATTACCCTAATATTTAGTCTCTCTCTCTCTCTCTCTTTTTAAAGATTTTATTTATTTATTTGAGAGAGAGAGAGAGAAGGAGAGGGGGGAAGGTCAGAGGGAGAAGCAGACTCCCTGCTGAGCAGGGAGCCCGATGCGGGACTCGATCCTGGGAGTCCAGGATTATGATCTGAGCCGAAGGCAGTCACCTAACCAACTGAACCACCCAGGCGCCCTAATATTTAGTCTCTTTAAACGAAAAATTATATATGCTTATGAGGAAAGATCAAATGCTTCAGACAGGTATAAGGTAAAAATTAAAAAGTTTTCACCCTTGCCTTGAGACACATAGGCCAAACACTCTAAAGAAAATCACTCTTAACAATTTTTCTGTATCATTCCAGAAGTTTACCACGAATTTTCATTAAACATATATGTAATGATCATCTTCTGTCTAGTACAGCACTGTACCAAGAGTCGGGGATTTAAAGGCCAACAAAACAGATTCTGTTGCTTAAGAAATTTATGGAATTTACAGCCCAGCAGGAGAATCAGGTAATAATCAAGAAAATAGCAGAACATACATACTATGACAAGCAAGTCAGATGACTGCGACAGATTGCTGTGACCTGGAATGATATGCACTGTATATCATTTTGCAACTTGGTTTTCACCTACTGTCATGGCCATCTTTCTGGGGTAATATGTGCGTGGGTCTAACTCATCTTTAACTGCTGGATAATAGTCAGACCATGGTTATACCATAAATCATTCAGCCATTCCCTGTTGACTGACATTTAGATTATTTCCAAAATTTTCCCACTTCAAACAGTGCTAAAAAAATTTTTATACTTACACCTCTGTGTTTTGAGGCACTCGACCCTTTACTGACATATACAGACAAATAGTCCCTCAATCTTTGGAATTTGACCAGGGTAGATGGTGCCAGAAAAATTATTCACTTGGTGCAGTGCTTTGTCTTTTCCTTAAAGCATCTGAGTTTCCAGTGTTGCTTAGGATAGTTTCTCCAACCTGGGAGGTTCCACAGATATTTTCCTATAAGTTGTTATTGTATTTTATTATGTTCTTTTTACTTTTAGATATTTAATCCATTTGAGATTTATTTTACATGGTGTGAGGTGCTTTCTTCTAAATAAATCTACAGTAATGTCAGCACCATTATGAACAAAACCATCATAGATTAATTCCTCAGATTTGCTTAGATCAATTTCTGGACTCTCTACTTAACAATTTACTTTTATATTACTGTGTCAGTACTTTGCAGTTTGGTTTCTGTAGTTTTATACTATGTTGTAATCTTTGGTAAAGGCAAGTTCCCTTTTACCATTATTCTTGTTTTTCAAGAGTTACCAAATGGTCTATTATTATCAGTATAAATACTCCCCACTGGCAGACATATGTTGCTTTCAGTGAGTATTTTCTATTACAAATTCCTAGAACAAGTGTTTTTTATCATGTAATACAATTCTATGTAACACAAGTAGAGAACTAAAGCCACACATTAATGAGTCTCTCAACTGCTATAGGCTCACTTATTAGCAAGTGACACTCTGGTACACAGCTGTGTTATACACATGATTCAAATTCACATTTCCCCAAAATTAACAGCCATGACTCCAACAGTGTGAATATACTTACAATGTGTCGAACTCACAAACATTCAATCTCTCAATGTCAAGAACCTACTATGTAAACATTTGGCACCCTACTGGATTTATTCTATGGGTAGGCACAGCCTTTTGACCCTCAGAACTTTGAAGATCAAATGCTTAAATTGACTAATCACTTTAGTTTCTTTCTCTAGTGGTTATTTCTGCTCATACCTACTGCCAAATATTATCTCCTAACGTCTTTAAACAAGTCTTAGAAACAGAGGTTTGAGGCAGTTATCTTGACTGGGCAGGTTCTAACACTGACACATGACATGGCTTCATCTTCAAAGCCAATTCATGTCGTGGACTCCTGAAAAACATGTAGCGAGTGCCTTTAGCCTTGTCTCATGGAGCAGCAGGTTCTGACACTGGGAGAGATGTATTTGCATTTCAAGTTGACCTTCCCCAGGGTGTTTGCTTGCCTCTTACACATTTACAAAGAGAAGATCCACTCAGTGTCTCTAAGGACCATTCTAAATTCATATCTACACTCCAAGACCATAATTATCAAACTGCAAGTGGATTTATTTACGAAAAATATAAATTACTTGGTAAGTGTAAAGTTGTGATTGTTAATGCCAGTGAGAAAATGTGGAAACCTTTACAACAGGGAATGTGATCTTTGTTAAACACTCCTAAAGATAACATTAATCACTTGTCTGTCAACCACACAGAACACCAAGATCCTAACCAGAGTACTCTTGGCTTTCAGTTTCAATTCTTATCAGAGGAACACCTGAGAGAGGTGATAGTTACCCAAGATCTTTGGCATGTTATAAATCCTACCCATGAATCAGGGGCTGGAGCCCCACTCCCATGCTTATTTTTTAAAACTTGGACTATATTTCCTTAGTCCCTCCATTCAGTTGCATTTGGTGAATTGTCTTTTAGTGTTATGCCCTGGATTTTGTTAAAAGCTTTCACCAAAAATATCAACATATAAATTAGGTCACTACATCTGCTCTAAATATATTATTAAACACTTATGTTCTGTATATCATTCAGTACCCCCTCTTGGAAAGTTGTACATGGCTTATCTTTAAAATTCAGTGTTAGAAAAATTGCATTTCCTCAAGAAATTGGTATGCTTCCTTCTCTCTATTGAGAATTATGCTTCTGTTTTTAATTAACTTCCAGGAAATTCCCATTCCTACCTGAAGATCAACTATAACAAATATCTTGGCATCTTGGTTTGCAAATTTTTTTTTTTTTTTGTGGTTTGCAAATTTATGTTGTTCCTTGACATGGTTTTAGTTTTCTACTTTGTTCCTATTTTCTCTGAAAGGTATTCTTTATTTCCATTTCTCTTATCTATTTTTTGTGGTTTTGCTGAAATACTTCAACCCTTTTGAAATAAAAACACCAGCCCAAGTTACCCTCTCCATGAGAAGTTCTGCTTCTGTTAACACCCTGTACTGCCCTCCTCCATCGCTGGGTTTCTGAGCACTTAGTGTCTCTAGCGACCGTTTTGACCCTTTCCTTTCATTGTGTCTCCTTGCATTGTTACATAGCTCTCTTGTCTTTCTCTTGTTGTCTTTCCAACTAACATCTAAGCAAAGAACATTACATTTTCTGTATCCCCCATAGTTCTTGGTACATGGAAGACACTTGAAAATCACTTGAGAAGGAAAGAAAGTAAGGAAAGAAGAAGGGAGGGAGGGAGAGGGAAAGGAATGGAAGTCCGAACTTAATGTTAAAAATATGAGCTGCCTGGAGGGAAAAAGGGACAAGGAAGAAGTCTATTGGGAATTGAGACAATTATCTAGCAATGGAGATAAATGCTTAGGTTGGTTTACCTTAAGAAGTTCTGGAGAGAAGTTTTTATTATTGTCTCCATACAAGGTCAGGTCATAGTCAGGGCAGGAAACACATACAACTCAATAGCACAACTGCAAAGGGTTTAGTGAAGGACTATTACAAGGTGTGGGCAGGTTCATGAACACTAACAGGGATGGCAAAGAGTTTTGGGAATAGCAACAGTACAAAGCCCTAGTTAGAAACATGGGAATGGAGCAGTTACTGGAACCCAAAGAAAGTACCTGTAGGAAAGGGGAAAGGGGCCCCTGACAGGAGGAGCATGGCCATGGCAAATGAAGGCCATGGCCAAACTACAGCCAGGCAAGGAGAGATCCTAGCGAATTAATATCCTAAACTCTCTCCTGCCAGCATTTCCCTTGGGCTGCTATAATCCCAGTGCCAGAAGCCAGAGGCAAGGGAGGACCCCTCTAGGGCTCAGCCTCTTAGGGGCCCAAGATAGAATGGAAAGGGGTAAGAAGTATATAGAAGGGCAACCAGAGAATATCCAGCACCCCACACTTGGCTTTCACAGTAAGGGCTTATTTCAGAAGGATTCTATATTTGTAATTAAGGGTGGAAATGGAGTGGAGGGGGTACTTGAAATAGATGGGGTAAAACACAGAAGTAAGAAGGCCTAAATCTCTTCAATAGACACACAGAATCTTCAGAATTCCATATGAACACAAGCCATCACTTAAGGCTCAAAGCGTCTTTCAAGTATTTCAAAGCTTACCTTTGCTTTTTGATACAATAGAGCTGCCTTCGTTTTTAGATTTTTGTCTCACACAGGCTCTTTTACTTTTGGAGGATCCACCCCCTAATATATCAAGCCTATTAAAATATACCCATCATAAATGCAGTTGATTAGTTGACTTGTCTTCTTTTGTAGGCATTTGATAAACATGTATTTTTCATTTTTGCAGATTTGTTTTTGTATTTCAGGGCACAACAATTTTCAGCTCCCACATACATTTTTGACCCTGAAAAGCCTTCAATCCTTATGGAGCACTGGGTGTGAATCATGGAACACTACATCAAAAACTGATGATGTAATGTATGTTGACAAAACATAATAAAATTAAATTAAAAAAAAAAAAGCCCTCCATCCTTAGTCCTGTGTCTGTAGTAGTTACTGGATAAAATGAGCCTGACTTCCTCCCTTCGGTGGGTGTAAAGCTTATTATCTGATGACAATATCACCTCCAGTGAGCATCTGCTGGTGGTTGGATCTGATCTGGTTTATGGTGTCCTATCTCACACTTCCAGAAACCCAGCTTATTTCTTCTTTAAGGGTCCAGTAGTTGGGGCGCCTGGGTGGTTAAGTGTCAGACTCTTGGTTTTGGCTCAGATCATGATCTGAGGGTCATAAGATTGAGCCCCACGTCGGGCTCAGCACAGAGTCTGCTTGAGATTCTCTCCCTCTCCCTCTTCCTCTCCATCTGCCCCTCCCCCCACTCACGCACACACTTTCTCCTAAAACAAACAAATAAAATCTTAAAAAAAAAAAAAATGTTCCAGTAGTTTCATTCCATGTGTCAATGTCATGTCACCTTCTGAGATTCCTCAGAGAGGGACAAGACATGTGTTTCTGTGAATTCACTTTTGGACTTTTCAAAGATTTCTTAGGAAACACCACCCTGGATATTCAGCCAGGTAGTTAGATAATTGATCAAATCAATATTACTAAGCACAGAAATGATGATCTTTTGTGTCCCACTTGGCAGGAGCAAACAAACAAAATGCCCACCACGTGTCCGATTCTCACTGTCCTGGGCATGGTCACATTCATTCTGTTGCCTAATCTTTCCAATAACCCTTTGAAGTTGATGTTATAATCCCCCGTGTACAACAGACGTATCTGATACTCAGGAATTCAGGTGAGGTGCCTGAAACCCACATCGGGTAGGAATGAAATTACACGTGCCCCTGGAGTCAGTGCTCCTGAGAAGTGTGAAGCTGAAGTTTTGATCTTTCTTATTTTGGTAGAAGTATCGTATGTGTGTAAAATAATCTTTTTGCATTTAATGTGGCATTAAATGTGTTAGTGACTGTTAGTACACCTATAAATAGTTAGAAATCAATCGACTTGATCTTACTACTAAAGCAGTTGTAACTGGAGCTAGTGAAAAAGGGATAAAGAGAAGTCTTCTCTTGAATTTTAACCAGCACTTTCTTGCCTCTCATATCCCTAGGGTAACTTTGCCTGCCTTTATAACTCAAGGAACACATACAATAGTGCATTAAAATGGCTTGTTTGGGTGACAAGTTCTTCCCTGTGAACTTCCTGAATTTGCTTTACTACTTTCTTATGTATTAACAGCTCAGTGATGAGCTTACATTTTAGCTTTGAAATACTTTAGAGATAAATCTGTAGATTTTATAGATATATTACTAGGTACTATTGTTCTTACTAAAATGCAAACTCCTTGAGGGCAGAGATTCTTGTCTGCTGTGCCCATTGCTATAATCCCAGTGCCTGAACTATTTAAAAAAAGAGCTCACACACAAAAAAATGTTAATGAATTATAAATACATTAATTTTACTTTTTTCTTTCAGAAAGGACTCTTACACTAGCTTTAAAAACTGTACCCATTTTTCAATCTGCAGTAAGTCCTTCCTTTGGTAATGGTTCTAGGTAGTATAAATAAAGTCTGCCACCAGGGCACCTGGGTGGCTCAGTCAGTTGAGCCTCTGACTCTTGGTTTCAGCTCAGGTCATGGTCTCAGGGTTCTGAGATTGAGCCCTGCATTGGGCTCCCGGCTCAGCATGGAGTCTGCTTGGGATTCTCTCTCTCTCTCCTTTTGGCCCTCCCCCCTTCTCTCTCTCTCTCAAATAAATAAAAAAAAAAAAACTTAAAATAAAATAAAGTCTGCCACCACCAGCAACTGTGTAGATGGAGTGACTGTCTGAGTTAATGCCTATCCCAGTCTAGGTCTCAGTCATAGATACTGAGAATTTGTTAGAATGTATTAGACTGCAGTCCCCAGGAGTGCAGGAGCCACAACTTTCTTCTTGGTCACAGCTGTCTGGCCATCGTCTAGCAAAATGCCTCACACAAAGTCACCGCTCAGTGGATATTTGTTGAGTCACTAAGTGATGACAGAATCTAGAATTATAATTTAGCACAGTATTCAGTCCTGAGCATATGCTTAATAAATGTTTATTGAATTGCCTTCACTGATGTTCAAAAACAGAATCACGCCATGCATTCCAAAACTAAGTAGGCATTATATTTGAATTATCAGCTGTTTTGGATTATCTATGGGACTCTGCCCCACTGTTAGGGTGGTAAATTAAGATCTTACTGCATCAGCAAACCAAATCAGAGTAGTATTTGGTTTCCACTGGGCTAGCTTACTATATTCCAACTATGGCATACTTAATTTTAAAGCTGATGCTTACCATGATATCACTACTATTCACTAATCCAATAATATGGCTTCTTTCTAGAGTAGTGTGTTATTTACTAATAGTCCTTCTTTATTTCTTCCTTCCCGCTTTCCTTCCTTTTTCTTTTTTCCTGTCTTTCTTAACTCTGACTGTCATATAAGGATGTAAATGTCAAAAGGCAAGGATCTGGGCACCTGGGTGGCTCAGTCAGTTAAACGTCTATCTTTGGCTCAGGTCATGATCCCAGGGTCCTGGGATCGAGCCCCACATTGGGCTCCCTGCTCAGTGGGGAGTCTGCTTCTCCCTCTGCCTCTCCCCACCTCTTGTGTTCTTTCTCTCTCTCTCACAAAAATAAATAAATAAAATCTTTAAAAAAAAAAAAAGGCAAGGATCTTGATAATACTGACAAGTCTAGAAATGTTCAAGAACAATGAAAAGACAAGCAGCTTTGGAGGCAGACACTTGACCTTATTTTTATAATATATGGTCCATCTTCCCGGCTCTCGAGCTTCCTGTGTTGCACCAGCTTGCACTAGAAGACACAAGCTTCAAGGTTCTACCCACTCATTCTCTCTAGTTCCCATAAGAAATAAAGTACTTTGACTTTGGTTCCAACAAACATAACAAGACATCAACATGCTTCACATTAGGTCAAATGAATCTAAAAATATACATACATGACACACACCACACACACACACACGCACACACATGCACATACACACAAGTACAAACACATTGTAAATAGATAGCCAATTGGTGAACACCCCAAATCAGAAAGATCACACATTTCTAGTCTTACTTTGCCTTACGACTGGCAGCTTGCCTGTAACAGAAGTCGCTAAATGGAAATATTTTTTAAGACATCTGACACGAAACTAGTTGTTTCTGAATAAGTCAATCGAACAGGATCACAGAAGATAGAGTCAATAGAGGGGAAAATGATGCCACCAATACAGACATCACCACTTAAGTAAAGGAGACGATGTTTAAGTAAATACACGGTGTCATCTGGTCTATAGAATTGTGCTACATCAGTCGTCCAGGAGAGTTTAGCTCTGTTCAATGTTAATAAATTAATCACTACATAAGTAATTATAAAATATGAAATATTCAAGAAGTGAAAAAGCCTGATGCATGGCCAAGTTCTCCCACAACCCGGAACATTTTTTATTATAGATACAAATAAATTGACCTTAAGTTTTAAAATTTTAGTCCATTTTATTAAGAAAAGTCTCTTCCCAGTATCACCAAGACAATTTTCTTCCCTCTTAGTGAAGTCTTACAAATCTCTCGGCTGAACCATTAGAAAGATCTTTTGGTATGCTCTTTTGTATTTGAAATATCTCCTGCTTGAAATTAAATTCAGTCTTAAAATAGCAACTATATCATCTCCTAACCACTTCCCATTAATAACAGCGAACTCCAGAGATAAGTAAAGCAGCCTTCATGTGTCTGGAAAAAGAACCCTATGGATGATTTAAACGTTAAGAGTTGGTTACTTGTTAAGAAACCGTGCATGCACATTTGTCAATATGAATGCCAGAAAGAAATGAAATCTGAAAAAAGTGAAATCATTATACCGCACAGACTAAATCTAAACAGAGTTCAGCTTTTGTCTTTCACCATTATTTCTTCCAGGGCTGAATAAACACTTAGCTCATTAACGTTGCCTTAATTCTCCCTAAAGTACAAGAGGACTCTGGAGAACGCAGATAGTATAGAGGAGCTCTCTCGATGCTGAAGTTTAGAGGCACTCATTCTTCAAAGAAGGTGAAGTCTGATGCCTGAGATAAATGCCCTCATCTGCAGTCATGATTGACAGGTGCATTTGGTCAGTTGTATGGGGGAAGGGAAGGGGAATGGAGCCTGAGTCCCAGGGCAGGAGGGCCCTCAGGTGAAAGGCTATTTCATAAAACTGCCCACAAATACCTTCTACCTTCGCAAAACCTCCTCAGATCAGTGTCTGCAGAGGCTAACAATGGGCAACAAATGCTCTTCTCTGAGCCTCCATACAGTTATTCTTTAAAGACAGTTCTATTTCCTTGGTAAAGCCTCTTTCGAGGTGCTAAATTTAGCCCTGCCAATGAGAAGAACAGGTGGTGTGTGACACCACCAGACAGATCCGTCTCCCATCATGCTTTCCTGAGGCAGCCAATCAGCCGGGGATGTGGGGCTGTCAGCAGATCGGGCAAATAAAAAGGCAGAGCCCAGCCCTGGCTCTTGAGCAGTCGTGCATTCCCAGCCTCGCCTCGGGTGTAGGGATTGCATAGAAAAGCAAAACTACACAGTCTCGGACTGTGTAGTTTTGTTTTTAAGTGTAGAGGCTCACCGATTCATGTCGGAGATGGTCGAAAAAACCAGCTCCAGATAGGACGTCGTTTCGGAAGCAACCTGGGGCTTCGTCCCACCCTTTTTGGGCACTCTTGAGAAATCAGGTGAGCGGCATCTTTACTTTTTTTTTTTAATAGTAGAGTCCCTTCCTTATGGGATTTCTAGTTCCCAGTTAGAACTTCGTATTCCGGCGTAGGCGACCTGCCTATGTAGGGGTGTTTGTCTAACTACTCGTTGGTGTTACCGATCCATTATTTAAATCTGCTCGTTCAGTTTTCTTTAAAAAGTTCAGTGCTTTGGCGAATCAGCCCAGGCAGTGATTCCAATTGTGTGAACCCACCCCATGGTCTTAAAAGTGTTGAAGCCGAGGTCGGAAATGGTGATAGAAATGTTTGCTTCTGTCCTAGACTCTTTTTGTCTGCTGAGAATGTTCAAGGTTATGTTACTCAGTGAAAAAGTGAGACGCACCAAGAATAGCTCTGATAAAATGCATGTGGTATCAGCTACACCCTGATGACTTTTTAAGGGAATCGACTGCTGAGGGATCAGTTGCGGGACAGTGACAGAACACTTGCCCGCTGTCAGTCAACAGTGGAGAGTTTATTTTGGGAGCATGACATTTTAGATGCATACCTTCAGCCCTAATTACACAAAGGCCGTTCAAGAGCAAGTGCTAAAGCAACAAAATGGACCTATCCACTAGGAATAAATGACCAATTTAGACAGTTAATTGTGACAGATTTAGAAATTTGGGGGAAAAGCTACATTATAATTGTTTTATAAAATACCCAGTATCTCATGTATTTTAATTCATAATCAAATGATATGATATGAGCTAAATGTTGGTGTTAAGGGCAAGAAATAATATTTTAGAGACTTTTAATATCTAAATGCCCTTTGACTTCCCATCTTCCTGGATTTAGATTACTCATCATAAATGCCTATAAATGCATTGGTATATAATACCTAAATGGTGCAAAAGAATATAGCTATTTTTAGAAGATGCACTAGATTGTAAACAGGGAAAGTGAGGCATAAAAAGTTATTTGTCTTACATGTAATATGCTATATGGAGTTCTTGACAAAAGATTCACAAAAACTTTTGGATATTATTTGAACTTTCCAAATATACATTTTATTGTCTTGGAATCCTGGTTTCATTTTCTTTTTAACGAAGTAAAAAGTTACAATAAGGCACAGAATTATTACTAGAAAAATTACCATTCCATAAATTTTTAGTGAACAGAGAATTTTGTGAAAAGCAGTATTGAAGTATCTGACAATTGAGAATCTGCTTTTTATATCAGAATAGTGGAGTAGTTGCGTTGAATAATGTGTTTGTGCATCAGAAAATTCTTCACATCATCTCTCTGGAACTGACGGACAAAGGACTTTCTTCCACTTAAAAGGACTTAACTGCAAATTTCACATTCCTTTCTTTGATTTGGAATATTTGCATTGAGAAAGCACGAGGCTTTTAACTTTTTTACATTTTACAGCAGTGTTCTCTCTGTCAGATTTGGACCTTGTTCCTTACTAAGTACTCAAGTCAGTAGTTTTCTTTCAGCTCTGTAACAAAAGTTGGCCAATTCATGTAAGTTTAAATTTTCCTGACTACTGACTTCAACAGCACCATTTATTGAGCAGTTACAATATGAAGAAATATTAGAAATAGAAAGCACTGTAAGCTGTCTATGAAAGGTTTGCATAGTCAGTAAGACTTGCCAGAACTTTCCAAGTAAGGAAAGAAATTGAAAAGCTCAAATTTTTAGTTTTGGTGACTATTTTAAGCAGCCGCCTGGATTACTTAAAGCAATACTAGTAAGACCCAAATCTACGCCAGCCTTAAAAATATAGTGAGGGAATGAAAAATACTGGGAGGAAGGAAATTTTTTTAACAATTATCTCTCAGCCATTGAACCGATGCACAGATCCATTCTGTTCTTTCCACACTTCTTTTATGGTGCTTCTCTACTCCCACTTATTCCAGTTTTCCTCTTCCCATCTCTCACTTAGGTGTCCCATCCTTGGTAAAACGGAATTTCCCTCTTTGACCACTAGAGGGCATTCCTTGCTCTGCTTTCCTTTTTTTTTTTTTTTTTTTTTCCATTTCTCTTTAGACTTGCTACTCTATTAGGCTCCAAATCAATGCAGAGTCCCGTGTTCAAATTGAAACCACGAAGGAGAAGCCCGACCCATCCCTCTAGGGCCCACAGATGATCTCAGGAGCAATCTGTTTGGAAAATGTGTGTCTCCGCCATCTCCAGAGTAGCTCGAGTGGCCCTTGGCTGGGACCTTCTAACGTCTTTTCTCTTCCTTTTCAGAGTGCCTGAAAAGATGACAACTCAAGCACCGACGTTTACGCAGCCGTTACAAAGCGTTGTGGTACTGGAGGGTAGTACCGCAACCTTTGAGGCTCACATTAGTGGTAAGCTCACGCGTGCGCACTTGCCTGCGCCTCGCCTCCTCCCCGCCCCCGTCTGTGAACTTAGCTGTAGGACTCGACACCAAGTTTAAGCCCGGCTTTCACTTTGTAAAATTGGTCCAGCTGGATGGAAGGGCCATCATAAGGGTATACCGTCCACAGAGTACTGACAAAATCTGACAATATAATGGCTTGGAAATGTTTTATTCATATTTATAATTCCACGAAGCAAATAATTAGCATTGGATTAAAATTGCTGTCAGAATCCAGCAGCTAAGTACGACCAAATTTGGTCATTCTATATTTGGGTTCAGCTGCAGAGCCAGACTGGAAGCCAGGAACCGAAGCCCAGTAGGGGCGGGCCGTGGAGCTGCGGGGCAAGGAGGCTGGGGCCCACTCCAGGTGCCCGAGAGTGGGAAATAACAATACCGTGGACTATTCTAAGAAGCAGAAAACTTTCAGTGTTGAGCTAACTCCTAATGATCTTATTCTTGTATTTTCAATCTTTATTAAGTGATTCTAGTGAATTAAGATTTGCCAATCTTTGGAAATGACAACAAAAAATAATACATGCCACCAAAGAGAAACAAAGATTGACCTCTGAATTTTATTTAAAACAAAGTTAGGGTTTTTCCCCTTCTTTTTCTTCTTCATAACTCAGTTTAGAGTTCCAAAAAATGCATGATTTCTAGGACTTACCATCTTCTGGAAAAAATGGGGGTCATCTACAAACTATATTATAAATAATCTTGAAAATTATTTAATCAGTATTGTCTCTGTAGTATCCTAACTGGTCATATAAAATGGCATGGGTTAATTGAAAATCAAGTTTACACCTCCATGGTCTACTGTCCCTTTTTTTTTTTTTAATTTTTTGACTTCTAATAAAGATATAAAATAAGATCTCTTCCTTTCTCCTTTCATTTTCTATTTTATGTGCCAATCTTATTCCTAATTGGATAAGACGTTTACATTGCACAAAGATCACATAATCAGTCTTCATTACTGATTGTATATACATATAGAGACCAATTCCATTCTTCTCACACATGATATACTCTGACTTTCCAATAATACGATTATATATCTTGTAAAGCTCAGTAACTTTTGAATTGTGCAGAACACAATTGGCTTCAGTGGGAATTTTGCCCATTTGTGGAGTAGTGCAAGCTTGCTTCTTCGTAGCTTCTTGTTCCGTCACACTATGTGCTAATAAATTATTAAGAAAACACCCCTGAAAATATTTGACATTCATGAATTAGTCAAATAAACTACTCACTTGGCCGTGGTGGGAAATTGATTAATATAAGGACAAGAAAATAAATGTTCTCTTGGTTCTCTTCACTTCCTCCATTTTAATATAAAATAAACCCTGCTCTGAATTTGCTTCATGCCTTCTCAATGTACAGAATTTTAATATACTTAAATTATCAAACCACGTACACGTAGTTCTTAGCTCCACAATTTATGGCGACTGAAGAGCATTCAGCTTTTCTACCTGCAACTCCAGGAGTCCGTGTTGTTCTATAAGACTAGGTTTGGCTTTGTGTCTTCTTCTACGAGAACCCACTTCTCTCTCTGCACTTTGTTTTACTGATTACACATTTGAAAGGCAGGAGAGTTCAAGGAGACAGTGTCCTTGCAACCACAGAGGAGGGACACAGATGGGTTTGTCCTCTTGGGCTTGCTAGGCAGCCCTTTTAGATCCTTTGCTGCTTTTGTTCTTTACTTGTTTCTGAAGAGGACAACAGTCACTTTTTATTTCAGTTTCCTTGGCTTTACGCTTTTATAAATCCCCTTCATGATTTTAATGATGTCTATTAAATTGTATCTGGGAGAACCCGGGACAGGAGGGCAAGAGATAGAAATTCTAGTCTTCTGTGTGCACCGCTAGCTGAGGGACCTTGGGAAAAAACACTGAGCCTCTTTTGGCCTCTTTCCTTTCCTATTAAATGAAGGTGTTGACCTCTACACGAACCCACAGACCTCCCTAATTATCTGCAAGCGGACCCTGGGGTTAGGACAAGGCAGTGAACATGGCGGGACAGAGCGGAGGACGTTGCAGGGCCCCATTCCAACATAAAGATGAATTGTGTTTGTGCTCCAGGTTTTCCAGTTCCTGAGGTGAGCTGGTTTAGGGATGGCCAGGCAATTTCCACTTCCACTCTACCCGGCGTGCAGATCTCCTTTAGCGATGGCCGCGCTAGACTGATGATCCCCGCCGTGACTAAAGCCAACAGTGGACGATACTCCCTGAGAGCCACCAATGGATCTGGACAAGCGACTAGTACTGCTGAGCTTCTTGTGACAGGTAGGCTGGAGGGGACCTGCCTGTCCTCTGCCCCACCCCCAGGGCATCTCCAGTCCATGGGGAAGGAGGTCCAGGAAGAGCTACTGAGGAACAAGTAGATGCAGCTAAGATCTAGAGAGGGACCTACTGGAGGCTGAATTGATAGCAGAGTAAAATTTAATTCTCCTCTCAAAATCCAGCACAAAATTGGCTGAGAATGTTTCCTCTATACACATATTAAACCCTCAAAAGTATATTAAGGGAATATTACAAACCATGTTTCTGAGCAAGTGGAAAGGCTTGGAGCCTTGTTTATAAGTCTACTAAGGAAACAGGTGCATCACCAGGAATTTACACGGTAACAAGCTTCTAGATGATTCTGAAGCAAGTGCTCCAAAGACTGCCCATTTAAGAAACACTGCTCTTATCTATAAAATTCAATAATTCTTTACTTACCTTCCATATCTAAAACTATTATACCGTGGACATACACAGAAAAAGGCAGATGCGTGACACAGTTTCCTCAGAAAAGTTACCACCAGTCTTCTTTGCCCCTGTCATTTCTCTCCATCCTTCACTTCCTGGTAAGATGTTAATCCATAGAACATTGTGTAGTACTTTACACATGGCAAACAGCATCTGTGTAACGAGCTACATAATGTTATATGTGATTAGCCAATACACTATACCACCAACACTCTTCAAGTATAGGGCTGTTATGGATGCATCAGGGAACATCATGTGTGAACTTTAACGTACATCCAGAAAATTCAGAAATGAAAAGTGCACAGGGGTGACAGGTTGTTTATTACTCAAAAACATGTTAAAATCGATCCCATTCTCTCTTCACATTTCTAAAAAATTTCTTTCAACATAATGGACCAAAAAAATCCCCTTTCTGTAGCATGACTAACATTAAATCATGTCACTATTTGGAATAACATTTAAATGCAAGTAAATATTTGGGTTATTTGAATACTGATCAATTTGGAGACAATTTAGGATTTTTGACATCAAATTAAGAGTTAGTGATTCTGTAAGTCACAGGTACAATTATCAAACCAACCATCAGAATTCATTTTAATGCAATTTACTGAAATATGCAAAATTACTTTAACAGGTTAAGATAGTGCTAGATGTGAGGCTGGGAGGAAGTGTCCGAAAGATTCTCTAAAAATGTTACAACAATATGGAGGTTTTTTCTTAAAAAAAAAAAAAAAAAAAAGGAAGGATGGAAGAGAAAGGAAGGAAGAAAGAGTGGTGGCTTACAGCTCCTAAACAAAAACAGCAAATAAAAATAAAATATGGTGGCAGGATTACCTTCTGCCATCTTCTGGCTCCTTTCTTGCTATGCTATGCATGAACTGGGCTCAAGGACAGTCAAGGGTGTTTGGTTCAGGGAGTCACTGCCTCGTTTTGGAAATGGAGCTGTGATTGTTTAAAAATAACCTGTCGGGAGTACCCTGGCTGGCGGTCCTGATTTTGCTCGCTTCCCCCTGCAGCAGAGACAGCGCCACCCAACTTTGTTCAACGACTGCAGAGCATGACCGTGAGACAAGGAAGCCAAGTACGACTCCAAGTGAGAGTGACCGGAATCCCTACACCTGTGGTGAAGTTCTATCGGGATGGAGCGGAAATCCAGAGCTCCCTTGATTTTCAAATTTCACAAGAAGGCGACCTCTACAGCTTACTGATTGCAGAAGCATACCCCGAAGACTCCGGGACGTATTCAGTAAATGCCACCAATAGCGTTGGAAGAGCTACTTCAACTGCCGAATTGCTGGTTCAAGGTATGTGCTGGAGGTGGAGAAATTGGGAGAAGGAGAGAGGACTTACTGATGGAGGCCGAAGTGGGGCCGGAGGTCCTCCCACCTCCCCTCGGAGGCCTCAGGGATGCTGCGAGCTGAAACCGAAGCTGGCTTTTCAACACCCATGAAAAGAAAAGTCTCTGAGATTCCAAGCAGGAGCTCAGAATCACTGACACACTCTGTGCTTACTAAGCCCAGTAGAAACTAGAAAGTATTTCAATTAAGTCATCTGTTTTCAAATTATTGACCAATAATGGATTTAAAAAAAAATGGTTCTAAGTAAATTCTTACCTAATAACGAACATATTCTATTTTAAAACCTAATTTATATTCATACAAAATCCAAAACTTCCTGCATTTTCCTCCATTGAGACAACTAGAAAATTTTCTTGACTCTGTAGTCAGAATTAGCATCATCTCTTTAGAAATGGGTCACCCTGCCTCCTCCTGAATAGCTGTCTTTCCCTTCCCACAGGTGAAGAAGTAGTACCCGCTAAAAAGACAAAGACAATTGTTTCGACTGCTCAGATTTCAGAAACAAGACAAACCCGAATTGAAAAGGTATTTTTCTATACTGTTGGTTTTCAGATCTTTCAGATCGTTGCTTCGCCAACCGTTCCCCCTGAACATGGGCTTTGTTTTCATCTTTTACAGAAGATTGAAGCCCACTTTGATGCCAGATCAATTGCAACAGTTGAAATGGTCATAGATGGTGCCGCTGGGCAACAGCTGCCCCATAAAACACCTCCCAGGATACCTCCGAAGCCCAAGTCCAGGTCTCCCACACCACCGTCCATTGCTGCCAAAGCGCAGTTGCCTCGACAGCAGTCCCCGTCGCCGATAAGACACTCCCCTTCCCCGGTCAGACATGTGCGGGCACCAACCCCGTCTCCCGTCAGGTAAAGCCTTTTAAAGTAGAGCAAGTCATTGTGCATTTTTGAATTAGGTTTCATCCAATAAGATGAGAAATAAGAAGACAAAGAAGGAAGAGAAATAGAAGGAAGCAATAAAAAATGTAGCATGTGAGAAAGGAGGTAAGCCGAAAGGTCCTGAATCCTCACTGTCACAAATCTTCACTGTCCACAGGTAAATTGGACGACTTTATAAACTCTACTTCTGAATTCCTATTTGTATTCCATTTAACAAACATCTACGTTAAAAGCCAAGAGAAAGCCGTGAAATAAAAAGAGCACAGAATGTAGGGTTGGAAGCCCTATGTTCCATCAGCCTGACCATTTGCTAACAGTGTGACTTAGGGAAATAATTGTAACAATGAAATAGTTGCTATTATATATTGGCCACTTTCTCTCTATCAGACATTTGATTGGCATTGTATGTATATTATCTCCTTAAATATTCACAGCAACCTCTAAGAATTATCATTCCTAATTTTATAGATAGGTGAGTGGAGCTAGAGGTTAAATAATTTGCTTAGGGTCTTAGTCATACCATTTGCACATTAAAGAAAATCACAATAAGAATGATCTCAAGGAGTGTTGTGAGGATTCAGTGAGATAATTAGTTGAAGGTACTTTGTATATGGAGCATAAGAACATTTGTATAGTTATTTTCTGATAAGAAGTAAAACCTTCTAAATATTTTGCATTTGCTTGTGTCATTTTCCATAGAAAATACGATGGGTTTCTATGCTTAGTTAATATGGAGGTATTTCAGAAAGTAAGCATGTATCATCAGGGCTCAGAAATTCTATAAACAAGTGTAGATTATCCATAACAAATTTGAAACTTTGGAACTTGGCTTAACCTGCTTAGGTTTTTAATATGATGAACTGAAAAAATGTCCAAAATTTGGGGTAAACAAGAAAATGTTTCTTGATCAATTTATACCATTGTTTTAGTGTAGAGAGAGCTCCCCTGCCAAGAAAAATTTTAAAAGGAGAATAATAAGCAGATAGTTGACCTAAAAAATATTCAAATTTACTTAAGTTACTGAAATCAAAACACTGTGGTATTGGTAAGTGAATAGAAAATACACCAGAGAAGCAGAACAGAGTGTCTAGAAATAAATTCAAGTATCCAGTAGATTCCATTTTTAATCAAAGTGACTTTTCAGTTCAGTGGGAGAAAGGATATTTTACTTGATAAAGAATGCTGGCCCAATTAGCTATCTTTTTGGAAGAAAACAAATATAAACCTCTCCCTCACACCATTTACAAAATAAATCTCAGCCTGACTAGAAAAGCTAAATTAAAAAATAAAAACTAAAAAAAAATATGAAACTATTTGGGAAAACATTTGTGAGGGAGAGCTTTTAAAAATAGATTTGGAGATTCAACTATATTAAAATAAAAACGTATGTATGGCAAAAATTAGGTCATTGCTAAACCAAACAGTGCATTTGTGAAAATATTTTAGAAGTGTCTCTTCCTCAAGATATTTCATTGTTTCTGCCTTGAAAGTATTATATCAAATATACAATGGCTACAATATGAATGGTAGAAGCCTCAAAACCTTGCATAATGTACACGACTGTATACGTTGATGCTCAATAAGAACCCACAAAGAAGCAAAGTGCAAACAGTAGATCTAGGGGGGAAGGGTTGCAACAGTTATGACAAAGAACTAAGTAGCAAATATATTAAAAAGCTTCCACAAATTAATTTTTAAAGGAAAAAATAAACAACACAAATGGAAAAAAATGAACAGAAGACAAGCATTTCACACAAGAGGCGATGCAGATGTCCAATAAATATATGAAAAATGCTAGATATTTTCCAATTTTTATTATACTGGCCACTATGAAAATTAAAGGTACTTGCAAACACTAATATGAAGGAAGACTTGAACCAAAAGCTCAGTTTTAAAAACATGTCTAGCTATCAAATAAATAAAGTGTTCTGTCCCAGGCTAGCTCCAAGTTTGCACACCATGAAATCACAAGACAGGCCAAATGTGATTTCTGGGGGAGATAACAACCTCACTGTATTTTTAATCCAAGCCTAAGGGTCATTTAAAATTACAGAGCCTCCCTGATTCCGTGGAGCATTTTGACTGTCTTTAGCAGCTCTGGCAGTTCATTAATAACACTCCCCGTTACTTAGTCCCGAAATTTGCTTTAAAGTAAGAAATAAAAATAGCAATTTATAGAGAAAATAATGGCTATCCAAGATAGACTACTTCCTAAAATGTCTAATGGTTTAATCTTGATTTTTGTCGTAGAGTAAGGCAAACATATTTTGTTGAATAAGGTACGTGTATCTAGCTGTGACCCAGTGATTATGTTTTATTGTAAGAGCAAAAATAAGCACTTTCCTATAATGACTCAAATTACATTGATTTTTCACAGTTATGGACTTACCTGCAGCCTGCTGCTAATCACTCATGTCATGCTAATCATGTCTTTAACTCTTTTTGAAATAAACTCACTTTATGATGAAGAGCAAGAATGAGGCACAGGTTGAAACTTGGAAGTACATGTCACTTTGCTTTTCTTCAGTTGGTTTAGACCCTACATTTAGAACAGTGTTAGATGTCTTTGTTATATTTCTAAGGCAGTCACTTTTAAAATAGAGACATGTTCCCCTAGATTTCCCTTTACTTGATTAGGACTTCATGAATAAAATGTAAATTGATTTTCACCAAAAAACTGTTCTTCAAGAAAAGGACTAAACATGGAACTGGTTAATATTGTCGTGTACTATTAAGTTACTCTGTCATTTAGAGCAGGTACCAACGGTGCCTTGAACCTTAATTAGAAGAGTCGTTTCATTTATGATCAGTGTAAGTTAATGCCAGAGTATATTTATAAATATTTTCCTGTAGGCAGTAGTTATATTCAATGATGAGGCAATACTGCCATCTAGAGGGAAAAGTTGATTAAGAATCGATCAAAAATTAAATTATGAAAATTGTTATCTTAAAATAGTTGGCCAACGCCTAGAATTATTGGTGTAGATCAGGGACTGTCTTTTTTGGCCATAAATGTCAGGAGTTAGCACTTAGATTCTTCAAATGATGCTATTGCACTTGGGATATACACAAAAAGCAATGAGAATTATTTTAGAAGAAGCACTTTAGCAATTTAATAGAAAAACCGTGGAACCCTTGGATTTCCAAATAGCCAGTTACCATAGTAACTATATGGATATTAAAAGAAGTCCAGAGTACAACACATTGAGAGTGAGGGTAAACACAGAGAAAATTAAAAAGAGCAGTTCGCAACACTTTGACCATTGCACAGCCCATACCCAAAAAAGCTCTGCAAGAAGAGTGCCAAGAACGCTTCCTCCTAGCCTGGAGGTTCGCAAGGCCTGTGGGCATAGGTGAAAGCTGCGAGAAGTCTATAGGGAAAGAAAAGAGGCCAGACTTCTTGAGCCCAGAATTGCACAAGCATTTTGGTTACAGAAACTTTTCCTTGTTCGACACCTGATATACCCTCCCCCATTGGGAGAACAGAGAAATTTAGAGTTCTGATTACTGTAGTCGCCATGTCCTTTCTTTTGCTGTATTTGAAGACCTTCTGCTGTCTTGACTTTTTTAAATGGTGAGAAGGTGGGCCAGGGCACAACATTCTTTAGCTTAGAATTCAGTCTGATTCTCTTACCGAGTTACAGCAGATAAGATTAAGGCTTACCAAGATTTAAAACAAATTACTTTCAATCAAGTACATTATTTGCCTCTGAATAGGTTATTGGGGCACACATTTTGAAAAAACTCTGCCTTAAGCGCTTCCAGATTTTCCTTCCATTATTCAGATCCTGTGACCCGGAGAGGAGTTCTGGGTCTTGCCGTTCCTGACCTCTGCCGTCTGGTTTTCAGATCCGTGTCTCCAGCGGGGAGGATCTCCACGTCCCCCATCAGATCCGTTAGGTCTCCATTACTCGCCCGGAAGACCCAGACCCCTGGCGTGGCCGCCGGCCCCGAAGTGCCTCCTCCTTGGAAGCAAGAGGGCTATGTGGCCTCATCTGAGGCTGAGATGAGAGAAACCACGGTGACGAGCGCCACCCAGATCAGGACAGAGGAGAGATGGGAAGGTCGATACGGGATCCAGGAGCAAGTGACCGTCAGCGGAGGAGCGGGCGCCGCCGCCAGCGAGTCGGCCGGTGCTGCCTTCGCGGCGGGGGCTGTGGCTGCTGGGGCCGCCGAGGTAGGTCCGGGCAGGGCGGTCCTGCTTTGTCTTCCTTTCCCCGCTGGTGTCTCCAGCCAGCACCCTGCCATGAAACTCCGTCTCGTGTGGCTTGGAGGGGAATTGCATATGAACAGACCAACATAACAAACTGAAGGTCAAATTTGGCTCATGCTTTGGAAAGTCATTTTTTTAAAAGATTTTATTTATTTATTTGACAGAGAGAGAGACGCAGCGAGAGAGGGAACACAAGCAGGGGGCGTGGGAGAGGGAGAAGCAGGCTTCCCGTCGAGCAGAGAGCCCGATGCGGGGCTCGATCCCAGAATCCTGGGATCATGACCTGAGCCGAAGGTTTAATGACTGAGCCACCCGGGCATCCCTGGAAAATCACTTTTAATTGGGATAAAGGCTCTATTCTGTGAGGTTTTCAGAAAAGACAGGTTTTAACAATACATGCCCTCTCCTCTTGGCAATGACACACTTATCCCACGTACGTTTTACTGGAGGCAGCTCATTTCCTTTTTTTTAAATATTTATTTTATTATGTTATGTTAGTCACCGTACAGTAGAGCATTAGTTTTTGATGTAGTGTTCCATGATTCATTGTTAGCGTATAACACCCAGTGCTCCATGCAGAACGTGCCCTCTTTAATACCCATCATCGGGCTAACCCATCCCCCCACCGCCCTCCCCTCTAGAACCCTCAGTTTGTTTCTCAGAGTCCATAGTCTCTCATGGTTCATCTCCCCCTCCAATGTCCTCCCCTTCATTTTTTCCTTCCTTTTCCTAATGTCCTCCCTGCTTTTCCTTATGTTCCACAAGTAAGTGAAACCATATGATAAGAGGCAGCTCATTTCCATTGAACTTTCGTATTGTCTGCTGGGCATGTCATTTTGAAAATGGCCTTGGTCATTTCCGATCCAGGCAAGACAAGAAACTGACAAAAGTGCCGCTGTTGCTACCGTTGTTGCTGCTGTTGATATGGCCAGAGTGCGAGAACCAGTCATCGGAGCTGTAGAGCAGACTGCTCAGAGGACAACCACGACTGCTGTGCACATCCAACCTGCTCAAGAACAGGTAGGCACGCAGCTGGCCAGAGCGAGCTGGGCATGCAGAGACCCCGTGGCAAACCAGCGCTCCAGGCACGTGGAGCGCAGCGCCGAGCCCAGTGTGGCCCAGACTTCTAGGACCCTCTGAGCAAAAGATGGCCTGAGATACCAAGGGTGTTGAAGATATAAGTACCTAAAGTTCCTGGTCCATGTCAGGCAGGTAGACAGACAAGAGTGAACTACCAAAATTTGGTACAGGAGGTCAGAGAAGGAATTCAAGTATCAACATGGTCCTGGGTCGAGACAGGCAAAGGGTGGCCAGGAAAGCCAGCTAAATGAGGAACGTGCATGTGCATCCATTGCTGTGGTTCCAGACCAGTCAGTCCAGAGCTCAGTTGCTCCAAGAGCTGGGGGGGGGGGGGGGGGGGAGGACCATTATTGCAGGGCGGACGTTACCTTTCTCCAAGCTTCCCCCAAAGACCTTTGCTTTTACTTTCCTCAAAACAAATGTGACATTTGATTCACAGCTGAAAAGTGTTATAAATCCAGGATAATTTCCCACCTCATATTTGAATAGATTTCTTTTATAGTTTAAAATCACTCCAGCTTTCCCCCTTATCCTCGCTTGGGTGATGTTTCTGTCTGTATCCTGATTTATTATTGGAACTTCTATATAAGGCGCATGAAACTATTTCCTTCCTTTCCCCTCTGAAATTCAGATTAAAAAAGAGGCAGAGAAGAAGACGGCTGTAACTAAGGTAGTAGTGGCCGCCGATAAAGCCAAGGAACAAGAATTAAAATCAAGAACCAGAGAAGTAATTACAACAAAACAAGAGCAGGTGCACGTAACTCATGAAAAGGTGAAAAAAAATGGCTTTTGATGTGAAATTATTGTTGTCGTTCCCTGTGTCAGCACACATAATAATGTATACCGTGAAGGGTTTTGTTTCTTGGGCAACATAGTTTTTATCACACTATTAAAATCCCCTTGTATCTGTTTATCCCTGGGTACCAGATTCCAAGGTCCCTTCGAGTCCTCAAATGTTTTGCTTGTGTAGACAAAAGGGACTTCTTTGAACACCATCAAGGGGTTCCATCTCTGTTGCTCTGGAGGTGCGCTAACTAAATATGTGACTAGAGTGAGGGCAAACCAGGAAGAGTAGATGTTGAGGAAGGAACAGAGAAGGACACTAAGCACACATTGCTTTGAAAAATAGCTTGGCAACTGCTTCTTGACCTCCTAGGAGAACCTTGGAATATGGATTTGAAGTGGAATGGACAGCATGGGTTTTGTAGGTCAAATGACCAAAAAAAAGTGAAAAGGACAGTCATGATTGGAGGCTTTCAGGGACAAATTAGATTAAGGCCATTTGGTAGGGCTTTTGGCCAGGGGAGCCAGTTGTCAGCTGGGGGGTTTGAGAAGATGAACTTTCAAGTCTTTTTAAACCCTGAGATCCAGAATGTCAGGGGTGGTGTCTGAGATTGGCAAAGAGGAAAGAGGCAAATGGGGAAAACTTCCCTTCCTCTTCCCCTTCCCCCCTCCACATACCTTAGGCATCCAGATCAAACCAGCCTCCTTCAGAGGGTTAGGGATTTGGAAAACATTTTGCCTGGGATGTGTACAAAACTTTTCTCCCCATAATGTCTCAATTTTAGAAAAGTAAGTCTGGATATTCCAAGCAATCATAATTAGGAAAATTTCCAAAGCAAAAATTTCATATAAATGTAGATTGTAAATTGTCCATACTTGATTTCTCGTATATAAAATTAAAGGGTCAGACAAATTACTTCTAAGGCCTTCCATTCTAATATCTGATTCTCTAAGATCACCTTTAGATGACAAAAGTAGCACAGAATAGTATTGCCCATATATCCATTTATGAAAATTGGAAGTCTTTTCAAAGAAGATGGCAATTCTCCAATTCAATTAAATGGTATTGAACCCAACTTTTTTTTTTCCCTGAGCAACATAAATTATGGTTTAGACAGAGAAAGAGCATGGTCCTATTAAGGAAAATGAGAAGATTTAGTGATATCTCCAGAAAAAGAGGATTTTACTTCTTTCTTCAAAGAAAGAAAGAAGTTTGTTTGGTATATTGTTTATATTTAATAAACATTATGTCACTTCCATTAGAGATCAGGAGACAATAAGAGTTTGTTTTTATCATTGATTTCAGGTAAGAAAAGAAACTGAAAAAGCATTTGTACCAAAAGTAATAATTTCCACAACCAAAGCCGAAGAGCAAGAAACTAGAGTTACTGGACAAATTACTACAAAACAAGAACAAAAACAAGTAACTCAAGAAACGGTAAGTCGGATTTTGTGAATATGTTGTAGTTCGTTGACACATAACACATTCTGGTCAGCTGTGTACCCTATTACCAAAACCTCTAAATGAAGGAGTCTTTTGTATGTATTTTCTTTTTGTTGTTTCTCTGAAACTCTTTCATGATGGAGATTCTGTTTTCATTGCACAACTTTCACTCAATTCATCAGTTTTGGGGAGATTATCTATGAGAACCATTTGGGAGCACATCTATGACATTTCTAGAGCATATTTAAATGGAAGACAGATATCACCCCAATCAAATTACCCCCATAGAGTTTTCTCACGCATAGCCTCAGCCCTCAGTCACTTCGGTTGTAAGACCTATCTGTGCACGCACACGTGCGCATGCCAGCCGTGAACACTCCAAGTAAATATCAAGGGAAAGTGAGGAAGTGCTGGACATCAGGAAACACTGGTCCTTCTTCAAGAAAATGTCCTAATTCGTGATTGACAGACAGGGACCTAGAAGTGTTTGCTACTTTTGTGCCGCGGAGCCACGTGCAAACAACCTCAGTGTCACCAAAATCCACTTCTCTTCCGTGTGTGACATCCAGCCTTAAGGTGTCAGGACAGAAGCATCTATTTTTAACTCTTTCCTGTTCAGGAGGGTGCCTGCCCTCACCAATCTTGATCGCCTGTTCTTTGCTGATCCCAGAGCTATTTTTTAAAAGGCCTGGCTGAGAACACCCTATTCTCTTTGAAGGCTGGCCACAGGCTACTGAATGCATTTCCCTCTCCTTAGAGGGAGGGAGAGACTTTGAATGCCCACATCCCCTACTCGGCATGATCAAGGGCGTAGAGCTCCCTGTTGCCATTGCAATACCAGTTACTGGCAAGTTCAGCCTGACCATTTTCCAGCCACTCGCCGGTGGCTGCTCACTGGGACCTCATGTGTCAGCATGTCTCGAAGATGAGACCTTTTCAGTTTCTAGGGCAATTTGCGAAGGAGCAAGTGGGCAGAAATGAAGCCTATTCCTCAGGAAAACGAAAGTCTGTGTTTTAAACATTAAGTGTTGGCCCTTAAAATGGAAACTGGTGGTACTTTCTCTCTTACCACTAAACATTTTGTATTCTTCTGGATGTTGCAAGGGTATCTCGCCATTTCTTTTGAACCTCAAACCTTTACTTTACTCTGAAAATCAGATAAGACAGACAGCTCTGACCACCGCTGCATCTGTGGTGGTAGCTGCCACTGCAGAGTCCACAAAGCCAGGAACAATCCGGGGAGCTCAAGAAGAAATGGCCACACACCATGATCAGAGGCACATAACTCAGGAAAAGGTGATGACTCCCTGCCGGTGTGCAATTCACTCTTCGTCATGTCATTTGCAAGCTGCCTACGTGTTCATCACGGGTCTTACTCATCACTTTTTCACCTCGTCTTTTTATAACTCGAATAGAAAACTCCCTCAAAATCTCTCACAAACCCTATGCCACCTCTCCAGCTTTCACTGCCACTTTTCATTCCTAACTTTCAAACTTTCTTTGGATTGTTACTAACGTGACCCTATAGTTCACTTTAATATCTTCCAGTTTTCAAGTCACTTGATAAAATGCAAAAGTATGTGTTAATTATGGCTGTACTGGGATTTCCCGTGGATTATAAGAAGAAGAATGTTGAGAACCAGAAATGCATCCTTTATTCTTTTATTGCTGATCACATTTTTTCCTTTCCGACTGCACTTACTTTGATACTGTTAGCAATGAAACAGTACGGATGATCCAGGCAACATATGATAGGTTTAAGTGTGATGGAAGTGTCCGTGAACAGGAAGAAATTTGCTTCCTTTCTCGGATTTGACTTAAGTTTCTTTTATTAGAGGCTGTATGAAATTTAATGACCATTTTCTCACCTTTCTTTTTATCATATGACCAGATAATGAAAGAAACTAGGAAAACAGTGGTACCTAAGGTCATAGTTGCCACACCCAAAGTCAAAGAACAAGATTTAGTATCAAGAACTAAAGAAAGCATCACTACCAAAAAAGAACAAATTCAAATAACTCAGGAAAAGGTGAATACACATCTTTGAGATGGGAAAAGTTCATCTTTAAACTAATTTCTAGCAAACCATTAACTATGATGTGCTATGAATTATTAGTCTGTATTTTCCTTTTTGAATCCCAGACTAAAAGTAAAATGGTGACTGTGTGACCGCTTACCATTAATTTTATCTGCACATTTGATTTTCATCCATCTGTAACATGTGTAATTCATTTTATCCCCCCATTATTCTTTGCATGAAGATGAGCATTTTTAGCCTGATTTTTAAAAAACAATATATGGGATCATCTGGTGATTTTGTTTTTTTAGTTAACATTTCTAAGTTTTGTGATTCCCAGTCAGTATATGCAAACATTGTCAAGTAACTTCTTCTGTGTAGTTAACCCTGAATAACTTCATCCTGCATCCCCACTAGGCGCAGGGGCGGGGGGTGTTCATACCATGTGTGTCTAAAGCCCTGTGCAATTTCAACTTTGATTTTACTGTAACAATCAGATGAGAAAGGAAGCTGAGAAAACTGCCTTGTCTACAATAGCAGTTGCTACTGCTAAAGCCCAAGAACAAGAAACAGTACTGAAAACTAGAGAAGGAATGGCTACTAGACAAGAACAAATCCAAGTTACTCATGAAAAGGTGATGCTCGCTATTCCAAGTGTGCAATCCCTCTTTTATAATCCATTAATCCCAATCTCAGAATTTCTTATGTATGAGACACTATTAACCTAATTTATTTTTTAGATGATTAAATGATTGGAAACTAAAAAACCAAATTATCATTGTTAATATTACTACATATTCCCTCTCCACTGATCTCTTCACTATTATTTTCCATTTTTTATTATTAACATCTAGAAGTTCTCTGGAAGTTGGTGACTGAAATTGCATGCAGGTTGATTTTAAGATATTTCATGAACATTAAAGAAAAAAGTACAAGTAAATGATGAATCTTACTGTCGTGAAGATGTATGTTTTGAGGGGTCATAAATTCACTATCTTACATTGTAAAGTATGGACTTATTTCAGGAAGATACCCATAATTTTTTCAAGTGAAAGTTTATCTTTTGTCCTTTCTGTAAATATAAATACCAGATGAGAAAATTATAGTGCCCACCATACTAACTCCTGCTAAAGCTAAACAAGATGCAGTATTAAAATCTAGAGAAGGAATCACTCAACCAAAATACACATAAGCCACGAAGAAGTTTATTTGTAGCATCTATTTGTAGTTATGAAATCTCCATGAATTAACCAACTTACCATGACTCTGTCATTTACCCCAAATAAGCTATTTACCTAATTTTATTCCTTATTGTCAATATAGTATTTGGAAATTATCAACTAAATTTCTTTAGTGTCATGGCTGAATCCTGTCTGTATTTCTCTCAATGTTGTTTTCTATCTCTACATCTTTGGGTTTTTTCCCCTAAGGCATGATTTAAGATCAACTTTCTAAACCTTTACCCAAGTCTGATATTGAAGGCACATCAGCCTTTCAGAAATCTCGCTGGTGACAGCAATTCCAATATGTAACATACTTCATCAGTGATTATATTTAAATTGCTCTTGTTTGTTCTGAATCACATCAATTTGACTGTCTTATTTTTGTTGTTAAAAATTAGCGGGGTGCCTGGGTGGCTCAGTCGGTTAAGCGGCTGCTTTCGGCTCAGGTCATGATCCCAGGGTCCTGGGATCGAGCCCCACGTCGGGCTCCCTGCTCAGTGGAGAGTCTGCTTCTCCCTCTCCCTCTGCCTGCCTCTCTGCCTACTTGTGCTCTCTCTCTATCTCTCTGTCAAATAAATAAATAAAATCTTTAAAAAAAAATTAGCTGAGAATGGAATCTGAGAAAATATCTATACCCAAAGTAGTAGTTACCACTGCAAAATCTACTGAACCAGCCACACTGCCAAGGACTAGAGAAGGATTTGCTATTAAGCAAGAAGAGATCTATCTTTTCCACAAGGAGATGAAAACTGATGCTGTGGAGGTGAAAAGCACTGCTTCATCCCATTTCATCAGCAGCAGCCATAACTTTTCATCTCGCCTGAGTCGTTGTGCTCTAGTGTTCCATGTAATTGCTGAAGCGATCACCAAGCATTAGGGACGATCAGACCCCATTCAGCTCTGCAGGTGCAACAGTTAACGTTTCTCGCTGTGAAAAGCCAGATTAAATAACACTTTTCTTTGCATCTCCTAAATTAATTTTCAGCATTTAACTGGTCTGAATTGGGGTCTCCTGCTCCAGTTCTTCTTCCTGTTGATCTAGATTCAAAAACTATGAGAGATGTGAGTCCACTAAGGAAGCAAAATGGTACCAGCAAAGAGGACACACCTGTGGTTGTCCACCAAACAGCATATGTCTATGAACTCGATATATAATAACTCAGGAAAAAATACGTAGATGCTTCTCCAATTTGAAATATCCTACCCATAATTAAGATTTTTTTTCTTTGCATAAGTTTTAAATAATGTATATTTGTACATGTCAGTTGGCAAATAATTTCTTTGAGCCTAAGTTTTCTCGTTAAAATAAATAAAACCTGATTATCTCACAGACTGCGGTTGAAAGATTCAAATGAGATATAATGTAATCACTCTGCAAGCAAAGTGTAATATATGTTAAGTATACACACACACACATATATATAAACATATTTATATGTAGAGAGAGAGAATGGTATATCAGCCTTTACATATATATTAAAAGTGTATGTATACTTAATACATATTACTTTGCTTGTAGAATGATTGCATTTACATCATATCTCATTTGAATCTTTGGCCTACATTAAATATGTATAATAGATGTTAAATATATATATTTGTGTTATCTGTCAAAGATAGGTAACATTTTAAAATATCTGTAAAATTCAAATCAACTAATGGCCTATATATTTTAAAAAAGAACAGATGAACAAACTTAAGTCACCTAAACCTCACGTATATTTTACAGTCTCTCCTATGACGCAATGGTAAAGTGAAATCGGCATTCACAATCCTTCACGGAAGATCAGATTGTTTGTGGCTTACTGGAAAGAAGCACTGAATGAAGCCCATGATCACTAAAGGCCTAATGTCATCTCAGAAAAAAGCCCTTATTTGTATCTTAAATGATTCTGAGACCAATTTTAACAGATATATGGGTAGCATCCTTGAAGACCTTTCAGATGTGATCTAGATTTCATTCACAGCAGCAGAAAAGAAAACTGGACATTAATAAAATATTCCAGCATTATTTTTAAAGAGCACTGACGGACACTGATATGCTATTTCCAAGTATCGCATAGACTCGTAATTTGTAAGCCACATCAGCTAGTTTGCTTTCTTTAAAAAAGAAACACCTTTGCAGACTGTGTTTTCATTTATGTTAATCAGATTCATGGAAATGAGAAAACAACATTTCTGTTTTTTTCTTCGCTTTACCTCCCAGTAATAATGAAAGTAAATTGAACTTCACTGCGAAAGGTTCTCTTGAATCCAAATATGATTAACACTTTCATTTTAATCAGAATCTCTTCATTCACGTTTTTTAAGAAAGATATTTTCTAATAGATTAAAAATTCTTATCCCTAGGGAATCATAAGAAAATTAATATGCTCACTCTTGTTTCATGAGCTCTCACATTATCTCAGATTTGCATGCAACTGTACAACTCTGTAGCAGCTGATTTTTCCCGATGGGTCCAGGAGGGGTTTGAGTGCATTTTTTATCATTGCTGTCATTGCAGCAATATTAGACTAAATGATTGACAGAATAATAAAAATAATCAATGAAGGTAACCAGCCCCAGAGTCCTGATTTCCCAAGTGTTAATTACCTGCCTCAGGCAGAATCCTAGAAAAACTCGAAATCTCCTTCCTGTTTTATAGAGGTTCTGTGTTGTCCCATGCGGTGTGCGTGTGTGTCTAATTAAGCAGGTATATATAGAATGTATCTAACTAGCTCTCCATTATATTATAATAATCAATGAGATAGTAAGTTCCTAAATGCGTCTGTGAGCCACATTCCTGGAGGCATTAACAGAGCCGTATAACACGGGTACCATCTACCTATCACACCTTTAGGCATTTGTCTGTTCTCAGTGACTGTCCTTGGAGGAGCGGTCCCGGCTTGAGTTTGACGTTACTGATATTAATTCTGGAAACCTTGTCTCCAGGTGGACGTTGGGAAAAAGGCAGAAGCTGTAGCAACAGTCGTTGCTGCTGTAGACCAGGCCCGCGTCCGAGAGCCCAGGGAGCCCAGGCCCCTTGAAGAATCCTATGCTCAGCAGACCACTATGGAGTATGACTATAAGGAGCACGTTTCCGCCACAAAGGTAGCTGAGCATCCCCAGCGTCCAGCCTCGGAACCCCACGTTGTCCCTAAAGCAGTCAAGCCTAGGGTGATCCAGGCTCCTTCTGAGACTCATATCACAACTACTGATCAAATGGGAATGCACATTTCATCACAGGTGGGTCTGTACCTGCTGGATCTTCACCCTACCCATGGGAAAGCGAGCTTAACTACTCTGCTCATCTGGTGGATCATGGTATCACTGAGTCTCATTTCATTGCAGATCAAGAAAACTACAGATCTAACAACTGAAAGATTAGTCCATGTGGATAAACGCCCCCGCACAGCAAGCCCTCACTTTACTGTTTCAAAAATTTCTGTCCCTAAGACAGAACATGGATATGAGGTAAGAAGTTACAGAGCACGATGAAGAAATGTCTGGCTAGAAGGCGATAAGTACCTAATGCATGACTTACACAGAGTCTTTGGTGTAGGTCAGTGTGGTGATGTCTGTTTACGGTCATGGTAGACTCCGAAGCCCCTGAAGCCTGGCTTCCGAAACTTGCTGAGCAGGCTAAGCGTCCGGCAGCAGAGGGGGTTATTGTACGCCTCAGAGAGGACACAAATCCATACAGGCTTCTCTCTGTTTCACATTTTGTAAAAAGATGGTTATCACACAGTTTAGTTTTCCTTATGCTATGAAACACTTCAGGCTATGAATGTATATCAATAATAAAGTCAGATATTGAAAAATCATACGTTCCTATACTCAATATAACAAGATGCAGAGAGGTAGTATGTGTGGTAGTTGGGTTGGATGGTGGAATCACACACCCTTGGATTTGTGTCTTAGCTCCGACATCAGGGGCAAGTTAGTACATATAAAAAAACATCAGCAAGTTGGCAGCACGTAGTAACCCTTTGTATCAGTCACTGTTCTTCTTCTTATACACACCTAAGATGTGGAATGCAAATCTCGAGTGCCTCCAAAGAATTGTAAAGTGCATTTAATACCTGTATTTGGAATAGCCTCAAATTACTATTGAAATCAAAAGACCATAGACAGTGACAGAATAAAAAGAGTGAGAAAGCCTTCAAAATATTTTTCTGAATGTCTCCATTTTCACCTTCCACCCAGATTTGAGGCTGAAACTTTACAATGCTATTTTAAAGTAGTTCTTAGGAATTTACCAAATATTTTAATAATTTCCTGATTTTGAATTTCCCACTGTAGTATTTTTAGGATGGTTAAGTGAAAATTCATGACTGAGCTTTAGAAGACCCTCCATCCCTTTATGACAAGAGCATAAAATAAGGAGCTCTAAATACAACTCTTTAAGAAAGATATTTTCAAGGGCGCCTGGGTGGCTCAGTTGTTAAGCGTCTGCCTTCGGCTCAGGTCATGATCCCAGGGTCCTGGGATCGAGCCCTGCATCGGGCTCCCTGCTCTGCAGGAGGCCTGCTTCTCCCTCTCCCACTCCTCCTGCTTGTGTTCCCTCTGTCACTGTGTCTCTCTCTGTCAAATAAATAAATAAAATCTTTAAAAAAAAAAAAAGAAAGATATTTTCAAATGTATTTTACAGACTGGCAGGAATGCCGATGAGCTTTATAAGTGGCTTATCTCTAAGTGACTTTTCGTTAATCATTAGAGTGATAACGAGAGCATTAAAAAACAGACCATACAGAACATAGACTCAGACCCCCCGCTGAATGAGTGACAGTGGCGGTGTGCTTCTGAATCATGACCCAGATTGCTCCGTTTCTCTTTAGGCATCGATAGCCGGTAGCGCTATCGCCACATTACAGAAAGAATTGTCAGCCACGTCTTCTGCTCAGAAGATCACCAAGTCGGTGAAGGCACCCACTGTGAAGCCTGCTGAGGCTAGAGTGAGAGCAGAACCCACCCCCTCACCTCAGTTCCCCTTCACCGACACGCCAGACACTTACAAGAGTCGAGCTGGCATTGAAGTGAAGAAGGAGGTAGGGGTGAGCATCACTGGTGGCACAGTCCGTGAAGAAAGCTTCAAAGTCCTACACGAGCATGAAACCAAGGTCAGTCCCTGGATCGCACGCTGTTTCTTGAGCCACTCCTATCGAGCGGGGCCAGGCGCACGGCCAGTTTGTGCCACCGGAGTACTCAGCCAGGCGTCCTTGAATTAAGTTCAAACTTAATTCTTTTGAGTCTGGTGTGCGTCAGAGCTCCTTTTCCTCAAATTATTTTTGTAGTTTTGCATGTGCTAAGAGTTGATGAGTTTGCCCCCTATTCCATGGGCATTTTGTAACGTCCTTTGTAAAATTTGTAGGTGACAGAAACGGCAAGGGTACCTGCACCCGTTGAAATCCCGGTTACTCCACCAACCTTGATCTCGGTGAGTAACGAAGTTGATGCGTAGCTGGTCAGATAATTTTAATATATGCAAAGGTCAGCTTCTCAAAACGACCTTAGTGAGTTCACAAATGCTAATTTTAAGACAATACACTATTTGGCAAGAAAAAGGGGAATTCCGTGTGGCAACTGTCAATCACATAGTCAACAGACTTAATGGGTTTCTATGATGTATAAGGCTTTATTAGGAGAGTTATGGAGATATAAAGACCAATCCAGCCTTCTTTGATATCTTAGCCCTTGTATCAGAGAAAAGCATACATACAAAAGGTGACAAGCATAATGTAGAAGGTGAAAAGCCCCTCAGCAGAGGAAAGATAGAGTACTTCTGATTGGGAGTAGTGGGAAAAGCTTTGTTGAAGTGGCAGGCTTTGCTGCTGAGCCTTCCAGTTCTGTTAGGGTTTAAATGTGTGAGGATAACAGAGGGTACAGAGTTGCCCCATAATATGGTGTTAATACAGTTCTGCCTTACGAACTTGGAAACACCTGACATTTATTCCAAGTTAGGAGTATTCAATTTCCAAGGGAGTCTCTTTACTAATATTTCTAGAGTCTTTTACCTTTAAAAAAAAAAAAACATTTTATGGCCATGAGAATGTGCAAGTTCAAACCCCTCTGCTTGTCATAACTCATAGAGATGATTAATGACTATGCACACCTTATCAGTGTTTCCTTTTTCTTCTCTCTTCAGGGCTTAAAAAATGTGACTGTTATAGAAGGTGAATCTGTCACCTTGGAGTGCCACATCTCTGGATACCCATCCCCAAAAGTGACATGGTACAGAGAAGACTACCAAATAGAAAGTTCCATTGATTTCCAGATAACCTTCCAGAGTGGAATTGCCCGTCTTATGATTCGCGAAGCCTTTGCGGAAGACAGCGGGCGATTTACCTGCAGTGCCGTAAACGAGGCTGGGACGGTCAGCACATCCTGCTATCTAGCTGTGCAAGGTTGGTGACCACACCCCCACTGCCTTCCGTTCGCACCATCGCCCTCAGCCGACCCTTTCCTCAGCAAGGTTTCTACATGCCTCATATTGGTGGCCCCTTTGGGAACTGGGGGCCCCTTAGGGGGTCAACTAGGCTGTCACACTAAGCAGAGGTCACTAACAAAACGGACTCAATGAGAGACTTAAATGAGAAATTTCTGTCTTCTAGCATCAGAAGAGTTTGAAAAGGAAACAACCGTGACTGAGAAATTGACCACAGAAGAGAAACGGTAAAACATTCTAGAACAGTTTTGATTTTTTTCGGTCCCTTTGGTAGTGGCAAATTGCAACCGCAAAAGCTAATATGAAGGGAATTCTCTTTCCAGCTTGGTAGAGTCCAGAGATGTGGTGATGACGGATACTAGCATCACAGAGGAGCAAGCAGGGCCCGGAGAACCTGCCGCCCCTTTCTTCATTACAAAACCGGTGGTCCAGAAACTGGTGGAAGGTGGGAGCATTGTGTTTGAATGTCAGGTTGGCGGCAATCCAAAGCCCCACATCTACTGGAAAAAATCTGGTGTTCCTCTTACCACGGGATACAGGTATTTTGATGGCTGACGGATAGAGTTCTCTGTGATTTGTATGATATGTATATGAAGCCCGCAGAGAAATAGGCTTGCCCCACCATCCCCCAATGTAGGCTCTTTCATTATGGAAACTTCAGAGTATATTTTGAGGTATTTTTACATTTTTGCACAAGTCTTACTGAGAAACAAAGCTATGTGACAAAAGTGGATAAAGATATATTTCTTCTGTATTCTAGTTTGACTCATGGGTAGTGCTAGTGAAATAGAGAAAATGTGAATTTTTACACACATATATTCTTCTAGAAAGCGTCTAAGACAGCGTTCAATAAAAATGCATAATAATTAAGTCACTAAAAGATAAAAGAATAAGGTCATGTGATGAAGAAGAAACTTAATTATACATGAGCATCTATGCTAATGAATTGGCTGTAAATGAATGTAAAATTTAGCTTTGAATTTTCTGGAACTTACGAAAAATCAAAAAATGTAGTTCTAATATCGTAGTAAGAAAAAATATACCAGAGGCTTAATATTGAAATATTTAAAGGAATTTATTATTTTGATTATTCATTTGATCTTCACATGAAACAAAGAGGAAAATAATTAACAAAGGGAAATACCTAAGTGTTCAAATGACCTCGTCATTTGCTAAAAAACGCTAAAGCCCTTTCCATATGGTTGATTCTAGTAGTAGTATAGTCTATTATTTATTTCAAAGAATATATGAACCTTATTTAAAATGAAAATTTTAAGTTGTTTGACCCTCATTACTCATGTCCATGCATTTTCCTCAATTTTCAACCATCTTATATTCTGCACGGAGCTTAGTCACATGTTTAAGATCATTGAATTTTATACCACAGATCCACATGAGGGTTAGTTTCTTCACATACGTTTATTTGTGACTGATTTTTATGTGTTTTCATTTCCATAAAGATACAAAGTGAGTTACAACAAACAAACTGGGGAGTGCAGACTGGTGATTTCGATGACTTTTGCCGATGATGCTGGAGAATACACTGTTGTTATTCGTAATAAGCATGGCGAGACTTCTGCATCTGCCTCCCTGCTTGAAGAAGGTAAATGCAGCTCTGAGTAGTTTCTATGTGCGTGATAGGAAGGGAAATGCAGGGAAGTAGCAGTACTGTGTGTTTGTCAGGCCTGTAAAAACATCCCAATTGTGATACTGGCTGTCTCCATCGGTACCCTCTCTTGGCCTCAGCTGTATGGGAAATGTTTTGGACCGCAGGGCCTCAAAAGCCATACTGGTGCTAAACTTCAAGGTTCTAGCGCTAGTTTCTCTTTGGTGCATTCATTTCGAGGCATATTTTGAAGCTGTAGGGATTCCAAATCCAGTTGCCTTCCAGACCCAGGCAGATAATACTAGCGAGTGCTGTGAAGACAGTGGCAAACTGGAGAGCCTGTGTCCTGCCTTCAGGGTGCAGTAGCTCCCCAGCCCCACTGTCTAGTTACCATGCACACGCCTGTCAGGCTCAATGTTCCTAGAGTTTCTGATGTTTTAAAGAAAACCTGGAGGGGCGCCTGGGTGGCTCAGTTGGTTGAGCATCTAACTCTTGGTTTCAGCTTAGGTCGCAATCTCAGGGTCATGAGATTGAGCCCCGAATCAGGCTTCACGCTCAACGGGGAGTGTGCTTGAGGTTCTCTCCCTCTCCCTCTGCCCCTCCCCCTGCTTGCACACACATGCACACGCTCTCTCCCTTCCCCCCCCCAAAATAAGTAAATCTTTTTTTAAAAAAAAAAAAAGAAAGAAAACCTGGAAATCAAGATTTTCAGTATTCAAAGTAATTTGACAAAAAGTATAATAGCATTCAGGCCAAACAAAATGTATCTGTGGGTCACATTTACTTTTGCTTAATTGTTCACATTACAGTGGACAGCCCATGTTCTGTCTCATTTGATCTGCACAACACCCCTTAGAGAAAGTTAGGATATTATCCTCATTTAGCAGATAAAACACTCAAGACCCAGGAAGATAAATGAATTGCCAAAAACCACACAGTAAATTAGGAAGAGCACTAGGATAGATCCTGAAGAACTGACCACTAATATAAAGTTCTTTCTACAATAGTAGCAGCTACTTTGACTTGTTAATGAAAATTTGGTTTTGGAATTCAATCTAATATAGATTGAGCACTTTGATAGTAAAATTTGGAAAATCCAGCTTTTGGTTATCAATTTTCCCTAGCGTAGGGCTTGCCTGAATGAAGTGGCATGAACACTTTTTCATAAGAACATTAAAATTAACTTATGTTCCTAAAACAAACAAGCAAAGGGGAAAAAAAGAGAGGGAGAAGAGACAAACCAAAAAAGAGACTCTTAATCATAGAAAACAACTGAAAGTTACCAGAAGGGAGGTGGGCGGGAGGGATGGATGAAATAGGTGATGGGGATTAAGGAGGGCACTTGTGATGAGCACTGGGTGATGTACGCAAGCATTGAATCACTCTGTTGTACACTTGAAACTAATATTATGCTGTATATTAACTAACTGGAATTCAAATAAAAACTTAAAAAAAATAACTTGTGTTCTTAACTTCTAGCTGAGTATGAGTCACTGATGAAGTCCCAGCAAGAAATGCTTTACCAAACACAAATGACTGCCTTTGTGCAGGAACCTAAAGTTGGAGAAATAGCACCTGGATTTTTATACTCTGATTATGAAAAAGAGTATGAAAAAGAACAGGCTTTAATTAGGAAAAAAATGGCCAAAGATACTGTAATGGTCAGAACTTTTGTAGAAGAACAGGTGAGTAGAATAATAATGACCAAGTAAATCATTTCATAAATTGTACTTAACACCCAGTGTCCCTCTTTTTGTTTGATATTTTCATTTTCCAGGGATGGGGTCAGGGTTAGACTATGAGTAGTGGGTGCAGATTCACTGCTGACGAGTTTCCTTAGTCTTCATGACATGTTGCACAACGCGGCTTTAGAAATAAGGATTCCATATATGTAAGAAGAGACAAATATTAGGGCAACCAAGTGCACTACTGCCCAAATCCTGTCATCTGCAGTATGAACAACCCAAATATAACCTGTGCCCTTAGACTATCATTGACCCAAGATGCCACAGCATGAACTGATAAAGAGGATGTTAATGCAGATTAAAAAACAAAACAATGACTCATCTAGTTCTCAACAAAAACAAAAAGCCTTCTAGATTTTTTCCCCAGTCAAAAACTTTAATCAATCCTTGTCTCTGAAGCTAATACTCTTAAAGATTATTTCTGTCAGTCAGGATGTACATTTTTTAACAAACTGTCATTTTTTTTTACTACATAGGAATTCCATATTTCTTCCTTTGAAGAGAGGCTTATCAAAGAAATTGAATACAGAATAATAAAGACTACATTAGAAGAACTTCTTGAAGAAGATGGAGAAGAAAAGATGGCAGTTGACATTTCTGAATCTGAAGCTATTGAAGCAGGATTTGACTTAAGAATCAAGAACTATAGAATTCTTGAGGGGATGGGTGTTACTTTCCATTGCAAGATGTCTGGATATCCACTACCCAAGGTAAAATAAAAACATCATGTCTGCACGCTACGATAAAGATACAAATCATTACAAAAACTATTTTATCTAAATTTTTTTTTCAAATATGCATGGTATTACTTGCAGATTGCATGGTACAAAGATGGCAAGCGCATCAAGCATGGAGAGAGATACCAAATGGACTTTCTGCAAGATGGCAGAGCTAGTCTGCGCATACCTGTTGTTCTTCCAGAAGATGAAGGCATCTATACTGCGTTTGCTAGCAACATTAAAGGAAATGCAATTTGCTCAGGGAAATTGTATGTAGAGCCTGCTGCGCCTCTTGGTGCTCCGACTTACATACCCACACCAGAACCAGTGAGCAGAATCAGGTAAGACTCGGAATAACTTGGGTTAAGATTTAAATTAAAACACCAAATATCCCAGTAGCAAATTGCTATTGTGTGGGGGACTAAAAAAAATGAAGGCTGAGAAAGCACAGAAACTTGCCATAAGAAATACAAATGATTGCCAAGTATTTTTATTTCTTGCCCCTGTGTAAGGTGAGCAAAGCCTTTTCATTAGTGTAGCATGCTATTTATTTTGCCAATGCTAAACTAATGTAATGAAAACTATAAAGATTTCCTTCACACCTCATTTTACATGTTATCCCTACTTTATACAACAACCCTGCAATGTAGGTATTATTATTACTACTTTGGAAGTGGGAGCACTTGATCTCTGTGGGCCTATGAAAATTGTCTTCGTTCACCCGCCCTGTAGGTGGTGGTGCCAGCACTTGAAATCCAACCCAAGCCAGTCGGGCTGCAATGTGTAGATAGGGATTGGGTTTTTTTTTTTTTTTTTTTCAAATATAATTTCTATGTTTTCCCTTCTCTTGGATAAAAAATTGTATTTCTCTTTTTCTATAAATGTGTTCATTGGTTTATTTATATACCAATATTTATTGAGATGTTTTCTCAGTTGAATCAAAAGGATTGGTGACTAATTAAATGCAGGTGGTGAGGGAAAGACTAGTAAAAATTGTTCCAAGATTTTTAAGTCTGGGTACCTGGCTATGTTGAAGAACTACTGACTGGAATTGAGGATATATGAAAAACACTGATTTGGGGGCAATAATAATATATTCTGTTTTGGATCCTGGTGATTCTGAAGTGCCTTCTAATATGTACATGAAGTCAATTCTAAAATGACGTTAAGAAAGAGGTTTGTTCATTTTGCTGTGTTTTCTCTGTGCCTCATGAAAATATTCTGTTTTGCGTTTGTTTTTCAGATCTGTCTCTCCACGTTCAGTGAGTAGATCTCCTATACGCATGTCTCCTGCACGGATGTCCCCTGCACGGATGTCCCCTGCACGGATGTCCCCTGCACGGATGTCCCCTGGACGTAGGCTGGAGGAAACAGATGAGTCACAACTTGAGAGACTGTATAAGCCAGTCTTTGTGTTAAAGCCTGCTTCTTTCAAATGTTTGGAAGGGCAAACGGCCAGGTTTGACTTAAAGGTCGTTGGTAGACCTATGCCAGAGACCTTCTGGTTTCATGATGGTAAGTATGATAAGTTTTTACTTACAAGTCATTAAACACAAAACTAAGTTTATATGTGTGTACAACACTTTAAAAACACTTATTTTTAATATATGTTTTCCTTTTTACTTAATTTTTTACAGGCCAGCAAATTGTCAATGATTATACCCATAAAGTAGTCGTTAAAGAGGATGGTACCCAATCACTGATTATTGTCCCTGCAATGCCCAGTGATTCTGGGGAATGGACTGTCGTAGCCCAAAACAGGGCAGGCAAATCTTCGATTTCAGTGATTTTAACTGTGGAAGGTATTTGCTCTTAAAAAAGAAACTACCTTATCATTTGGGCTATAGACAGGTATTTCAGTCCTACTCACTCTAAATCATGACCTTTCTCTTCCAGCTGTGGAACATCAGGTAAAACCAGTGTTCGTAGAAAAACTAAGAAATGTCAATATAAAGGAAGGTTCTCGACTTGAAATGAAAGTCAGAGCTACGGGTAATCCTAACCCTGATATTGTATGGCTGAAAAACAGTGACATCATTGTACCTCATAAATATCCAAAAATCAGGTAAGTTTGCTTGAAAATAATAAAACTAAGCTCATTACACAAATCCAATAACCAAGGAAGCAATAACTACTTCTGTATTGATTTTTTTTTTCACTTTTTATAGAATTGAAGGAACCAAGGGAGAAGCTGCCCTTAAAATTGATTCCACTGTCAGCCAGGATTCTGCCTGGTATACTGCAACTGCTATTAATAAGGCTGGCCGAGACACTACAAGATGCAAAGTGAATGTTGAAGTTGAGTTTGCAGAGCCTGAACCAGAGAGAAAATTAATCATCCCGCGAGGGACGTATAGAGCAAAGGAGATTGCAGCCCCAGAACTGGAGCCCCTCCATCTGCGATACGGTCAAGAGCAATGGGAAGAGGGTGATCTCTATGATAAAGAGAAACAACAGAAACCATTTTTCAAGAAAAAACTCACTTCCTTAAGACTCAAGCGCTTTGGGCCTGCCCACTTTGAGTGTAGGCTAACACCAATTGGTGACCCAACGATGGTGGTGGAATGGCTCCATGATGGAAAGCCACTTGAAGCAGCCAACAGGCTCCGTATGATCAATGAGTTTGGGTATTGCAGCCTTGATTATGGTGTTGCATATTCCAGAGACAGCGGTATCATTACTTGCAGAGCTACTAACAAATATGGAACAGATCACACATCTGCCACGCTTATTGTTAAAGATGAAAAAAGTCTTGTGGAAGAATCTCAGTTGCCTGAGGGGAGGAAAGGCTTACAGAGAATTGAAGAATTAGAGAGGATGGCTCACGAAGGTGCACTCACAGGTGTAACAACAGATCAAAAAGAGAAGCAAAAGCCAGACATTGTCTTGTACCCAGAGCCAGTAAGAGTTCTTGAAGGGGAGACTGCTAGATTCCGTTGCCGAGTGACAGGTTACCCTCAACCCAAAGTCAACTGGTACCTCAATGGACAGCTGATCCGCAAAAGCAAAAGGTTCAGAGTTCGCTATGATGGCATTCATTATTTGGACATTGTGGACTGCAAATCATATGATACAGGGGAAGTCAAGGTCACTGCAGAAAATCCCGAAGGTGTGATAGAGCATAAAGTGAAACTTGAGATCCAACAGAGGGAAGATTTTAGGTCTGTTCTCAGGCGAGCCCCTGAACCAAAGCCCGAGTTTCACATACATGAACCTGGAAGACTTCAGTTTGAAGTGCAAAAAGTAGATAGACCTGTTGATACCACTGAAGCCAAGGAAGTTGTGAAGTTGAAAAGGGCTGAAAGAATTACCCATGAAAAAGTATCTGAAGAGTCCGAAGAGCTGCGCAGTAAATTCAAGCGCAGAACTGAGGAGGGATATTACGAAGCCATTACTGCTGTGGAGCTCAAGTCTCGTAAGAAGGATGAATCCTATGAAGAGCTCCTGAGGAAGACAAAAGATGAGCTACTCCACTGGACCAAAGAATTAACTGAAGAGGAGAAGAAAGCCCTTGCTGAAGAAGGCAAGATCACTATTCCAACGTTTAAACCTGATAAAATTGAACTGAGTCCTAGTATGGAGGCTCCTAAAATCTTTGAAAGAATCCAAAGCCAAACAGTGGGCCAAGGATCTGATGCACACTTCCGGGTCAGAGTAGTGGGAAAACCAGATCCTGAATGTGAATGGTACAAAAATGGTGTAAAGATCGAACGCTCTGACCGAATTTACTGGTATTGGCCCGAAGACAATGTTTGTGAACTGGTCATAAGAGATGTGACTCCCGAGGACTCTGCCAGCATCATGGTGAAAGCCATCAACATAGCTGGGGAAACCTCAAGCCATGCATTCTTACTTGTCCAAGGTAATTTGAATGACTTTGGTTTGATGGATCTGTCTCTGTTTATCCGTGAATATCCATTAGTGTATTTCTTTTTATTTTCTTTTCCCATTATTCAAATTGTGAATTTAATTTAATATAATGTCTTTTTCTTCCCCCCCCACTTCCTTGTAGCCAAGCAATCGATCATTTTCACACAGGAATTACAAGATGTTGTTGCTAAGGAAAAAGACACCATGGCAACCTTTGAATGTGAAACTTCAGAGCCATTTGTCAAAGTGAAGTGGTATAAAGATGGTGTGGAGGTTCATTCGGGAGATAAATATAGGATGCACTCTGACAGAAAGGTTCACTTCCTCTCCATCCTGACAATTGACACATCCGATGCTGAAGACTACAGCTGTGTACTCGTGGAAGATGAAAATGTAAAAACAACAGCACAACTTATTGTCGAAGGTAGTAAATAATAATTTCACTATTTAAGTTCTAAAGTCACCCTTAGTATATGATAAAATTAGCTTTGCAGTTTTCCTTTCATAAAAGGAATTATTTAGGAATTGGATATAAGCTCCAGAGCAAGGTTCCTGAATTTATACCAGTAATTAAGAATATTGACAATTTGGATTTTTAAAAGTCAAGGTTATTTTGATGTCTTGTTTTTAAAATTTTATATTGAAATAAAATTCTGTGCTTTAAAAAATAATTTAGGGGCACCTGGGTGGCTCAGTCGGTTAAGCGTCTGCCTTCAGCTCAGGTCATGATCCCAGGGTCCTAGGATCAAGCCCGCATCAGGCTCCCTGCTCAATGGGGAGCCTGCTTCTCCCTCTCCCTTTGCCCCTCACCCCCCACTCATGCCCTCTCTCTCTCTCTCTCTCTCTCAAATAATTGAATAAAATCTTTAAAATAAATAATTTAAATATCCAAGTAAGCTCTTTTTATTAAAAATGTATTTCTCAGTCCATCGGCAGGTAGATATTAAGAATATTCCTGATAGCATGGGGGACTTAAGAGATTTACAAGGAACTTTTTCTACCCTAGGTCTAGATATGTAACTCTCCAGAGAAATTAACTTCTTTTTATCTTATGCCTCAGGTGCAGTTGTTGAATTTGTGAAAGAACTTCAGGACATAGAAGTTCCAGAATCATTTTCAGGAGAGTTAGAGTGTGTTATATCCCCAGAAAATATAGAAGGCAAATGGTATCATAATGGTGTGGAGCTAAAATCCAATGGAAAATACACAATTACATCTCGCCGTGGACGTCAGAACCTCACAGTTAAGGATGTGACCAAAGAGGACCAGGGAGAATACAGCTTTGTTGTCGATGGGAAAAAGACAACCTGTAAACTAAAGATGAAACGTAAGTCTGCCTGTTCCTTTTGGCCTGCATTGAATATCATCATGGCTTAGTGATAAAGAAATGATCATAGCATTCTTTTGTCTCCCCATATTTCACAGCCCGCCCCATTGCTATCCTACAAGGACTTAGTGATCAAAAAGTCTGTGAAGGTGACATTGTCCAGCTTGAAGTGAAGGTCTCCTTGGAGAATGTGGAAGGTGTCTGGATGAAAGATGGCCAAGAAGTGCAGCCCAGTGACAGAGTTCACATTGTGATAGACAAACAGTCCCATATGCTGCTCATTGAAGACATGACTAAGGAGGATGCTGGAAATTACTCCTTCACCATTCCATCCCTTGGACTGTCAACCAGTGGGCGTGTCTCTGTCTACAGTGAGTGCAACTTACATGTTTTTATGTGTACATTGTTAAGTGAGGTAAGGAACTTTAATAAGCAGGCATTTAAAACAAAATTCACATTCATAAATCTTTAATTGCGTGTGTGTGGTTTTGCAGGTGTTGATGTAATAACTCCTCTGAAGGATGTTAATGTCCTTGAGGGTACCAAGGCTGTGCTCGAATGTAAGGTCTCAGTCCCTGATGTGACTTCTGTTAAATGGTACTTAAATGATGAACAAATCAAGCCTGATGATCGCGTACAAGCCATTGTCAAAGGCACGAAGCAACGACTAGTGATTAACCGGACCCACGCTTCAGATGAGGGACCTTACAAGTTGATGGTTGGCAGGGTTGAAACCAGCTGTGATCTCTCTGTGGAAAGTAAGGATTCTTCCGTTTCACTTATCAGTGTCTTAAGCCTTCTATTTTCCCAGTGTAATATTAACCAAGTGATTATTTTTTTTCCCCAGAAATTAAAATTATCAGAGGTCTTCGTGACCTTACCTGTACAGAAACCCAAAATGTGGTCTTAGAAGTTGAGCTGTCCCACTCAGGAATTGATGTTTTGTGGAATTTTAAGGACAAGGAAATCAAACCCAGTTCTAAATATAAAATTGAAGCTCATGGAAAAATATATAAGTTGACAGTTCTAAATATGATGAAAGATGATGAAGGAGAATACACATTTTTTGCCGGAGAAAATATGACATCTGGAAAACTTACTGTGGCGGGTTGGTACATTTATCATTTAATATAAGTTCTTATGTGGGGCAGTTGTTTTAATTTAAGAAATTGTGGCCCATTTCCTTCCAAATTCTCATCAGTTTTCACTTATGTGCCTCTGCGTATGCTGTTCTCGAAGCCAGTAGTTCCCTCAACACTGTCCCCACCATGTTCTCCTAGGCAGACTTACCTCAAATGCCATCTTCTTGTGAAGCCTTCCTTAATCTTCCCATCTGTGTAAGATCTTACTCCTCCAACCTCAGGATTATTTATGTGTGTCTCTTCCATGGCCCTTATCACATACTTGTGTTATTGCCCATTTCTTCTTCTCACACCACAGTATAAGCTCCCCAAATCTAGAATTGCTTCTTTCTCATCAGTGTTCTCCAACATATTGCACATGATAGATAATCAATAAACATTTGTTGAACTGAGCTTTATTTAAACTTTCCTACTCTAAAGGTGTATTTCTTTTTTAATCACTCTTGTTTCTTTAACTTTTGTTTCCTTTGTTCCCTTCATATTTGTTTTATGAACCCAATGAATATTTTAAATTGTAAGTCAGTGTATCTGTGTATCTCTTTCTTAAGACATGAAGTAGACCATTCTCATTCAGCAGAAATCCCTTGCTTCAAAATGAAAAACCAAAAGCATAAATCAACTATCAAGAAAAAACTAGAAGTCATCATTAATTTGTTTGGTTCATTATAATTTAATTATTGAGGAGTTGAGATATGACATTAGGATTAAATTGTAAAGTCCATGTGGGAATTGTGTGTCCCACCACTTTATGTGAAAGTTTCATGGCTTATACTTTATTACATTATAATATTTCCTCAGATATTCGACCATGGAAAAAACTTCTGAAACAAAATTTTAGACCCTGCACTTTGACATGTCTAATATAAATTGCATGTTTTTCAATGTGTGCAAACAAGGAAAAGCTATGAGCCATTATGTGATTCCACTCAGCATTTTTTAAGGACCTACCATAGGCAAGACACTGCTAGAAACACAGGACACAAAAAGGAATAAGGCATAATACTTTTTTCTTGAGGAATTCACCATTTAGAGAGGGACAGATACATTAGCAACTAACTTGCTGAAGGAGTAATTTTTTCTGCCAGTGGATAAGGGCCATGGAAGCAATAGGGGGAAGCTTCATAAAAGAGATGACATATGTCAAAACAGTGATTTTTGGGGTGCCTGGGTGGCTCAGTCGAGCAGCCGACTGTTGATTTTAGCTCAGGTCATGATCTCAGGGTCCTGGGATCAAGCCCTGTATCAGGCCCCGGGCTAAGGGAGGAGTCTGCTTAAGGATTTCTTTCCCTCTCCCTCTGCCTCTACCCTGGCTCGTGTGCACGCGCGCTCTCACTCTCTCTCTCTCTCTCTCAAATAAATAAATAAATAAATATTTTTTAAGAAAAATAGTGATTTTTAGTATATAAGAATCTCTAATCTTATAGAAATATTGATGGCTGAACATTTTGCTTAGCACATCTTTTCCCAATCAAATATTAAACATATTTGCAGCAAACAATCCTTAGAAAATTTAAGTAGAATACTTTTGAAGGAGAAATTGAGTTAGAGGCCATTCAGGTGGTATTGTTCTCAAAATTCTATATTAACAGTTGCTTTCCCTTTGCAAAGCCTTCCTGGTTCCAGTATTTTTCCTGGTTATCAGTCATTCATACTAGAATAGGGATTTCTGCGATATATTCTCAATATGGGTAAAGATAATTGTATTAGACAATTCGTGATATTCAAAATCATATTTTAAAACTTGGTACTTTGTATTTAATTGTTCTAAGATTTCTTTTTTGTATAAATATTTTTTAAAGGACTCACACTTATTCTTCTCTTGTTCCAAAGGGGGGGCCATCTCCAAGCCACTCACCGATCAGACTGTGGCTGAATCGCAGGAAGCTGTGTTTGAATGTGAAGTTGCCAACCCAGATTCCGAAGGCGAATGGCTGAAGGATGGCAAACACCTACCACTGAGTAACAACATCAGGAGTGAATCTGATGGCCACAAAAGGAGACTTATCATCACTGCCACCAAATTAGATGACATTGGAGAATACACCTACAAGGTGGCCACCTCCAAAACATCTGCCAAACTCAAAGTTGAAGGTTAGCGATATAATAACAGGTTTATCCATTTCACATCATATTACATTCTTGATATTTATCAGTTTAAAAGTCAATGGTATAACCATTCTGGATGCCATAAATCTTGATTTCACAAAATCATTATATACTCTCTAAACTTTCTGAGCCACATACCCCAAAGGCAAAAAAGTCATTGTGCAGTGTACATTTCAAACTGGATCCCAGGTTTTCCTAAATAATCTCAAGGTGTCTTTTAAAATAGAGGTGCTGCATAACTGCAACATTTTTGATAACCATTCTTTTGCAAGATGACCAGGTAATGGTCTTATTCCAGGACTTCTTTTACTTAATGATACCATTTTTATTTCCTAAACCAATCATAAATCTGTCTTCAGCTGTCAAAATTAAGAAGACTCTGAAGAACCTCACAGTCACAGAGACGCAGGATGCTGTTTTCACTGTTGAGCTTACTCACCCTAATGTAAAAGGCGTCCAGTGGATCAAAAATGGGGTTGTGCTGCGCTCCAGTGACAAGTACGACATCTCAGTCAAAGGAACAGTTTACACTCTGAGGATTAAAAACTGTGCTGTTGTGGATGAATCTGTCTATGGCTTCAAGCTTGGAAAGCTAGGAGCCAGTGCCAGACTGCATGTTGAGAGTAAGTTGATTTAGAAACATTTTACAAGTAGCCAATGTATGGTTACCACTAACTTAACCATATCATTGAATTGCTTCAACTTTCCTTGTTAGCTGTCAAGATCATTAAAAAGCCAAAAGATGTGACCGCCTTGGAAAATGCCACCGTTGCCTTTGAAGTTAGTGTTTCCCATGACACCGTTCCAGTAAAATGGTTCCACAAGAATGTGGAGATTAAGCCAAGTGACAAGCACAGACTGGTCTCAGAAAGAAAGGTCCACAAACTGATGCTGCAGCATATTTCCCCCTCAGATGCTGGGGAATATACAGCTGTGCTGGGGCAACTGGAATGCAAAGCGAAACTTTTCGTGGAGAGTAAGTATTAGCCAGCCCCCTGTGGCATTTCCCTAGATGATCCCTATGTGTCATTGGTTGGTTGGTTGGTTGGTTTCATCCATTTTTTTTTTTTTATAAAATATATTAACTGAAGTGCTTTTTTGATTTCCCAAGCATTACATATTACAAAAACTATGAAAAACATTGAGGTACCTGAGACCAAAACTGCCTCCTTTGAGTGTGAGGTGTCCCACTTCAATGTCCCTTCCATGTGGCTGAAGAATGGCGTGGAGATTGAGATGAGTGAAAAGTTCAAGATAGTCATGCAGGGGAAACTCCACCAGCTGATCATCATGAACACCAGCACAGAGGACTCAGCAGAATACACATTTGTCTGTGGCAATGACCAAGTCAGTGCCACCCTGAAAGTGACCCGTAAGTAAACAAACAAACAAATTATATAAACTACTTGGTAAACTCATTGTTATTCCATATCCTACACTTTTCCTTCCTGGCCAGTTAATCCAGTCCAAAAATCCTTGATTGAAACATCTACTGTGTGTTCACCCTGAGATAGGCCCTAGCATCTCCACCGGCATAAAATGTTCTGATTAGAGTAGCCTTGAAAGGCTACCTATAAAGATGCTCTGGTATCTGTCGCTAGCTCTTTCTGTTCCTCGGGCGCTTGGTATTGTCCTGTAGAGGGGTACCTGGAAGATATCGTAGCTCATATCCCTGAACTATAATCACCTTAACAGACATACCAAACACATTCCTAGTTTTCACTCTGCTTGTTATGACTCATATCATACTGACACAAAGTCTCCTTGGGTGTGTTTCCTCCCCCCCTTTGCAGCAATCATGATTACATCCATGCTGAAGGACATCAATGCTGAAGAAAAAGACACCATTACCTTTGAGGTAACGGTGAACTATGAAGGCATCTCTTACAAATGGTTAAAGAATGGTGTGGAAATCAAGTCAACTGACAGGTGCCAGATGAGAACCAAAAAGCTCACGCACTCACTGAACATCAGGAACGTTCACTTCGGGGATGCAGCTGAGTACACCTTTGTGGCTGGAAAAGCTACATCAACAGCCACCCTTTATGTGGAAGGTATGGTGTCATAAAACTAAATGTCAAACATACCATATAAAATATTAATCAGTGCATTAATTAATGAAGCGTGCCATGTGAGTTATGTCTTAAAGCCGTTAGTAAGGTTCATTTTTGTACATGCTATTTTCCAGCTCGCCATATAGAATTTCGGAAACACATTAAGGACATTAAGGTTCTTGAGAAGAAGCGAGCCATGTTTGAATGTGAAGTTTCTGAACCTGACATCACCGTTCAGTGGATGAAAGATGGCCAAGAGCTGCCAACTGTGGATAGGTCAGTTGTGTTGCTTGGCTACATTCCAGTAATTCCCAGTTTGCTTTGAGTCACCATTCATTAAACTTCAATTTCCATGTCATCCATAGAATAAAGATACAGAAAGAGAAATACATCCACCGCCTCCTGATCCCCTCCACCCGGATGTCTGATGCAGGGCAATATGCAGTGGTGGCAGGCGGCAACATATCCACCGCTAACCTCTACGTAGAGGGCAGAGATGTCCGCATCCGAAGTCTCAAAAGGGAGGTTCAGGTATTGTCTCCGTGCTGAACTGGGGGAGACATCATAAGAGCTCATAATCCATAATTTTTTAACCTTAACATCTTCTAACCACAGTCTTCTAAAGAATGAAAACAGCTGATCCCCGCTGGCTTAGACTCTTAATCTGACATCAGTTTAGTCACAGTTTTCCCTCACTTAGGGAAATAGAGTGTCCTTAGCGGCTGTCTAGATACTTTAATTAAAGCAGCTGTAGAAACTTCGCTGTCTCATAAATGGCCACCTGCCAAGCAGCACAAACCAGGAAAGAGCTAAAATTTACGTGGTGGTGCTTACACACCAACTAGAACTCGGGGAAGGTAGAACAAGGTGGCATTTTGTCAGATGGCTTCTATTACGGAGAGGCAGGGATGTAGGGACTTGGCAGGGAACACTTCTTCTGAGGTCCAGGAGGTAGACCAGTTTGAGCAAAGCTGGATTCCTAGCAAGGGCACTAAGCCAGACACCTTTGCTCTCTACCACATGTGCAGAGCTTGTTCTCCCGAGTGCCTGTCTTCCCAAATGGCAGAATGGAGAGAATGTGTTAGGAGAAATATCATTTGAATTCAGATTTATCATATTGCTCATCTGAGGAGAACCGGGCATGACAGGCCTTAGGCCATAGTGAAAAAGCCTTCAGTGAGAACACAGATGATCTGAATATGTCTTCTGTCCTTCACTGTCCAATTCTGAACCTTGATTTCCTCACTTTTAAAAATGAGGCTAATACTTTCTACCTACCCCCAGGAGGTTCTTGTTCATACCACGTGAAATCAAATGAAATAGTAGAAGAGCTTTGTCAAAAATGAAAAGCTCACAGATATAAGGTGTTTTTTATTTCTGTTGTGATTAGTTGAAAAGCAAACATTTAAGGATTCAAGTCATGGTCTCTTTGCGGCGGCGTTTCTCCTCAGTACAGGTGTAAGCAGGATTCTCTACAGAAGTTAGGGCACCATTTGTCTAAGGATATGCAGGACAAATTAGAATGCGCTTCACCCAGTCAACTTTTTATGTCATAATGTATAGGTTTGGCATGCTCTTGAAATGAGCAGTTTTAGAAACAGGTTAAAACCGAAAGGAAAGCAGGATTTCAGTTCTTTTTTTATGTTGCTCCATCAAAAGGTTATTGAGAAACAACGTGCTGTCGTTGAGTTTGAGGTCAACGAGGACGATGTCGATGCCCACTGGTATAAAGATGGCATTGAAATCAACTTCCAAATTCAAGAACGACACCAGTATGTGGTGGAGAGAAGAATCCACCGGATGTTTATCTCTGAGACCAGGCATAGCGATGCTGGTGAATACACCTTTGTGGCAGGAAGGAACAGGAGTTCTGTTACTCTCTATGTCAATGGTAGGTAGAGATATCAACATATTTTGTGGGCCCATCTGGAATAATCCTCCCCTTTAAGTTCCTAAAGTGCTGATAGTTCCTGGGCAATTTCTAAAGAAGCCATGCTACTCGTATGTTTGCAGCTACGTTTATTTTCCAATTATACCTGTGGTAAAGGGACAGCAGCTATTAAAAAGACTGTAAAGATGTCATTTCCAGAAGGTGCCTAATGGCTAGATCCTCATTTAGTTGGTCAACACTATTGAATATCCACTGTATGTCAATAATAATAGACCCTCAGTGGATTTCTAGATACAGCATTCAGCTGGTCGAGTTTTCTGCACTTGGCATCAACTGCTTAAGGGCTAGTCGTGCTACCAAGCCCCAGGGGCACTTCCAGCCTCTAGTGTGGAGTGCCTGGGAAAATCCAGAAGTCCTCTTTGAGACCCCAGAGGGCCTAGAGAGCCACAGGCGATGTGGAGCTCAGTTTTCTCGGCCCAAACCCTGGGACCAGATGCTCTTATTCCACATGCTACCGAGTCCTCAGAGGAGTGCCATGAAACCGCCCACTTTCCTCATTGGAAAGCTTAGAGCTGAATTGGAGGCTGACCTAGAAATGAGACTAACCTAAATACCCAGAGAAGAAGGACTGTCCCTCCCTATTTTAATCTTGAGCCTACTCTGAACAAATACCCCAGAAGCAGATGAAAGAACACTAGGAATAACCTTGGTTAATAAAAATGAGCCATTTTGGCAACATTCCCTTAGTCCCTAGAAGACCAAATCATCATGGTATCCAGTTGTTATTATTTCTAGATTAGTGTTGGAGAGACTGAGGCACAGACAAGCAAAGGTCAGAAAACCAGCCTCACAGAAGTCCTTTCCCCCTATTTCTGTGTTCCCCGAACTACCCAGTTCCCCTCAGTCCTCACAACACTGAGAAGATGCTTTAATTAGCACAGCAGGAAAGTGAGGTTTTTCATAAGTCTACCTAATTGCCTTTAAGTAGATCTGGAATAACATTTATTCCTTTTTTTCATACTTAATGATTGTACTTCATTGGCACTTATATATAAAGAAATGACTATGACATATACACAAATACTTTCAAAACAAACCTAAAGGTGATGAACCACCTGGTCACAGGGTTTGCCCAAGTGATACAAAACAGGCAGTGTGTGGCAGCTATTCTGGCATTCTTTAGGGTACCGGCCATTGCTACATGCCCGCAAGACCCCAACAAGGAAAGGGGTGATCACATCATGTTGACAAGCTCAACACTCTCAGCAACAACCCCCGACCGAGCCTCAAATATCAGACGTATCTTTCTAAAGTTATTCTCTCTATCTGAGGACGAAATTCCAGATGTTCTCCTATCCTGAGGCAAGTTCAGCTATCACAGTTCCGAAGTCTGGCTTCTGGATGCGTTACCGCTGGCTACAAATTAACGTAGGCTTCCACGTGTTCTCCGGTGTTTGCACACTTTCTCACAAGCTCTTGGTTCTCCTTCGCTCCCAGCCCCAGAACCGCCGCAGATCCTGGAGGAGCTGCAGCCCGTTACTGTGCAGTCTGGCAAGCCTGCTCGCTTCTGCACTGTGATAGCCGGCAGACCGCAGCCCAAAATTGCCTGGTACAAGGAGGAGCAGCTGCTCTCCACTGGCTTCAAGTGCAAATTTCTTCACGACGGGCAAGAGTACACGCTTCTGCTCATCGAAGCCTTCCCAGAGGACGCAGCTGTTTACACCTGTGAAGCCAAGAACGACTATGGAGTCGCCACAACCTCGGCCTCGCTCTCAGTGGAAGGTAGAAACGCCTTGTTACTTCTCAGCTTAAAACAAAACCTAAGAAACCCGCTTTTGCGTTCTCCGACTGCACAGATAAATATAATGTGGAGCTCATAAAAGTAGATTGCTACCCAGCTTTTAGAAAGATAATTAAGATAAATCAGCACACTCCATTCTGTGCCGTCTGTAAGTGATTTAATCATGACCGATCTTGTGGTCCCTTCCTTTAGTTCCAGAAGTTGTGTCTCCAGATCAGGAGATGCCCATTTATCCTCCTGCCGTCATCACCCCACTTCAGGACACTGTCACTTCTGAGGGACAGCCAGCCCGTTTTCAGTGCAGAGTGTCTGGAACAGGTAGGTTTGTGAGCAAAGGTATCATTGTTAATATTTACAAAGATGATCTGAGGCAAGGTTTCTCACCTTTTCCTCCATCACAAATATCTCTTGTGCATAATTTGACTTTTAATGGGAATCTTGCAGAAGACTTACTTGAATTACTGAATAAAGGAATAGACCATGTTTTCCACTACTGAGTGTGTACCTAAAGATGGTTAAGGTGGTAAATTTCATATTATGTGGGTTTTTTTTTTTTTTTAACCACAGTAAAAAAAAAACTTGATCGGTGTTTTCTGATGTTCAGAAGATGTCATGTTCCCTTAGATAACTTTTGTTATCTCTTGAAAAAAATACAACAAAAACTACAATTATTATTATATTAATTATAGTAGTATCTACATATATTTCAAAAGAAGAGTCTGTTTATATGTAAGACATTATTCAGTCTATAGACAGTGCTTGTGTGGAAAGGTATATTCCTTTGGAAGGCAGTAGCCTGTAACATCAAAAGTAGGGTCATTATAATCAGAGGTTGGATTTGAATCTTGGCTCCACTGCGTGACCTTAGGCAAATAAGAGATTTCTCTGGTTCTCTGTGCTTCATGAGTAAAGTTAAGGATAGTATTGCGTTTAATCTTAGAATGTATGTTTCATGAGGGCGGGGACTCTGTCTTAGTACCTAGAACCTCATGCCTAAAAAGGCAGTAGCTACTGGCAAGTACCATCCTTGGCAGCAAGGGTGTATCCTTGTCCTAGAATAGCTTTGTAGATAGTATATACTCAATAAGTAATTGCTAATTGGACAAAAGAATGATTGTCAAATGACTAATACGAGTCAGGATCTTGTTAGATCACACACACCAGCGCCTAGCACAGTGTTCATCAGGCAGTAAGCCCCAGTCAGTCAGCTCTTATACTCTTTAATAAGGGCATGCTTCCCAGATATTCCCTCCCCCACCCCCAGCATCAGGAGTCCAGTCTTAGTAGAATGAGACAGAATGTTTGCAGCCATTTCAAGCCAATTATGATTGTAAATTTACCTCAAATAGGGTAAATCAACTTTATCCCAAATGAAAGTCACTCTCTCATTTGCATGGCCTTTTTGTACGACCACCAAAGGGAAATTCTTAGAGCTTGGGCTTCTCACAGCATTCCTAGTAAGTGTGGGGTTTTTTTTTTAATTATTATTATGCTTCTTCCATTAGTTTATGACTTAGTCTCTGCATTACCATGAGCCATTTTCCTAAACAAGTTAGTATTTCAATTGGCTTTCTATGACTTGATGATTTCCTCCTCTGAGATAGAGATGTTGATCTAGAAACCAAATGAACCTATTTGATTTTATGAGCATAATTAAAAGATATTATGTGTGTAAAGTACCTATAGGCATGGGTGGCAAGTGACTAGTGCTCAGTATACTAATTTTAGTATAGCCATAGAGGAGAATTATATAAACATAAAAGTCTGGTATTGGGTGACCAACATAGACAAACACCATAGACTTTGTGACTTCAAAGCACAGAGTTTGTTTGGGGCACCTGGGTGGCTCAGCCATTAGGCGTCTGCCTTTGGCTCAGGTCATGGTCCCAGGGTCCTGGGATTGAGCCCCGTATCGGGCTCCCTGCTCGGCCAGAAGCCTGCTTCTCCCTCTCCTGCTCCCCCTGCTTGTGTTCCCTCTCTCTGTGTGTCTCTCTGTCAAATAAATAAATAAAATCTTAAAAAAAAAAAAAAAAGGCACAGAGTTGGAGAAATGCTAAATATCAAGAAATAGGGACTGATTTGATAATATTCTGCTAACACAGTAAAGAAAAATGCATTTTAATATCAAATTCACGGAAGTCACACTAAATAATTTATCTTTTCATTGAATTTTTGGAGGAAATTTTTCAAATCAATATACATATAAATGATTGTCTTAAAACAGTAGTCTTTATATAGTGCTTTTTAGTTTATAAATATAGTAAAATGCCCTTTTAAAAGCTTACCAAAGCTTACCAAAACTTTCATGCCCCTGCAACTGAAAGTATTTATACAACTTCCTCTGACCAGGTACTACCCTAGCAGACTAAATTCAGCCCTGCCATCTACAAACTGGAAAAAAATTATGAGTCTTCAGAAACCCCAGTCACATGTTTTTGGAACTCAGCATTCACTTAAGTGTGGAACTTGGTTGGCCTTGAGCAATGTGGTGGGGCTTTTATGAGAAAGTGTTGCCTGTGGAAGGTCTCTGGTGCCACCTACTGGTGGAAAAGTAATTTGGAAAAGTAGAATTTTAAAACTTGTACTAAAACTAGATTTTGCTGATGTTTATTCTATAGATAATCAGTGTTGTTTGGAGGCTTACTGAGCAACAGCTAGCTACAAAAAATGATAAATAATTAGTCTAGCAATGATGGATGCCCATTGTTCTTTTAAGTATCTCTTCAGTTGTATTCTACCAATGTCAGTGTTCCTGCTATTGAAACATTATTACATTAGCTGCTAGAGCTGGGAGGACCTTGGTGGAGCTCAGGGTGTGGGCAAGGAGACGACCGCATGACCGCACGTGTACAACTAGATCGCAAGGTTGTAAGTGCTGTAACAGCCCATGTACTCAGTGCTGTTTGTTTGCAAGACAGTCAGAGAGAGAGGCATGGACTGGGCATCGAAGAATCAACAGAATCATTGAACACAACGGCATTCTAGGCAGAGAATGACATTTACAAGTCATAAAAGCCTGCAAGAGTACTTCATGTGCTGGAAATGAGAAGTGGCTTGAGTATGGTTGGAAAGTGATGTAATAAGTGGAGGAGAAGGCCAGAAAAGAAGGCAAGGGCCAGATCCTAAAGGGTTTGGTATTCTATGCTTAGGATTTTAGATTTTATCTTGTTTGCACTGAGGAGCCACTGAAGGATTTTTAAGCCTATGGGTAACATAATCAGATTTGCTTTTCAGAAACAATACTGTGATAGTGAAAAGAGGAATGGACAGATGTAGGAGGTGAGACCTGGTAAGGATCAAGGGAGAGGCCATCCTGATAGGCTTGGAAAGTGCTGACAAGGCCCTCAGCTGGGGAAGTCAGGAGGAAGAAGGGTGTAGATTGTGGGAGAATTCAAGATGGTGGAATGAAAGGAACTGAGGGACCAAATACAATGGAGTGGTGGAATGGGGAGCAAGAGTGGGGTGGCCTCACAGAAGCCAAAAGAGGTCAGTGACCAACACAGATAGTGGTAGCGGCGTCAGAAGCACCAAGTCCATTACTGAGAGAGGTCTCACCTTTTAGCTCATTTATTGTCGGCAGTGCATGCCTGTCCTAGGGCTTCGTTCCATTCACCAAAGGAAGAAAGACTATGCTGAGAACCCCATAAAGGGGTGGACAAACTCTTCATCGTTCCATTTCCACTGAGGTATAACAGACAAACTAAACGGTTGTAGAATGATTGTTAAATTCCATGTGATGGTGTTATCTATTATATTACACGGCCCTGTCTTGGGGCAAATTATTAAAGGCACTGCTGATCCCTGGGCGGGTGGGGGGGGGGTGGTGGCGGTTAAACAGTCTTGCTTTAATGACTGACTTGTGCCAGTGGTTTACAAAGCCCTTCCCATGTGTAAGTCATTTAATTCACACAATTCTTTTTTTTTTTTTTAAAGATTTTATTTATTTATTTGACAGAGAGAGACACAGTGAGAGAGGGAACACAAGCAAGGGGAGTGGGAGAGGGAGAAGCAGGCTTCCCACTGAGCAGGGAGCCCGATGCGGGGCTCGATCCCAGGACCCAGGGATCATGACCTGAGCTGAAGGCAGACGCTTAACGACTTGAGCCACCCTGGTGCCCCAACACAATTCTTTTTTTTTTTTTTTTTGCAATGAAGAGCTCATGAATTATTATGCATCTCATTTTACAAATGAGAAGACTGGATCAGAGAGATTAAATGATGGGTCTAAGGTCACACAGCTGGGGAATTGTGATATCAGGGTTCCATTTTCTATTTTACCTTGCTGCCTAAGGAAGTGATTTGTGTCTTTAAAAGGAGAACCTGTAGTTAATAAGCAACTACCACCATGGGCAGGAGGGGAACCTTCCCAAACCAATATTTGTGCTAAAATGCAAACAAATGCTAGCAGAATGGGCTACTAGAGAATCCCCTTATGGGTGGTATTGAGATAAGGAAGTGGTATAGTGATCACACTCCGAAAACAAGAAGTCTTTTAAAACTTGTGACTAAATTTAAATCCACTCTTGACTTATAGGGTGATTGTTTCAATGGAGGTATAATATTTTTTTTCAAGTTCACTCCACCTTAAACTGTAACAACATAATGTTATTTTATCTTTGCTTTTGGGGTTATTTTTTACCATTATAAGATGATTTAACTCTTTATGTGAAAAGAGCTAGTTTTATTATTATTTATTATTACTGCCACTTTGATAAAAGCCAAATATATCTAAGATGCCCAAATTCCATGACTCTTTCTTTCAGTTTTAAACATTATTTTTTGCTATGCTAAGACCTTTCAATGCTTGTTCATTGGTAACGAAACTATAGAAATTTTTTCTTCGGCCTATACGGTGTCTGTTTTAGACTTCTAGGAATGTTGATCTTCTCAGCTGTCTTTCTGATTGATTTTTCTGCCCCCCAGAAGCACAGATTTCCCTACTTCCTGTCCCAGTAGGCGACCACAATCCTAGATCAAACCCATCACGATGACTGTTTGTTAGGATGATCTTTTTCTCAAGGTCACTGACTATATCAAAACCTTGTCCCTGTTTCCACAACATGACCTGCAAGTGGTTAAAAAGAATATAACTAAAACTGTAAAATTTCAAACATTACAACCAGCCTATAAGCTGGATTTTTCTAGAATCATGTTTCTTTTTAAAGATAAAAATTGATCTTGTAAGAGCAGATGTGGCATGCCCAAAAAGAGAAATACAATGTTATGAAGATAAATATGAAATGTAGTCACCAATATAATCAATATTGTGTTTGCAGGTAAAAATATCCACCACTTTTTTGTGATTTAAATATCTTTTTTTTTCCTTTTGTGATGCAGATCTGAAAGTGTCTTGGTACAGCAAAGACAAGAAAATCAAGCCATCTAGGTTCTTTAGAATGACTCAATTTGAAGACACTTACCAACTGGAAATTGCTGAAGCTTATCCAGAAGATGAAGGAACTTATACTTTTGTTGCTAATAATGCTATCGGTCAAGTATCAAGCACAGCCAACTTGAGACTGGCAGGTACAGTAAACAATCTTAAGAACCACATTTAAATACGGCTCTCTCACAGTGTCAGTAACAGTCACTAAAGATTCCATGTAAACCATCGTTGGCCCCGCCACTCTCTTTTAATGCAACTAATTGTTTCCATGTTATATGCTACATTCTCACTTTCCATTTATCCCATGTCATTATGAATCACAAACCATCATTTCTCATTTTGCCCTGCTTTGTCTTTATAATGTTTTGTTATGTATTGCTCTCCTCACCAGCTTTCATGCTTTCTGATCAGCATGTATCAGAATGGAGAGAAACATGCTAAAGAAAGAGGTAGATTTGTTTTCTCATTTAGCTAGGATGAAAATTTTTTTTAAAATGCTGTAAGGTAAGCATTATGATCCCCCATTGTCTTGACACAATTCTGAATTCACAGAAGCTACAGAGGATGATTTCAGGTCTGTATACCAGGTATTCACCGTCATTCAAAGAATGCCTGAAGGTTGAGAGGCCCAGTCCTAAGATGGTGTAGCCTTTCTGATACTTGGGGCTTTTAAACTGCCATCAGAAACACTTCCTTGATAGTGGAGGGCACTTTGTTTCAAAACAAGATCACAATATTTTTATACAGTCAGACTATTTTTGCTGAGCTATTTTAGTCTATGTATTATTAACTATGTACAAATACATACGGATTGAGGGCAACTTTGGTTTTTCCCTTAATTTTAAACACTTACTATAATAATCAGATATTTTCTTAATCAATTTAAAATGACTTACAACATAGAAAGTGTGATTTTACAACCAGAGGGGAAAAAAATAAAAACAGAAAACAGGAATACCTAAACCAAACTGTGCACTTCTCTACTGCCTTCACGAACAATACAGTGAACTTTCTTAGACTATTCATGCCTTGACTTGTTTGCCTGGAAAGTGGAAGTGAACATGTGTGACTTGGAACCAACCTACATTGACAAGACATTAGGATTGGACTGGATTCTAGTCCACCATTGAAATTTGCAACAGATCTGTAGACAACTCCAAATGAGTTCTGGTTTCAATTCAGGGTAAGACATTAAAGGTTGGCATGCTTCTTTTCAGGATTTAGCAAATTTGAAGAAGTTACATCAGACTCCCAGTGGCATGTCTCTTCATCAGTTTCATTTAAGAAGGAGTCCCTTGGCCAAAAGCCCATCTTCATCCAGCCTCTGTCAAGCCTCAGGGTGCACAGCGGGGAGACAGTCAGATTTCATGCAAGGGTTTCTGGCATTCCCAAGCCAGAAATCCAGTGGTTTCATAACCAGCAGCCAATTCTACCAACAAAAGATGTAGTTTTCCATTTTGAGGAGTCCACAGGCATGGCTTTAATGTTTATAGTTGATGCTTACTCAGAGCATGCTGGGCAGTACTCTTGCAGAGCCTCCAATAGTGCTGGGGAAGCCTCTTGTGCAGCTGCACTCACAGTGACTCCGAAAGGTAAAGCTCATCTTGCTTTAAACACTTGGATTTGCTTCATACCTCCTACTCCCACTGTTACTAATGAGAGTCTCTGCTGTTTGTCTCATTGCATAGTGTGGTCAGTCCATAATTTACTAATAAAGTAACACCCAGCAGGTCCTCTTAAGTTCTCAATTTTGGGTTAACCTATACGGTTTAAATCTCTTTGGAGTATATAATCTGTGCATTACATTAGTAAGTGTTTTTTTAGGCCTCAATTAAACAGCGTTTCACCACTGGATCACTAATGATCCATTTGCCGTATATTGTTTATATAGTATATGGAAGAAGGGGGACAAATGATATTCCCGGGGGGGTGGGGTGGGGAAGAAAGAGACAGAGAAAGAGAGACTGTGTCACTCTGGTTAGCTGCAGTGACAACAGAAGGAAGGACCCAGATACTCTATGGCATTCGCATGAGCCTTCCTCATCCATTCATCACTGGATCACTGGGAATAAACGTTCTTTTGTGTGATGTGACATCCTAGAGCACACTGCAACTGGCATGCTGCTTCCAAGTGACAGTGATGTCTTTCATCTTCATCTTCCATGCTATTGTTTGTTACTAACCCAGCCAAGTGACAAAGCTTAGATCTTAATATTCTTTTCTTTTTCTTGTCACTTGATTATACAGTGCGAGCCCTAGCTAGGCAGAGTTCTGGGAAAGATGTAAGAAAGTCCACCAAGTCCCAGGCAGTGACAGATTCCTCTTTCACAAAGCAGGAGAGCAAAATATCCCAAAATGAAATTAAGTCATTTCAAGGATCATCCTCTGAATATGAATCACAGGTTTTTGAAAGTATATCTCAAGGTTCCGCCCACACAGCTGCATCGGTTCAAAATGTAGAGTTGCGCCATACCGCGTCCCTTTCACAAAGTGCAGAGAACACTGAGTTCTCTGGGAACGGGGCCGAAGAGGCGGTGGGCGACGCCCCACGGATTCTCCTGCCGCTTCAGGACCTCTCCGTAAAGTGCGGCGACACGGCTCAATTCCTCTGTGTTTTACAAGATGAATCTTCTGTTGATGTAACCTGGACTCATGAAGGCGTCAAGATAGAGGACTCTGAAAGACTAAAGCGGTCACAAAATGGAGATACTCAGTTTCTTATCATATGTAACGTTCAGCCGGTAGACCAAGGATTGTATAGCTGCGTTGTGCACAATGACTGTGGAGAGGAGACCACGTCGGCGGTCCTAAACATAGAAGGTGCTTCTTTGGTTTTTACCTATGACGTGCTTCATTTCATCCTCATCGCTTTATGCAGCTTTTCGGCCACGCAGATCGAATCAGTGAATATGTTAATTAGCATATCCCTAACTTGGCCCTCTGTTGATAAAGGACTTCTGAAAGGCAGCCAGGTCATTGGCCAAACGTGTGACGAACATTACTTTCCAGTCTAGCTAGATTCAAGGAGGTTTAACTCTCAAATCTCATTTCAGAAAGTTATGGTTTATTTCATATGTGCTGCTTTTTCTAGTACTTACCAAATGAGCCACCTATGAAGTATACTGAAGAAGGTCAAAATGTTAGAGTTCCTCAAGTATTAATTATTTATTATTGTGCCTAATACTGTACCAAGTTTAAATTTAATTATTTTAATATGAGGAGGCTCAAAATTTCTCATTTCTGCCCTTTGCTTGCAGATCTGGAAGTTCTAGATGCTTATTAAGGAAATTATGAAAATAGCAAAATAGGGCACTGAAAATAATAGGGTTCTGTCTGGACCAAATTTAGGAGTCTGTAGATATTTCTCAATAGATGAGATTGCTTTACAGTCTCAGATCCTCCTGGAATCATAGAGTTATCTCATGGCAAGATTATTATTTTTGTTGTTATCGTGCTCGATTTGCCCCCATGTCTGGAAGGTCCCGAATAAATTTGTCTTGGAAGAGATAAGTTCTTCCTTTTATCCATGGACTTCCTCTTAGATACTAATGAAAGAGGAAAGTTATTCTTCAGGTGCTAGAATCCCATGCTGTATGTCGACAGGTAAAGGATCTTCACTGAGTCCCATGGAAGAAGTTCCAGCATCTCCAAGGGGTCCATGGAGACCTGTGACCTCAAGGTCTTTCCTGATCCATCCATACCATTTTTGAGATGTTAGAGATGAGCAGGTTATAGTACGGAGCTATGTGACCGCCATCTTGGCTCTGAATTTTGAAATAGGTTCATACATCATTTAATATATTTGTAATCCTCACTCACCCACAGGAGTCTTTTTTTTTTTCTTAATCTGACATTTTCTTCTATAGCTATTTCTGATAATATTTTCATAGTCCTCAAAGGGAATATCTCAAGAACTGAGGTCTAGTTATGCAAATGAAATGGAAAATTCCACCATCCAGAGAGCTGACCCTCAATTTCACCATAGCTGCTGGCTAGTGCAATAATCACACAGAGTGACTGTTTATCTGGAGGTGATGTGGGTGACAACTGGGACGGGTTCTCCAGCTATATAATTGGGAGTTGGCTGTGTTGTGGAGGTAGGAGAAATGTAGGTCTTTCAACTTGCTTCCTAAGGAACCTAGGGCCACAGTACATGCTTGATCATCATGTTGCCAGAGTGGATTTGAGCTGGACATTTTTGCCATAGGGTTTCCAGTTCACTCGGTTCTAATTGATTATATTATTAAAGTGTTCTTGGAACATGAGCATTTTTCTCTTGGAAAGTCCAGACTGCCTCTCTTATACTTAAGAATAAAGTTGAAAGATAAGCCACTTTTAAGTGTTTGAAGAATGAAGGATCAGGCACAGTTGTCTAATCATGGAACATAAGACCAGTCTTCATATGTTCCTCTTGTATTTTGGCCTTATAACTTTATTTAGGCTGCACAGTTATCCATGAAGATCAAGTAGGAATATAAAACCCCGTAAGTCTGTTTGAGTTCTGTGCATAGTAAGCACAGATGTATCATATATTAGTTTGGGGACTAACATGCTGCTTTCCTTCTCATCCTAATGACATGTCATCTTCTCTAAATTCAGCATGTGTTTTACTCTTACAAACACAGCTAATTTATTCCTTTTCCTAACTTTATTCTCACCTAGCAAAAGAATCGCAAACCAGAGCAGTTACAAAAATTGCCCTTGGTTCAGACATTAAAAATATTAAAACACTCAAAGAGTCACAAATTAAAACAAGCCATGAAGTAAAGAGAGAATCATCAAAGAAAACATCAAGTTTGTCATTCACTTCGTGCCAAAGCCTGCAAGGAACGGAGAAGCCAGGGAGTCCAGCACACGCGCGTGCTCCCACACAGATGGACGGAAGGCTGAGCGGGAACCGGGGCACCCACCTTGCTGCCCCAGAAACGATTGTGTCTAAAGGCTGAGCCTTTTCCCTATATAATAAAAGCCATTTTGAGTTGAGGGCTCTTTGTTTTGCTCCTTAATATGTCATCAGACTTTGTGTAGTTTAAAGTTTTAAAGGTGGTTCAAATCAAAGGACTACTTACTAGCAGGAAACACTTAATTCTGCAGGAAAACCTGAGAATAGCCCTCGGCAAACAGTGGGAAGTTAGAAAATGCATGTTCCTTCTCAATGTGACTCCATCTCTTAGTCTCTTAGTGTTCAGTCGATAGGACATTAAAAAAAAAAAAAAAAAGAATATTCCTATAGTTTGTGGATTGTTTTTTTGAATGCATGTAAGGCATGGGGAATTATGGAACTAAAAGTGGAAATTTCACAGAGAACTTAAAATAAAAATGTTTTTTAAAATCTTTCTGCCAACACTGTCATGTACTTTAGCAGCTCATTGATTTGTTTGGCATGGATTTGGGGGGTGCATTTGGGGGATGTAGTTTTCCATTACCAGAATAAAGAGAAAATTGTAATTGTATGAATATACGTATTGAGGCAGAAAGTATATGGAATTAATCATTAAAATCTCCATATATGTTTTTCCATTTTAGCCCCAGAATCCATTTTGCACGGGAGGATTGAAGAGCAGATTGAGGTGGAGATGAAAGGTATTGTTCTATTGGATGTGAGATTTAAGTAGAAATTCTGAAGGATTAATAGAATCCTTGAGCTGCCTACTTTTTCTTAGTAATATTGAGAAAAATGACATAGATGTACAAATATATCTCTTAGAGTATATATTACTATGTCGCATGCCTCATTTAATATGCTGGTGGTTACATGCATTTCACGGTAATTTGTTTGATGGTAACTTAAAATTTTGTATTTAAAATGTATCAGCCACATTCAACTTCATGTTTGCAGCCATTTTCAAAAGCGCGTACTGGAAAAAGTTGTCATCTTAATGCATGAAATCAAAAAGTAGAAGTTTGTTTTCAAAATCACAGTGAATTAAATTGAACAATGGGCAATAACCTAGCTGTCATTCTCAGAATGCAATGTCATGAATGAATTATGATTGAAATGCTACTTTATTTAGGGTGTGTGAAAATGTTACATTCCCATTCCGGTGTACACTTCATGCACATTCATCATTTTAACATTGATATGTCTCTTACACTGGCTTGCAGATAAGCTGCCTTACGTGATCCGTATTGCCTGCTTTCCTTTGCATAACATTGTGACTTCATGGCTGTATTAGTTCGAATAAACGCCTTCTCATTTTATTTTAGCTAATTATTTATGGTTATAGTTCTTATAGATATTTTTAAATGGTTAATTCTCAAAAATATAATAATTTAATCTACAATCCAAAGGATCAGAAAGGGCGTTTATTCCACTCTCTGCAAGTCAGGTAAGATTTTCCTCTTAGCCATCAAAAGAACAAAGTTTTCCTGCTCTCAAAACAAACATGCACAGGAACATGTTATTTTGAAATGCATTTTTGCTTGTTCAAGAAGAATTTCAACAGTTTGAAGAAAAGACCAGACAACGAACGATTTTCGTGTCAGAATCTTTTAAACAGAGCATGGTGTTGCGTTTATTCGAACAAATATGGTGAGTGAATTTTTTTTTTTATGGATTTGTGAGAATCTGTAGCATGCATTTTATTTTATTTCCTATTTTGCAATTTCATTTATTTTCAACTTTTTCAAATACTATGGAAAATCGTAAAATGCTCTATAATTTACTTTTTTTTCAGAACTGTTCTCCGAGGAGGACTCTGAACATTCTGAAAGAGATACGCGCTATGCCTTTTCAGATTCTGAAGACTTAGACCACAGCTCCGTGGCTGCTAAAAGATACGCAAGTCAAATATCTACGAGCTCCTGGCCCGAATATTTCAAGCCTTCTTTTACCCAAAAACTTACGTTTCAATATGTTTTAGAGGGGGAACCCGTTGTTTTTATGTGTAAATTAATTGCTTGTCCAACTCCAGAAATGACTTGGTTTCATAACAATCGGCCTATCCCAACGGGTCTTCGACGGGTTATAAAAACTGAGAGTGATTTACATCATCACTCTTCCAGCTTAGAGGTTAGAAGTGTCCAAAGCAGGGATTCTGGAAGTTACAGATTGTTAGCAACTAATAGTGAAGGGTCCGCTGAATCAACAGCATCGTTGCTTGTTATGCAAAAAGGGCAAGATGAGAAACGTTTAGAATTTCTGAAAAGGGCAGAACAGACACATGGAAATACAGAGGCTTTAGCTGAAAGGAGAGAAGACAGGATAAAGGTTGGCCTGAGGTTTACTGGCTCTCCCTTTAACAAAAAACAAGATGTAGAACAAATAGGAATGATGCGAACTATACACTTTAAGACAGTAAGTCCAGGCAAGAAAACTGACTTTCCGTATGATGAAGAATATTTAGAAAGTAAATCTGACATAAGGGAATGGCTTAATGTAGGTGAAAGCTTCCTGGACAAGGAGACCAAAATGAAGTTGCAACGTTTGCGGGAGGCTAGAAAAATGTTAATGGAGAAAAAGAAATTATCTCTTTCAGATATGTCCTCTGAAATAAGCGCAAGAACTCTGAGAAGTGAAGCTAGCGATAAAGACATTCTGTTCTCTAGAGAGGAGACAGAAGGCAGGTTTGTATTGGATCTAGCTGAAAATAGGGATAAGGTAGATCATTCATGTGAGGGTATTGTCCAAAATCCACAGGTCCTTCCTAACCAAATGGATCAAAATGTAGAATCTGGAGAACCTCCCACAGGCTTTCAAACTACTGTTGATGAAGAAATCCTCCAGACTGAAATAAGAATGAGCCAAGAGGCATTTCTAAGAGAAAGTCTCCAAAAAGACCATTTATATGGTGGGATTCTAGTAAGCGAGAATACCCAAGCAAGAGAACAACTTGAAGAAATTATGACCAAAACGGAAATTGGAGAGTCCTCTAGATACATCACTGTTATAAATGAGAATGAGGAAATATATGAGACTCCTGAAGAGGTGTCCCAAGTTATTATTCCACATGCCAGTGAAGCTTTTGGTGCAGTTATAAATATTGGAGAAAATACAGAACTAGATAGTGAGAGAATAAGAAAAGAGGATTTGAGAGAATTACAGCACTCTACTTTCACAGAAGCTGATGAATTTGAAACCAAGCAAGAAGGAAAGACCACAAGATTTTTGGAAAGTTCCTTCCGAAAGCTTCCACAACATTGCCCACCTTCATTTCTTCACGAAATTGAATCTCAAGAAGTTTATGAAGGTGACAGTTGTAAATTTGTGTGTCACTTTCAAGGATATCCTCCACCCATAGTGACGTGGTATAACAATGATATACCAATCCCACGTAACCGAGGCTTTATCACTCATACCTTGGAAAACTATTCAATATTAACTTTTTCTTCTGTTCTTCCTCAAAATGAAGGTTCTGTTACCTGTGTGCTATTTAACCAATACGGAACAGTAAAAACAACTGGTACACTTAAAGTGAAGGTAAAGCAAGGGCGCGGTGTTGACACACATACACTCCCAGTGTTGAGCGAATACGCTGATGAGGAAGAAGAGCTGGCATTGGTGTTTGACCAGACAAAAGGCATTCAGCCGCCTTGGAGACAAAAGGGCCAAAAACATCTCCAAACGAACTTCCCAGTTCCTCCCTCTGCAGACACAGAATTGCTCTGCTTTCCTGTAGAAATTCAGGTAACAGCAGCTACTCCCACCCCAGAACAGGATAAAGAGTCAAGAGAGTTGTTTCACTCTGAGGAGTTGGAACCTAGAGCAACACCTCAGGATGAGGCTCCTCAGTCACCAAAACACAAATTTATATTTTCGTCGGATATTACTAATGAGCCACCAAAAATGTTACAGGAAATGCCAAAGCATACCAGGTGTAGAGAAGGGGATTCCATAGTATTTGAATGTTTATTGTCTGGTGAGCCTAAACCAGTCGTGACATGGTTTCAAAATGGGCTCCTATTAAAGCAGAACCAGAAGTTTCAGTATGAAGAAGTTAATTTTAGCTACAGATTATATATTAATGATATCAATTCTCAAGACTCTGGAAAATATAAATGTGTTGCTGAAAACAATTCAGGAACAGTTGAGAGTGTTTCAGATCTGACAGTGGAACCGGTCACTTACAGGGAGTCTAGTCAATTAGAAAATACTGGTGGAATTTATGCAAAATATTCCAGAGATCAACAAATTCAGGGAGAATCTGTAAGGGCACATTTTTATGATTATCCACCTGGTCCTTTTACTCCCCAATCCAATATAAAAGAACATTCCGTAAGGGAACATTTTCAAAGCCTTGAGACAATTGAACAGATAGATCAGAAAGATCAGGTTCGTTGCACATATTCTAGAGAAAAACTACCCAGATTTATGCAGGTTGCTTCTAAAGCCATAAAAATCAACAAGCCTGTCACAGCCAAACTCATACGGTGTCAGGGTGAAGGGAAAGAGGGACACATAAATGAAAAATCAAAGCTGTGCCAAGCAGAGGGTACTGTTTATCCATTTGTTGATGATCTCAGTGAAGTTAAAAGAATTAGGAAAGAGGTAAAAAATGATTTCAGAAAAGTTGGTGATGCAGAAAGGGAAAATGTGCAAGAATATGCCCAAAGTGACTATTTACCAAATATCCAGTCTGAGAGAACTTCTGATAGTTACAATCCAAAAGATTCATCTATCCTCATATATGAAGAACCCCTTGAAGAGAGACACTACCCAAGGAAAAATGTGAAGCATAGAATCATTGCATTTGGAAAGTTACAACATGTAGAAAAAGGAGTTCTAGAAAAAATACTTACCAGGAAATCACTTGTCAATCCTCCTCAGAGGGAGCTTGGTGACAGAGACTTACCATTAAAGCAAAGAGAATCAAGATCAAGTAACCTAAATGCAAATATGTATCAGGCAGAGACAATGTCTCCAGATACTGAACCAGATTCATCTGACATTGTAATGAATTTAAAGCTGCTTTCTTCTCAAACTCATAAGGAATTTGAAGTACAAGAGAGGGAACAACAGAAAGAAATAGGTCTTAGAGATCAATCTGTAATTTCTGGAAGGGCGGAACATGAAGCACCTATTACATTTGACTTAAAGCAGTCCCACTCTCAAATAGAAAATGCAAATCTAAAAGTCCAAGCATTAGATGGTGGTCAACCAGAAGAAGCTTATTTTAAAATCCAACATCCTGCTTCTGAAATAGCTGATGCTGAGAGCATTGTATTTGATCTAAAACAAATGTATTCTCATATAGGAGATCCAGCTAAGGAATTCCAAGAGCCAGAAACTTGGCAACAGGAAACACCTTATAAAGAAGAAATTGCTGGCACTGAAACATTACAATCTGAGACACAAAATACCTCTAAGACTGTGCTAAATAACATATTTAGCAGTCCAGAAATGTCTTCCTGTCAGGAGTTTTCAAATAGGACTGTGTTGGAGAAAAGTCATTTTGATGAAAATATCCTGTCTTTGGAAAACCATATACAGGAACATAATTTAGAAATTTTAAATTCCAATATTTCTCTTAAATCCTTTTCCAAAGAAACCCATGATGAATCATGTGCCCTACTTCAAACCTCATCTGCTGATGTAGGAGAAACTGATATTTCTGAGGAAAAAAGTTCTCTACAAAATGGAGGTAGAAGTTTCATTCCACATTTGAAAAAAGCAGCAAGCGAGGAAAAGCTTTTAGAGGTCTGTGAAAAGGAAGAAGAACACACTTTGGAACCAGAGTCGGCATTATTTCAGATGCAGGATGGAAGGACACAGGGATATGTCACTGGAATTTTGGGAGACGACAGAGGTGATGTTCACGAGGCAGCCACATGCCACAAAAAAGTCTCCTTGAGCAAGCGCTTTCCATTCTTGACGACTGAAGACCAGCAGGATCCAAATAAACAAATAAGGGAAAAAATCGATGCCTTTGGAAAAGAAAAATGTTATGAAGAAGTTCAGGTTCAGAATGAAACTTCTCTCTCCACTACTGAAGAAGAAAAGATAGAAACTTGTTTTTCTGAAAATCTTCCTAAATCAGATGACGCACATACAACAGAAGTAATGGACTCTGAGACCTCCCTAATACAGTATTTACTTGCTGCTGGAAAGCACGAAGTTCCTCAAACTAAAGACACCAAACACCAGGCAAATCTTCTCCAGAGTGAATCAATCAGGTCAATGGAGGTTGAAGAAGTAACTTTCAACACTGTGTATGAATACTACAACCAACAACAGGAATCATTATGTCGCCCATTTTCCCCTGAATCTGATATTTCGATTGATGTGGGAAGTACAAGCAGTGAGGAAATCTCAGAGTTAGATCAGTTTTATACCCCACCATCATCTGTTGAACATTTTGAAACTCCAAAGTCTCCTGATTTATATTTTACTCCTTCAGATACAACTAAACAATCCGCAACAAATTCGGGAGGTGAGACTGTGGAAAGAACTACACCTTTAGAGGAAGCTGCCGAAAGGTACTCCACGCCTTCTGAAGGCGAGGTAGCAGAGAGATATTCCACACCTCCAGGAGAGGCACTGGAGAGATATTCCACACCCCCAGGGGAGACACTGGAGAGATATTCCACACCCCCAGGGGAGGCTCTAGAGAGATACTCTACACCGCCAGGAGAGGCACAGGAAAGATATTCTACACCCCCAGGGGAGACAATAGAGAGATATTCTACACCTTTAGGAGGAGAAACAGTTGAAAGATATTCTATTCCTACTGGAGGACCAAATCCCCCTGGAAACTTAAAAAGGTACCCATCAAAAATAGAAAGGGAGGACAGTACACCAAGTGAACATTTCCATACACCTACAGGAGAGAGAAGTTCAGCTAATGAACTATGGCGTTCCGATTCATTTGGCACACCCAATGAAGCCATTGAACCAAAAGACAATGAAATGCCGCCATCTTTCATTGAACCTCTGACCAAAAGGAATGTATATGAAAACACAACATTAGGCTTCATTGTTGAAGTTGAGGGCATTCCAGTTCCTGGTGTGAAATGGTATCGAAATAAATCTTTGCTAGAGCCAGATGAAAGGATCAAAATAGAAAGGGTGGGTAATGTGTGTTCTTTGGAAATTTCTAACATTCAAAAAGGAGAAGGGGGAGAGTACATGTGCCATGCCATAAACATCATAGGGGAAGCAAAGAGCTTTGCAAAAGTAGACATAGTACTCCAAAAAGAAAGAGCAGTGGCCCTCCCACCTCCAGTAACACATCAGCATGTCATGGAGTTTGATTTGGAAAACACAACGTCATCAAGAACTCCTTCTCCTCAAGAAATTGTCCTGGAAGTTGAATTAAGTGAAAAAGATGTTGAAGAATTTGAGAAGCAAGTGAAAATAGTCACAGTTCCTGAATTTACTCCTGATCATAAAAGCATGATTGTGAGTCTGGATGTTCTACCACTGAATTTAGCAGATCCAAATATGGCCTCAAGGGAGGAAGAAGACAAAAATTTAAAAATTGATTTAGAAGTATTTGAAATGCCTCCTCGATTTATAATGCCTATTTGTGATTTTAAAATTCCAGAAAACTCAGACGCTGTGTTCAAATGTTCAGTCATAGGCATCCCTAGCCCAGAAGTTAAATGGTATAAAGAATATATGTGTATTGAACCAGATAACATCAAATATGTGATCAGTGAGGAGAACGGAAGTCACACCCTTAAAATTCGAAATGTCTGTCCGTCTGACAGTGCCACATACAGGTGCAGAGCTATGAATTGTGTAGGAGAGGCTATCTGCCGGGGATTTCTCACCATGGGAGATTCCGAAATGTTTGCTATGACAACAAAGAAAAGCAAAGTGACTTTAAGCAGCTTGAAGGAAGAGTTAGTCTTAAAGAGCAAATATTCAGGCAGCTTTTTTGAATTTCAGGTGGTGGAAGGGCCTCCCAGGTTTATCAAGGGTATTTCTGACTGTTACGCACCTTTAGGCACAGCAGCTTATTTCCAGTGTTTAGTTCGTGGCTCTCCACGACCCACAGTTTACTGGTACAAAGACGGGAGATTGGTGCAAGGTACGCGGTTCTGTGCCGAGGAGAGTGGCACAGGGTTCCACAGCCTGTTCATGACGAGCTTAGGAAAAGATGACGAAGGTGAGTACAGGTGTGTGGCTATGAACAAGTCAGGAATGGCAGAGACCTGTGCAGCCCTCACCCTAACTTAGTTTCTTGTGCAAAGTTTCAGTGCCTCCGTAATGATTAAATTGATTTGAGTGCTTCCATATTTTCCAAATTATAAAGATCCAATCAATTTCCAAGTATGTCTACTCGGTCTGAATTTGATACATTGAAAACCCCTGGGAAAACAGTTTCTCTCTGTAGAAATCTCATTATTTGTAGCACATGTAAATATTCTGTGATCTCAACTATGGAACTCTGACGTGTCAACTCTGCTGTGAATCATCAAGCACGATTAAATATCTCCGTGGCTACCTAACTGTTTGTACCACTGCTTTACCCTCGTGCCTCCTCCAAAAAGAGTTTCGGTAGAATGCGTTCTCTTTTAGCAGATAAACTATTTACGTAAAGTAAAACATAAGATGGAAGACCGGGTCAGATGACCATGCAGACAAATTGGTAAGGTAAATCTCCTCTCTGCTCTGAGTATAAGTCATTTTTGAAATTGTAACCCTTTTGTATCCAAATCCAGGCTTACTGACTTGGATTTAGAATAGATATGACAAACAACAGAAACCAGCTTCACACGATTGATAACTAGTTCTATAATCTGTTTTACATTGCAACCTTAGTATGTTTGTTTGGCTCTTTTAAAATTATTTTCATTATTAATATTTAACTCCTGCTGATTTTGAAGGGACCAATGGTACATTCTTTTTGGGTGGAGTTCATCTAGACATTTGTACATTTGCAAGATATGCAAAGAAAGATCTTTCCACTTTTGGGAATACCCCATTTTCTCAATTTTTAAAATGCCATCAGGTGGTAAATGCAGCATTCACTTGATAGTGGCCTGGCGGAGAAGGGAAACTACTATATGGCATTTATATAGAGATTTTAAACTGTAGTCCAATTTCAGAATCTTTAACATTAGAAGATAGAAGATGGGGCATTTTTAGTATCGAGCAATATGGTAATTTGTATTTCAGATTATATGCAAATAACAAGGTAATAAGCTTTCCTGTCATTTTTAAACCAACTAGAAATTTTTAAAACTAACTAGAAATTAAAAAGCATTCAAATTTAAGATATATATGTCTCTAAAGTGACTTTGTGTTTCAAAATTATAATAAATTCACAAAATTCTTGACAGTGTACCTATGTATCACTGTGAACCTGAATCTTCTCACATAAGATGTAATAAATATAAGACCATTCAGTTTTCTTATCTGAAAATGAGGAGTTGGACCAAAAGACCTCAGAGGTGATTGTTCAACTCCGTGATTCTGTGTCATCCCAGTGGTAACTTTTCTTAATATAATTTAGGATAAATTTGTTTTGCAACAAATGATGAGAAAATAATAGAATATAGTAATGAAGTTATGAATCTTTACTCCCTCCAACTCTGAATTACTCACTGTTACCTAACAGCTGGATTTGTCCCCTGCATTGAGCAACTTTTATGTATCATGATCATATTAAACATATTGTTTTTAATTCTAAAAAGTTAAGCAATTTAAATTTAATTTTCAAAAGAATTCATATATTCAATTATGTTTGTTTCTTTCATCTATCAATTTTTTATTCCCACAGTAGGATTCCCTTAAAGCCTTCCAAATTCAAGGAGCAATTGAGAATGTGCAGAATACAGACAGAGCAGTCAGGCTTACACCCCTCCCCACCCTACCCCCCTAAAACATCTGTTTTACCTATTTTGAGTCACCATAACTCATCCAGATAGATATACTATTGTGGAACAATCATTTCTGTTTCAACCAGTGAGACCACTGTATCTGTGATAATAAGTATAGATATAATGTAATATATCACATCATAAATCTCTGGAATAAAACTAATTCTATGGTTTAGGGACTTAGGGATTTACTCTACTCCTAGTTACAAAATGGATGTTTCAATAAATTAGAAATTCAGGTCATGACAAAAAGGACAATGGCTGGTGCAGTGACAGCTCAAAACCTGTTTCAGAAAAGAAGGAAGGAAGGAGGAAAAGAGGGAAGGAAGGAAGAAGGGAAAAAACATTGTAATGCCTTATTGAATTTGCAGGAAGGAAGAGTTTGATTTTGCTCATTAGAATTCTTTCATTCTCAAATACATTGAATTGAGGATATTCAGAATAACAAATGACTGAAGAAAGAAAAATAAGCCTTGTCTAACTTACTTGGCTTACTTATTGTTGTAGATAATTAAATGGAATTTTTTCTGATTCAATGGCATATAACTTAAAAGCCTGAAATATTAATTTCTCTGATGCTGGATAAAGAATTCATTGTATTATATGTAGTAGAGTTTAGACATAATTATTAGCTGCTCCTACTACATGTACTTTTAACTATACCTTTCATGTTTCAGCACATTTGAATTTTATTTACTGCATTTTTTATGGTCAATATACCATGTTAGAAGTAAGGAAAAACAACTGAAAATATTTCAACATATTAGTGAGTTGGGGTATTTTAAATATTCACATTCATTCCCTTTACAGATATTTTGGGAGCTCAAGTGAAGGGACATGAGTAATAAATGTAAAGTTAAGTGGTCACCATTAGTATGTGAAATTAGTCAATGGTTTTGTGACTTACTAATTGAAATAATAAATAACTGAGTATGTATTCTACATGCCATCGATAAATTTTGCCAGTACATTTATAGCCAATAGACACTAGAGTTGTGCCTTCTAATGTTTCTATGCCAGAACAGAGAGGAATTAAGGCATGACTATTCCATGTGATGCAAGGGGAGTGAATTAATAAAATAATAATTCTGCTTTGGGGGAAGGTAATAAAACTATTACTAACAGAGCTGTTCTACATTCCTACCAGATTTAATGAAAAGCCTAATTCCTTCTTATCAAATTATGCCTGTCATCCATGATACTATGTAAAGAATATCTGTTATTCACTCTTTTGTTTTTTTGTTCAATAATGCTGTATAGGTATTTCTCACACAATAAAGTACAATCCAATTTTTAATGTTGGAGTTATTTTCTTTCATTCCTGATTCTCCCATTTTCTTGACTTAACAAAAGCCTTATTATAAAAGCTTTGTTGAAATAATATGGCAATTTACATGGCCAACGAAGGCCCGAATTTCTAGTAAGTAAAAATGGTGGTTCTCTTACAAATTCAAATTAAGTATTTCCTATAGCCTCTTTTTAATAATAGCTTCAGTTTATAAGCAGTAACTGAAACATAAGTGTTTTATTTTGGAAATAATCAGTCTTCAGTTTGACAATGGCTATCATTCTTAAGAAAATTCTAAACATAAATAATAATTCTGGATCTTTTTAGAAATTGATTTAAATAATCCTGGATTCTTTTATTGTAAATATATAGGCAACAGTTTTTTAAACTTTTTATAATTGGGATTATATCACAGAGAAAAACTCATAGAACAGCTTTAAAATTTATAAACTCTAACACAAATGATATGGATTTGCATGAGTATAATATTTATAGTATGTGATATAATGAGCTAAGATTAAAAATTTAGAAATGTCCTTTCTTATAAATCTCAAGATAATCTAATGATTCCAGGAATAAAGCAGAGGAAGGCCATCAGTTGGTGCATAATTTTTTGACTTCTATTTTTTTGTTGCTGTTAAATAAAATTGATAGTAAAATACTAATCACTTTTCTCCATACAGAGTTTTCTATTTCTCTTCTGTCTGCTGAGGAAGAAGGATTCCAAACCTATAGCTCTGGCCTTCAGTTATCTAATAGAAATGAAACACTTGAACTTTTGTCTGAACCTCCAATTCGTTCAACTATATTTGATTCCAAAAAAGAATGCCATGTTCCAGTTTTCATCAAAGAAGTGTCAAATGCTGAAATAAGCATAGGGGATGTGGCTAAACTGTCTGTTACTGTCACTGGCATTCCCAAGCCTAAAATTCAGTGGTTCTTTAATGGAGTGATGTTAACCCCTTCTGCCGACTACAAATTTGTTTTTGACGGCAATGATCATAGTTTGATCATTCTGTTCACCAAATTTGAGGATGAGGGGGAGTATACTTGTATTGCCAGTAATGAATACGGACAGACAGTATGCAGTGCCTATCTAAAAATAAGTTCCAAAGGAGAGGGGCACAAAGAGACAGAACCAGAACCAGTGGAAAAAATTCTGGAAAAGTTTAAAGGTCCTTGTCCTCCTTACTTCCTTAAGGAGTTCACACCAATTCACTGTGCTCGGGGACTCCCTGCTGTCTTTGAGTACAGGGTTCTTGGAGAGCCTGCACCCACTGTTTCTTGGTTCAAAGAAAATAAGAAGCTTTGCACCAATGTTTATTACACCATCATTCATAATCCTGATGGTTCTGGAACATTCATTGTCAATGACCCTCAGAGGGAAGACAGTGGCCTCTATGTCTGTAAAGCAGAGAATATGTGGGGTGAGTCCACCTGCACCGCAGAGCTGCTTGGGCTTCTGGAAGACACAGACATGACTGATGCTCCGAGCAAAGCAGAGCCCACACTGGAGGCTACTAAAGATTTTCCACAGATGTCATTAAAGGGTCCTGCAGTTGACGCATTTGATTCAGAGCAGGAAATTGCAGCTTTTGTAAACGACACCATTTTGAAACCTGCTTCAATTGCAGAAGAAACCCAGCAGCTTTCTTATGAGCATCTTGTTAAAACCAGTGAACTGAGTAGTCAGGTTACTTTAGTGGCTGGGCAGTTGCAATCCACAGTCATGTTGGAGCAGAATGTACCTGATCCAGAAAGCACCAGGGCACTTCTTTCCATCAACGGCACTATTCATGTTCAGCCTATCAAGGAGCCATCTCCCAATTTACAGCTGCAGGTTGTCCAGTCCCAGAAAACCCTCCCCAAAGAAGATGTTCTAAGGCTTCAAGAGCCTGAGTCACAGGTGGTCCTATCAGATACCGAAAAAATCTTCCCAAGTGCCATGTCTGTAGAAGAAATTAGTTCACTGACGGTGGAGCCTCTGCAAATTTTACTCACTGAACCTGAAGGGAGTTATCCACAGCCTGCTGTAGAAGAAGCTCCGGCCCATTCATATCCAACCTCTGTGGCTGAGGAAGGGCTGTCACCAAAAGAAAGGACAGCGTGTGCAATGGACAAAGAGCAAAGAGTGACCCTTCCAAAGCAAGAGGCACAGAGAGCCCTCACCCTGAATCAGAGCTTAGCTGAGGGAAGCATGGAAAGTTTTAAGGGTCCTGATGTCATAACCTCTGAGGTCAACTGGGAGACCCGGGTCCCTTCAGAACACACATACACAGAAGATGAAATTTTGATGGAAAGTACAGATCAACTGGAAAGCGCAGGGCAAGATTTTGCAGCCAGGACTGAGGAAGGCAGGTCCTTAAGGTTTCCACTAGCGTGTGAGGAAAAGCAGGTCCTGCTCAAGGAGGAGCGTTCTGACAACCTGGCCGTGCCCCTGAGCCAAGCCAGTGAGTATAAAAAAGAGCGCATGATGATAAATGGTGTGCAAGAGGTGCACGCGAGTGACACTCTTTCTAAAGAGAGTTTGCTTCCTGGAATTCCAGAAGAACAACGATTAAACCTCAAAACTCAGATCCGCAGGGCTTTGCGAGCAGCAGTGGCCAGTGAGCAACCAAGTCTTTTCTCTGAATGGTTAAGGAACATTGAAAAGGTGGCCGTGAAGGCCATAAACTTCACCCAAGAACCCAAACGCATTCTGTGTACCTACCTTATTACCTCGGTGAAGACTCTAACGGAAGAATTAACCATTGTTATTGAAGGCATTGATCCTCAAATGGCTAACTTGAAAACTGAACTTAAGGATGCTTTGTGCTCTATCATATGTGAGGAAATACACATCTTGACAGCAGAGGATCCCAGAATCCAGAAAGGAGCCAAAGCAGGCTTGCAGGAAGAGATGGGTCCTTTTTCAGATTCACAGAAGGTTGAAGCAGTCTGGGAACTAGAAGTCGAATCTAAACATCTTGTCTCTGCGGAAGAGGTCAGCTATTTTCATGTGGAAAGTCAGGTCAAAGTTGTGGATACCGCACCTGTCCCTGATGGCGTTGCTCCGGCTGCTAGGCCTGATGAAAAACAGGATGAGACCCCAAAGCCGTCAGAGGAAAGAGAGAAGTCCTCTGGAAGTGGTACCGGGGAGGATGGCCTAGGAGAGCTACAGGAAGCTGAGGGTAGCTTAGTCGAAGAGGACGGTCCTGTCATACACACACCCTTGGGTGACATGACTGTGGAGGAAGGCGATATTGTAAACCTCACGTCATCCATAACAAATGCCAAAGAGGTGAATTGGTATTTTGAGAGCAAACTGGTGCATTCAGATGAAAAGTTCAAGTGTTTACAAGACCAAAATACATATACGCTAATAATCGACAAAGTAAATACAGAAGAACATCAAGGAGCATATACCTGTGAGGCCTTGAACGACAAGGGAAACGCAGCAACTTCGGCCAAACTCACTGTAGTCAAAAGAGGTTGGATTTTAAGGATGAGGGGGCTCAAGCTCTAATGTTCACTGGATTGTAATGATTTAGTTTCCATCACTGAGTGTTCACTTACCTGCCTCTGCCACAATGTGATTTGTGTAGAGTAAGAACGAAAGCACAGACATAATCATGGTTATTAGTTCTCCTTTTTCCTTACTGCCTTACGGGGTAGTACATTATTCTATCTACGTTACTATTTATTTCTAAAATAAGGTGTTATTTTCATATGTTCCATAATACCAATATGTTTTTTAGTTTATATTTACTAGAAAATACTTTAATATATAATAAAAGCTGTCAGTGAACACCTTGCTGTCTGAAATTGCCAGTCTCATCCCTAAATTCAGAATAACCATGATTAATTGTCCATTTGTGTTTCTTATTTGTATTTCTTTTTTGATGTTGTTTCACTTCATCACTGTATTTAGTGTATCACTTTTTTTAAATGCTGTTCACAGTGTTCTTAGCATGGTATATTTAAAGAATATATCATGTTGTTATGCATGTGAGCCCATAGCATCACATTTTAATCATGTTTTTCACAATCCACGGCAAAGTAATGATTGAGTATGTTAAAAGCTACTTATTGTCTTCTTTTACCTTCAGTGATTGTTCTCATTTTCCAGTCACTTGTCTTCAACTGCTGCAATCCATCTCACCAATTTCAACTGTTTTACTTCATTAACAGCAACAAAAGTGAGAAGAAAAAGAAAAATGTGGTCTGCCTGGTAAGGAGGCATGCTAATGGCCTCTGTTTCCCTTTGCAGCTGCCCCAGTGATCAAAAGGAGAATCGAGCCCCTGGAAGTAGCTCTGGGCCACCTAGCCAAATTCACCTGCGAGGTCCAAAGTGCCCCCAATGTCCGGTTCCAGTGGTTTAAAGCTGGCCGAGAAATTTACGAAAGTGACAAGTGTTCTGTTCGCTCTTCGAAGTATGTCTCCACCCTGGAAATCCTGCGAACCCAGGTTGTGGACTGCGGCGAGTACACCTGCAAAGCTTCCAACGAGTATGGCAGCGTCAGCTGCACAGCCATGCTAACTGTGACAGGTAAATGACACAGCTTGAGGTGGTTGTCCTGTGTCACACTGTTGCCTATTTTGCTTTTCGTGCAGGTGCAGGATGGGCTGGTCCTGCCAACTGGAGAGACCAACAGCCAAGCTCTAACATGGTGGCTGGGTCATGCAACGTCTGTGTGGGACGAGAACTCATTCTTTACCGTCCTATTTCTAAGAGCAGCTAAAGGAAAAAGAAAAATAACTTATTATTTTGAAAACAATGTCAAGGAATCCAATGAGCAGTGGCACCTGAAAGTTTGGTTTGGGGGTTGTTTTTTTGTTTGGTTTGTTTTGTTCTCTCTCTCTCTAAAATGACTAGCTTGGTGGAAATATCTTGGCTAACTCCTCATGGCCTGGCTGGGCACTTAATATGACACATTCAGGACAGTTCGTTGCGACCAAAAAATAAATAATGTCCCATTGTATTTAATAATTTGCAACCAGTTAACCAGTTAAGAACAGCATTACAAACTGGAAAAAAAAAAAAAAGGAAAAGCCAGAGCATAAGACCAAAGTTAAATCCTAAAATAGGACAGGGAGCTACACAGGATGACAAACTAGGATTCTCACCCTAGTCTTTATTACTGATTTGAAAAATAAGAGCAACTGCATAAATATTCTGTTCTTAATTTCCTAATTGACAAACAAGATGACTTTTGAGTAGTTCACACTCATCAAGTATTTGAATTCCCTCATTAGCAAAAAAAAAAAAAAAAAATCAGTGGTGCTTTCCTTTACTTTGTCTGTCTGTCTCTGTCTCTTGCTCTTTTGCTTTCTTCTTCCAAGGGAAAGTGTGAATGTAAACTGTGGGGTAGCAATTCCCTGTGTTGTTGAGAGAAGACATGCACTAAATATCTGGGTGGGACAGCCCCTTGGTCTTTTCCAATAGAAGCATGAAGAGGAAAGGCAAACACAGCACATCTTTTTGGCTTGGAAAAGTCAGGGTTCCCTGTAGCTCCCTGCCCCACAACTCTTTTACGTATCAAAAAATCTGAAACCCAGGCCCATGATAACCCATCTAGTGGTTTCACTTTGTGATCAGAGTCTCCGTGTAACCAGCTGCATGGCAGTATTCTTAATGACACTTTTGAAAACCTCTTCACCCAAATTAGGCCAGTTCAGCAAGGGGACTAATACCTGAGCTTTCAAATAATAAGAGAGAAAGAAGGAGGAGGAGAATTCTTTTTAAATTGGAAAGAGGTTCCTAAAGGCTTCCTCCAAAGTGCAGAATGGAAATGGGAAATTACTGCTCTAAATATTTTTACAAGTTTGAAATGACTTAGGGGATGAATTCAAAGTTGGGCCATTGAAGGATTTGCTGGTGGTTGACATGAAGTTTAGAGAGACTTCACAAAACTACTCTATCTTCTCATCACTTAATGTCCCTACTCTTCAAGAGAGTCGAGTGCATTTTCTTTATCTTCTTTACACAGTCTTCTAATTCACAGAATTAAAGGAGCAGCTGAATTACTTATCAGATAATTCAGACAGCTAATCAGCTACTAAACTCTTTAACAATAATAATGTCACTAGACAAAGCAACATTTGTTCTTTCCTTTAATGGAGATATTGAAAGTGCTGTCTCACTCCTCCATAAAGAACTCTCTCATCCCTTTCCTTTGATAAATCTTTTCATCTAATTAATTATCCTATTTTAAATAATGTCTCATGTCTATCTAAATATGTAACTCATCTTTTCTCTTTCTTAGAATATATAATTACAGCAAGAGCTTCTGTGGGGACAGAATATAATGTTGAAAAAAATTTCTTTTGCAGAGGCATATCCACCAAGCTTTTACTCCAGACCTAAGTCCGTTACAACTTTTGTGGGTAAGACAGCCAAGTTCCTGTGCACAGTATTAGGGACTCCCGTGATTGAAACCATTTGGCAGAAAGATGGTGCTGCGCTATCACCTTCCCCTAACTGCAAGATTTCAGAGGCAGAAAATAAACACAGTTTAGAACTCTCAAACCTTACAATTCAAGATAGAGGAGTTTATTCTTGTAAGGCTTCTAACAAGTTTGGAGCTGACATCTGCCAAGCTGAGTTAATCATCATCGACAAGCCGCATTTCATTAAAGAATTAGAACCTGTGCAATCAGCGATCAATAAGAAGATCCACCTTGAGTGCCAAGTAGATGAAGACAGGAAAGTGACAGTAACATGGAGCAAAGATGGGCAGAAACTCCCCCCTGGGAAAGATTATAAGATCTATTTTGAAGATAAGATAGCATCACTTGAGATCCCTCTGGCTAAACTAAAAGATTCAGGAACCTATGTTTGTACTGCTTCCAATGAGGCTGGGAGGAGCTCCTCTTCAGCAACGGTTACTATCAGAGGTAAGAAATGTGTGAATGTTATTTTTCACTTTAAGGATGCCGCTGGAGAAAAATTGTTGACAAACCATGCAGTCCATACATTTTATTACTAAAGTAATTTCGTCCAAGCAAATGTTTTGGTTTGGGGAAATCTTGGCATTGTCAGATTTTATATTTTCAAACTTCTTCAGAAGCCACTCTGTTCTTTTAAAACTGCCATTAACAAAACTTGCTTACAATTCCTTCTAAGAACTTCAAGTGTCTAGGCAATCCTTAACTGCCTTCTCTTATGCAATTGTTTTTTGTATAAGACAAAGAGTGTGCTTTTTGTATAAGACAAGAGTTCACTTGCTTTTGTGTTTGTTTGTTTGTTTAATTGAGAGACCGGGAAAGGGTTTTAAAATCGTGGAACCCTGGAGAACTACCGAGGGCACCACAACCCTTTCAGAAATTTCATCGAGATATTTGATATCTGTTGTGTCTTCTTGTGGCATATGTCTCCTTTTCCCTTGTGGAGTTGGTTCTTCAGATTGCTTCCCTTTTTCTTTTTTGTTGGCTTCCTGTAGAACCACCATCCTTTGTGAAGAAGGTGGATCCCTCTTATTTAATGCTGCCAGGTGAATCAGCACGCCTCCACTGCAAACTGAAAGGCTCACCTGTGATCCAGGTCACTTGGTTTAAAAATAACAAAGAACTTAATGAGAGTAACACTATTCGAATGTCTTTTGTCAATTCTGAGGCTGTGCTTGATCTGACGGATGTCAGAGTTGAAGAGAGTGGCAGTTACTCGTGCGAGGCGGTGAATGACGTTGGCAGTGACTCGTGCAGTGCTGAAATAGTTATCAAAGGTTTGTTTACTCGGAGGCCGTGGGTTTTCTGAGAAAAGATCTTCTTTTTACTTGCTCGGGACACCTTACTTACACAGCGCTTTCGTGCTTTTGTAGAGCCTCCTTCTTTCATCAAAACTCTTGAGCCTGCAGATATAGTGAGAGGAACCAATGCCCTTCTTCAGTGTGAAATCACAGGCACGGGACCGTTTGAAATTAGCTGGTTCAAAGACAAGAAGCAAATTCGAAGTAGTAAAAAGTACCGGTTGTTCTCTCAGAAGTCTCTGGTGTCTCTGGAGATCTTTTCTTTCAATAGCGCAGACGTCGGTGAATACGAATGTGTTGTTGCCAATGAAGTTGGGAAGTGTGGCTGTGTTGCTACACACTTACTAAAAGGTCAGTGCCTGCACGGAACGACGCCTCACTAACGAACTGGCGGAATAGCTCTCCTAACCCGCCGAAGGAGAACTGGCGCTTTTTCTTCTTCTCCTAACCCGTGAAAATATGTTTCCCTTTTGCTTTAACCTGGGACCTTGGGGACAAAGTCAGTGACCTTCATCCAGTCTTTATTCTGAGGTGACTGTAAATATTTACTCTCCAATAACAAAAGTGGGTTCCATAATAATCTTTTATGACCATGTTGTCTGCTGATAACCACGTATCTTCTGTGCTTCTTTCTCTCAGACGGAGGTGTCACTCTTCTTAAATTTTAATTTATTCTTCTCGTTAACCGACACTACGGAAGGGTGGTATTGGACAAGAGAAATGTAATCGAGAGGAAACACTTAAATGTATCTGGTGTCGGAGGTGTTTGGGAATTGATAAGCTTTGTCTGTTCTCTTTCTTTAACTAGAACCGCCAACGTTTGTAAAGAAAGTAGATGATTTTACCGCACTAGCAGGTCAAACTGTTACCTTACAAGCTGCCGTGAGAGGGTCAGAACCCATCTCTGTCACCTGGTTTAAAGGACAAGAGATCATTAAAGAAGATGGGAAGATCAAAATGAGCTTTTCTAATGGTGTTGCGGTCTTGATCATCCCTGATGTTCAGATTAGTTTTGGTGACAAATACACCTGTCTGGCTGAAAATGAAGCCGGAAGCCAAACGTCTGTTGGGGAATTAATAGTTAAAGGTTCGTGTAGCAACATTTTAACTTAGAATCGCTCTTTCCCTGTAGAGTGGAACCCAAATGCACACTTGGTCATGCTTACTATTTAATACCATTGTAGAACCTGCCAAAATTGTTGAGAGAGCAGAGCTGATCCAGGTGACAGCTGGAGACCCAGCCACGCTGGAGTATACGGTCACAGGCACCCCAGAACTCAAGCCCAAATGGTACAAAGATGGAAGACCTTTGGTTGCTAGTAAAAAGTATCGAATAAGTTTTAAAAACAATGTTGCCCAGCTCAAATTTTATTCAGCGGAACTGCACGATAGCGGCCAGTACACATTTGAGATTTCCAATGAAGTGGGCAGCAGCTCCTGCGAAACAACATTCACTGTATTAGGTTAGTACCTTCAGAAACCAATGCTTACATGTTCCTTTGTAATGCAACCAACGAGCAAGAATAAAATCACCGAGCACGCTTCCATGTTTATCTTTCTTCTCTTCTTGTGCCATGAACAGATCGAGACATCGCTCCATTTTTTACCAAACCCCTACGCAACGTGGGCAGTGTTGTTAACAGTACCTGTAGGCTGGACTGCAGGATCGCTGGCTCTCTCCCCATGAGGGTGTCCTGGTTCAAGGATGGTAGAGAAATAGCTTCTTCTGACAAATACAGAATAGCCTTTGTGGAAGGCATGGCCTCTTTGGAGATAAGCAGAGTAGACGTGAATGATGCGGGCAGTTTCACTTGTCGAGCCACGAATTCCGTGGGAAGCAAAGATAGCAGTGGAGCCCTGATTGTGCAAGGTTGGCCGGAGACTTTGCATTTCATTCTAACATAGACGATGTTCAAATTAAGTCTTGTTCCCTTAGATCGCGCCTCTTAACTCTTAGAAATTCTTTCTTACACCCCTCCTTTAGAACCACCCAGTTTTGTAACTAAGCCTGCATCGAAGGATGTTCTGCCTGGCTCAACAGTCTGCCTGAAGAGCACCTTCCAAGGGTCCACCCCTTTCACAGTCAGATGGTTTAAGGGTGGCAAAGAACTCGTCTCTGGTGGAAGCTGCTATATTACCAAAGAAGCTTTAGAAAGTTCCCTGGAACTCTACGTGGTAAAAACCTCCGACTCGGGCACATACACCTGTCAAATCAGCAACGTCGCCGGAAGCGTGGAGTGCAGTGCAAACTTATTTGTAAAAGGTTTGCATGGTTTTCTTGACATCTTTGTGCTACCGTCGTTATAAATTCTTTCCTCTTCCTCATGTTTCTTAATAACTTCCTTCCTTCCGCAGAGCCCGCCACGTTTGTTGAGAGGTTAGAACCATCACAGCTGTTAAAGAAGGGAGACGCCACCCAGCTGGCCTGCAAAGTAACTGGTACCCCTCCAATTAAAATAACATGGTTTGCAAATGATAGAGAAATTAAGGAGAGCAGCAAACACAAAATGTCTTTTGTGGAGTCCACTGCAGTTCTAAGACTTACAGATGTTGCCGTTGAAGACAGTGGCGAATACATGTGTGAGGCCCAAAATGAAGCTGGGAGTGACCACTGTGGTAGCATTTTAATAGTCAAAGGTTTGTGTTCACTTTGCCCCTTGTGTTACCACAGTCGTGGCCCCTAGCCCAGATTCCCCCCTCATTAACTCAAAGTAATTCCTTTCCCGCTATAGAGTCACCTTACTTTACCAAAGAATTTAAGCCAATTGAAGTGTTGAAGGAATACGATGTCATGTTGCTGGCCGAGGTGGCAGGCACACCTCCCTTCGAGATCACTTGGTTCAAAGACAACACAACGCTGAGGAGTGGTAGGAAGTATAAAACCTTCATTCAGGACCAGCTGGTTAGTCTGCAGATCCTCAAGTTTGTGGCCACAGACGCTGGGGAATACCAGTGCCGGGTGACCAATGAGGTGGGCAGCAGCACGTGCAGTGCCCGGGTGGCTTTAAGAGGTTAGTGTCAGTTCGAGTGATGCGCTGGCTCTCCCCTAGAATGAACTCTTTGTTCCAACAAAAATCCACTTTTGCTCTAAAGCTGACACTGATTGGGAATTATTCTTCTATTAGAACCCCCAACCTTTGTCAAGAAGATCGAGAGTACCAGCTCCCTTCGGGGAGGCACCGCTGCCTTCCAGGCCACTCTGAAGGGCTCCTTGCCGATCACTGTGACGTGGCTAAAGGACAATGATGAAATCACCGAGGATGATAATATAAGAATGACCTTTGAGAACAATGTGGCTAGTCTGTACCTCAGTGGCATCGAAGTCAAGCATGATGGGAAATATCTCTGTCAGGCCAAAAATGATGCAGGAATACAAAGATGTTCTGCATTGCTCTCAGTGAAAGGTCGGTTCAGAAGGTTTGCCGTGGGTTTTAGGAAATAAGGCAGATGTGAGCCTTTCAACGGAGTGATTCACAACCCACACCTATCCCTTTGTTTTCTACAGAACCAGCAAGAATCACTGAGGAGGCTGTGTCTATAGATGTCACCCAAGGGGACCCAGCCACTTTGCAGGTTAAATTTTCAGGGACTAAGGAGCTTACTGCCAGATGGTTTAAAGATGGCCAAGAACTGACGCTGGGCCAAAAATACAAAATCAGCGTCACTGACACAGTCTCTATACTGAAGATTATTTCTACAGAAAAGAGAGATAGTGGAGAGTATACTTTTGAGGTCCAAAATGATGTTGGGAGAAGCAGCTGCAAGGCTAGCATTAACGTATTAGGTTGGTATTGAAACTGAGCATCTCCTTGCTCCTCATCTCCTACAATTTTACCAAAAATACAAATTGCTGCGTTGACCTAACTTTTTTTTTTTTTTTTTGGTTTCTTGCTTTTTCATTGCATAGATCTTATCATACCTCCCTCGTTCACCAAAAAGCTGAAGAAAATGGACAGCATTAAAGGGTCTTTTATTGACTTAGAATGTATAGTGGCCGGGTCGCATCCCATCAGCATCCAGTGGTTCAAAGATGACCAAGAAATAACAGCTAGTGAGAAATACAAATTCTCTTTTCATGACAATACTGCCTTCTTGGAAATCAGTCAGCTGGAGGGTACAGACAGTGGGACATACACTTGTTCGGCCACCAACAAGGCAGGACACAACCAGTGCAGCGGCCACCTCACAGTCAAAGGTTGGCATTTTTTTTATCTCCCCTTATCAAGGACTGGTGTGCTCTCTCCTTTCTTAATTCTCACCCTCGTTGCCCCATTCCCAAGTAAACCTTCCTTTCTCCTTTTGCTTCTTTGTCTTTCATCCCAGAACCCCCTTACTTTGTGGAAAAGCCACAGTCCCAAGATGTCAGCCCCAATACAAGGGTTCAGCTAAAGGCTCTTGTGGGTGGCACTGCGCCCATGACCATAAAGTGGTTTAAAGATAACAAAGAGTTGCACTCGGGAGCAGCTCGCTCAGTTTGGAAGGATGACACCTCCACCATCCTGGAGCTCTTTTCAGCCAAAGCTGCCGATTCTGGGACCTACATTTGTCAACTAAGCAATGATGTTGGCATCGCAACCAGTAAAGCCACGCTCTTTGTAAAAGGTCTGGTCTCTGCATACATCTCTCTTGCTTGCTTGTCTGGATTTTTCTCGGCGGGGAGGGAAGAGGCTGAAGAAAGCGATGCTGGCCTTTGTTTAAAAAATATTCAACGTGACGCTTTCTTCCCCATCTTTAGAACCTCCTCAGTTCATTAAGAAGCCCAGCCCCGTATTAGTGCTGAGAGATGGGCAGTCGACAACGTTTGAATGCCAAATAACAGGCACTCCTGAAATCAGAGTTTCTTGGTATGTGGACGGGAATGAAATAACAGCTGTTAAGAAACATGACATTTCCTTCATCAATGGTTTAGCCACTCTCCAAATTTCTGGTGCCGGGGTAGAAAACAGCGGGACTTACGTCTGCGAAGCCCATAATGATGCGGGCACAGCAAGCTGCAGCATTGAATTAAAAGTGAGAGGTGCGTTACTGGGTCCGTTTTCTCTTTGGGCTGTGCTGCTGGCCAGGCCACCGGTCTTCCCTCGAGTAAGCTCGTCTCTGTCTTCCTTCTGAATCTTTAGAGCCTCCCACCTTTATCAGGGAGCTAAGGCCCGTGGAGGTCGTGAAAGATGGTGATGTGCAGCTGGAGTGTGAAGTATCGGGAACACCTCCATTTGAGGTCACGTGGCTGAAGAATAACAGGGAGATTCGGAGCAGCAAAAAATATAGCCTCACTGACAGTGTATCAGTGTTTGACCTCCACATAACCAGGTGTGACCCCTCGGACGCTGGCGAATACCAGTGCATTGTATCCAATGAAGGTGGCAGCTGCTCCAGCAGTACCCGGGTCTCCCTCAAAGGTCAGTGGTACCACGAGAAGCAGGCTGCCTCGTACAAACTGGCTAATGCTCTTTCATTTTATGATGGCGAGGAGAAACTCAACTATGCCTCTTCTTTTCCCCCCACTATCCCACTGAATCACAGAACCACCATCGTTCCTTAAGAAGATAGAAAACATCACTACCGTTTTGAAAAGCTCTGCCACCTTCCAGAGTACGGTGGCAGGCTCTCCTCCCATTTCTGTAACCTGGCTCAAGGATGATCACATTCTGGATGAAGACGATAATGCTCGTATTTCATTTGTGAACAACGTGGCCACGCTTCAGATCAGAGCTGTGGACAATGGACACAGCGGGAGATACACATGTCAAGCCAAGAACGAGTCGGGCGTTGAGAGGTGTTACGCTTTCCTTTTAGTACAAGGTCTGTAAGCTCTTCTCTTGGGGACTGAGTCAGTGGGGACAGTCTCATAAACACCCCTTATTTCTAGCAGAATTAGCGACGCAACTAATTTGCACTTTAATTCTTACTGCAGAGCCTGCTCAAATCCTAGAAAAAGCTAAGTCTGTTGATGTCACTGAGAAAGACCCAGTGACTCTGGAGTGCGTGGTGGCCGGGACACCAGAACTCAAAGTCAAATGGCTGAAGGATGGAAAACAAATTGTGCCCAGTAGATATTTTTCGATGAGTTTTGAAAATAACGTGGCCAGTTTTAGGATTCAGTCAGTCATGAAGCAAGACAGTGGTCAGTACACGTTCAAGGTGGAAAATGACTTCGGAAGCAGTAGCTGCGATGCCTACCTGAGAGTGCTAGGTGTGTACTTTGGCCCTAGCTGGCTTCCCTTATCTCTGTCTGGTACCTCTATCCCTTGTAAACAAGTGGCAACATATTAATGGATGTGTTTTGCTGTTTGCATTGGATAGATCAAGATATCCCTCCATCTTTCACCAAAAAATTAACAAAAATGGATAAAGTTCTGGGCTCTTCTATTCGTATGGAGTGCAAGGTTTCTGGCTCACTTCCTATTAATGCTCAGTGGTTTAAGGACGGAAAAGAAATATCTACAAGTGCAAAATACAGACCCGTCTGTCATGAGAACACAGTATCACTGGAAGTTAATAATCTGGAATTAGAAGATACTGCAAATTACACATGCAAGGTCTCAAACATGGCAGGGGATGATGCATGCAGTGGCATCTTAACTGTTAAAGGTTAGAACTTCTTTTCCTCTTCTTGATTCTTCTTTGTGATTGCATTCTAAGTGTGGCACTCTTCCCTTGTATTCTTTAGACCTAAAAGTCTCAATAATTCTGTTTCTGTAGATCGATATTTATTGCGTTCAAGAAATACATGGTCATTGCCTCTTTTCAGAAATGTTTGCTTACATGTCCGTAAGACTGTCAAAACAGTTTAACTACAAGGAATCTAATTAAGTATATTTCTCTTAACGTCTATAGAACCACCAAGCTTCCTGGTGAAACCTGAGCGACAACAAGCCATACCGGATTCTACAGTAGAATTTAAAGCAGTACTGAAAGGAACACCGCCATTTAAAATAAAGTGGTTTAAAGATGATGTGGAACTTGCCTCTGGACCTAAATGTTTCATTGGCTTGGAAGGGTCAACTAGCTTCTTAAATCTTTATTCAGTGGATGCTTCCAAGACGGGACAATACACTTGCCAAGTTACCAATGACGTTGGTAGCGACTCTTGTACCACAATGTTGCTTGTGACAGGTGTGCACGTTTGATTGTTTCATGTTTCTGTTTGACCTGTGGCTCCCTTCTGTACAATGCATCTACCCAATCAAGAAAGTTTACTTCTCTCTAACAGTACACTGTATTTGCCAGGCATTGTTCATCTTTTCCTCTTTCCTGCATACTACCTAATTTAGCGTTTCTTATTTATACCCGTTCCTTCATAATCTCCTCTTTCTTTCACTCTCTAGAACCACCAAAGTTTGTAAAGAAATTAGAAGCATCCAAAATAGTGAAAGCAGGTGACTCCGCACGACTTGAATGCAAGATAACTGGATCCCCAGAAATCAGAGTTGTGTGGTACAGAAATGAACACGAACTCCAAGCCAGTGATAAATACAGAATGACTTTCATTGACTCAGTGGCCGTCATACAGATGAACAATCTCAGCACTGAGGACAGTGGGGATTTCATTTGTGAGGCTCAGAATCCTGCCGGCAGCACAAGCTGCAGTACCAAGGTTATCGTAAAAGGTAGAAGTCTGTTTCTTCTGTTCCTCATTACCTGAAGCCCACCTTCTTCCCCCCCTGGGGTATCCTAGCTCTTTATTCTTTTACTGTCATTTTAACTTCCATTTGAGATCATAGAATATTTCCCCAAACTAGTATTATTTCCCTTTTTGGTTGTTCTTTCTTAAGATTTGCTTACATGTAGCCAATCATTCTGGGATATTTTTCTTGTTATTCCAATGTCATCATTCTGATCACCTCAACACATTGGCCAAGCAGTTAAAATTCAATGTTTCACAAACCTAACAAAAAAAGGAAGGAAAGGAAAGGAAAAGTAGGCATTTTAAAATCTTTTTTGTCTTCAGTCAACTTATGAATATATCATCATCCTCACTATAAGCTTTAGCATGAATAACAAAGAATATTTACCACATATATATAAGATGCAAGCAATACAGGTTTTAACCTTACATTTAAAACAGGACAATTATAGGTGTGCCTCGGTGGCTCGGTCAGTTAAGTGTCCAACTCTTGATTTCAGGTCTTGATCTCAGGATTGTGAGTTCAAGCCCCATGTTAGGCTCCACTCTGGGTGTGGAGCCTACTTAAAAAATATATATATATTAAAAATACAGGACAATTATATATATTTTTTTCTCTCTCAAGAATTGGTTCCTGTTTTTTTTTGTTAATTATATGACTATACCTTGGTGCAATTAATACTAGTATTTTCTGTAGCCATTTTCCAGTATTTTTATCACAAAGTCCAAGTTTTTCATGGCGTGAAGCAATTATTTTAATAACATTTGTTGATGTGGACGACTTAGATCACAGGTGTGCCATAATGTCTTCCAAGTATCTCGGTTATAGAGCACATACAAAAAATTTCATCCCTGAAGTCAAGATCCTAAACCTCATGCAAATCATCTTAATTAATGTACTTGGGTTTTGTTTTCGCTTACAATTTTTGCATCAGTCCTTATGGTCCAAGATAAATTAGTAAGGTAAGGTAGATGGAAGGTTGAATTCCTCAGTAAGGACACCTAGGGGTCTTGTCTGGGCTCTCTGCCAAGGAAGCAGAGTGATTTTGTAAAGGCTAATGGCTTCTCCAAAGCAGTTATTCCTCAACACTAAAGTGATAGTTCTGGACACTGTTTCCCCATTATAGTATCTCGACTCTTTCTTCCAACTTAAAAACAGAGAAATAAAAACATTCTGTGAAATTAAATAGACCAATTCATTAGAAATTCTTGTTTTTTACAGAACCACCTGTTTTTAGCGGCTTCCCTCCCGTAGTAGAAACCCTTAAAAATACTGAAGTTAGTCTTGAGTGTGAACTTTCGGGAACACCACCATTTGAGGTGATCTGGTACAAAGACAAGCGGCAGCTCCGAAGTGGCAAGAAATACAAGATTGCCTGCAAAAACTTCCATGCAAGTATTCACATTCTCAATGTTGAAGCTTCAGACATTGGGCAATACTACTGCAAAGCACAGAATGAAGTTGGAAGTGATACTTGCATTGGTACTGTAAAATTGAAAGGTAAGCGTATTTCCTGCACGTGGCAGAAATGGCAGGAATGTGCAAAACTTATTTTTTCTCTCTCTCTCCCATTATCTGGACAATGTTTCCAACAGTCTCCACCCATCTTTCCTTGTTCAGAACCACCAAGATTTGTCTCCAAACTGAACAGCCTCACCGTCGTAGCTGGCGAGCCCGCTGACTTACAAGCATCCATAGAAGGAGCCCAGCCTATTTCTGTCCAGTGGCTTAAAGAGAAAGAAGAAGTGATCAGAGAAAGTGCAAACATCAGAATTACATTTGTAGAAAATGTTGCCACTCTGCAGTTTGCAAAAGCAGAACCAGCTAATGCTGGGAAGTATATCTGCCAAATCAAGAATGATGGTGGAATGAGGGAGAACATGGCCACACTGACTGTTTTAGGTTGGTACAATTATAGTACTATGTTCCCCTGATAGAAAGTGACGCCAAACACTGAGATGAGTCACTGGTAGAATCTCTTATTCTGAATTTCTTCTAGAAGGATATTAACTCTTACCTGTTTGAAAGGTTTAGGAGAGGGGTGCCTGGGTGACTCAGTCAGTTAAGCATCCACCTTCGGCTCAGGTCATGATCCCAGGGTCCTGGGATCGAGCGCCATGTTGGGCTCTCTGCTCAGTGGGGAGTCTGCTTCTCCTTCTCCCTCTGTCCGTCTCCCTGTTCCTCCTCTCTCTCTTTCTCTCTCTCATAAGTAAGTAAGTAAGTAAGTAAATAAATAAATAAATAAATAAAATCTTTAAGAACAAAATGAAAGAAAGAAAAAAAAAGGTTTAGGAGAAAGGACCTAATTGATCTTTTTTCCCCCCTAATTGATCTTTCAAACTCTTTCCTGTGTCTGTGATCTTAACAAAAATTAGCCATCTGTTTCATTGTTTACTTACTATTTTTCTTGATGGATTAGCCGATATAATCATGACTGTCTTTGTTTAAGCATGAAAACTATTGGAAGCCAGCATATGCAACAAGGAAATTTTGTTTCCAAAGTACTAGCTGTTAATGCTGACAAGAACTCCCAAGATCAAAGTTAGATAGGAAAGACTTGCACTTGCATCTTTGGACATTTTAATTTAGCAATTGTTTGGATAACAGCTTTGAAAACCACTGGCTTTAGCACCTTAAAATAAAGCAAACATATCAAGTAATTCATAATAATGTGACTCCTTTACTCTAGAGGGGGTCAAGAGCAAATCAGTACACACTGTCTAATATACATTGTCTGAATTGTTTTGGAAGTCAACTAGTGCACCAACATATTTCTTAATAATAACCCATAATTCCACAACAGTGTGCAATTGTGGAATCATCCTCTCTAGGGAGAGAGCCCTAACACAATCACACCATGGGAAGAAACAATCTCAGTGAATCTGAGAGTAGAGGCATGGTAAAGATAACGGGCTTTGACAGATGGCTATCACATTTTATTTCAGAGCCTGCAGTCATTGTTGAGAAAGCAGGATCAATGACCGTGACTGTGGGAGAAACGTGCACTCTGGAGTGTAAGGTGGCCGGCACTCCCGAACTCTCAGTAGAATGGTACAAGGACGGAAAGCTGTTGACCAGCAGCCAAAAACACAAAGTTAGCTTCTACAACAAAATCTCTTCCTTAAAGATACTCTCTGTTGAAAGGCAAGACGCAGGCACATATACCTTCCAGGTTCAAAACAACGTTGGAAAAAGCAGCTGCACAGCTGTGATTGATGTCTCAGGTCAGTTCCGCCCTATCCCCCTCACCCCCGCCATTGCTTATGAGAATGCCTCCATCAGCTTCCTTCTCTCATGGCTCTTCTACTCTTTCAAATCATGACGATCTCTTGCCTTTCCTCACACAGACCGAATGGTCCCTCCCTCTTTTACCCGAAGACTGAAAGATACTGTTGGGGTGCTGGGTACTTCTTGCATCTTGGAATGCAAAGTAGCTGGATCATCACCCATCTCTGTTGCCTGGTTTCATGAGAAAACGAAGATTGTCAGCGGAGCAAAGTACCAAACCACATTTTCAGATAATGTCTGCACATTGCAGCTGAACTCTCTGGACTCCTCAGATATGGGCAATTACACATGCGTGGCTGCTAATGCCGCTGGCTCTGATGAATGTCGTGCGGTGTTGGCTGTACAAGGTCAGTGTTATAGACGCAAACCATTTCTTGCAAATTCCCCTTTGGGTGCACATCCAGACATTTGACACATATTCAAAAGGGCTCTTCATTTTTCATTCAAAGTTGCAACTAAATGAGAAGCTTACAGGCTCTTTTCCATGTTCTCCATGTCTATGTAGAACCACCCTCTTTCGTGAAGGAACCTGAACCTTTGGAAATCCTACCAGGCAAAAATGTCACTTTCACAAGCGTTATTCGAGGGACCCCTCCCTTCAAGGTCGGCTGGTTCAGAGGTGCCAGAGAACTCGTGAGAGGAGACCGGTGCAACATCTATTTTGAAGACACTGTGGCAGAACTGGAATTATTTAATGTTGACATCTCTCAGAGTGGGGAATACACTTGTGTGGTTTCTAACAATGCTGGCCAAACATCCTGCATGACTCATCTCTTTGTGAAAGGTTTGCTCAAGTGCATTTGCCCTTCCTATTTTCTCTACACTGACATCTTTGTGTTCTTACTGTGTTTAATTGCTATGCTTTGTCACTCACCAGAACCGGCTACCTTTGTGAAGAAATTAAGTGATCACTCTGTGGAACCAGGGAAGCCCATAATTCTGGAGGGCACCTACACTGGAACACTTCCGATTTCAGTTACCTGGAAAAAGGATGGTTTTAACATAACTCCATCTGAGAGATGCAGCATAGTCACAACAGAGAAAACTTGCATCCTAGAAATTCTAAATAGCACAAAAAGAGATGCAGGACAGTACTCCTGCGAAATTGACAATGAAGCAGGGAGGGATGTTTGCCAAGCTCTGGTATCTACATTAGGTGTGTTGTCTTATTATTCTCTCATTAATGATTGGCATTCATGTAACACAAAGCATGCTTTGTTTGGTGTTCTTTAATTCCAGTTGCTGATTGTGATCCTTTCTTCTTTAGAACCACCTTATTTTGTTACGGAACTAGAACCTCTGGAGGCATCCGTTGGAGATTCAGTTTCTTTACAGTGCCAAGTTGCTGGGACACCAGAAATTACAGTGTCTTGGTACAAAGGAGACACCAAGTTACGGCCAACTCCTGAATACAGGACCTATTTTACAAACAATGTGGCCACACTTGTTTTTAATAAAGTGAATATTAATGACAGTGGAGAGTACACATGTAAAGCAGAAAATAGTATAGGAACTGCTTCTTCAAAGACTGTCTTCAGAATTCAAGGTGATGACATGAATTTAGAAATTAAGAAATTTTTTTATCTTAATCATTTTATCTTTGTGGAGAAATTTTCATTTCATCTACTGATGGCTCAAGTATCGCTTGTCTTCCTACAGAGCGCCAACTTCCACCTTCCTTTGCAAGACAACTGAAAGACATTGAACAGACTGTTGGGTTGCCAGTTACACTCACTTGTCGATTAAATGGCTCCGCACCCATCCAAGTGTGCTGGTATAGAGATGGGGTACTTTTACGAGATGATGAAAATCTACAGACATCATTTGTAGATAATGTGGCAACTTTAAAAATTTTGCAAACTGACTTGAGTCACTCTGGCCAGTACTCCTGCTCAGCTTCTAACCCACTTGGAACAGCATCTTCTAGTGCTAGACTGACAGCAAGAGGTTTGTTCCCATGTTAATCTTTCCCTTTGCAAACCAAACCATGACTTCTTCTTCATTGTCAGGATAGAAATGGCCAGTGGAAAAAGTAAAACAAACAAAACACCCACTGCCTTTTCTTTTCATTTTCCAGAACCTAAGAAATCTCCCTTCTTTGACATCAAGCCTGTATCTATAGATGTCATTGCTGGGGAAAGTGCTGACTTTGAGTGTCATGTTACTGGTGCTCAACCAATGCGAATCACTTGGTCAAAAGATAACAAGGAGATACGTCCTGGAGGAAATTACACTATCACATGTGTGGGAAACACTCCCCATCTAAGAATTCTTAAAGTAGGCAAAGGAGACTCTGGTCAATATACTTGCCAGGCAACCAATGATGTTGGCAAAGACATGTGCTCAGCTCAACTCAGTGTAAAAGGTATAATTACATGGCATCTACCAATATCTGTTCTTTCCCATATTTGTGTAATGGTCTTCTAAAAATTCCTTTAGTTTTTGAGTGTTTGGGATAAACTAACTGGGTCATGTTAGAATTTGTATATTAGTGTTGAAAACATTAATCAAGGTTCTGTTTTGTCTTTATATTGTTCTTTAAATTAGTGTTGACTCTAAGTGTGAGCCTATCAGATGGTGTTGTCTAACTGAAATTTGTTAAGTATTGTTTCAACTATCCAGTCTCATCATTTATTTTCTGTTATATGGCATTCTGATTTATCATTACTAAATTTTGATCAAATACCTCTATAATACATTAACTTATATGTTTTAGCTTCTATATCCAAACTACAAAAATAAACTTAACAATTAAATTCTCTATTAAAAGCTTATTTAATAGAAAAACATAACATTTTACTATAAAACTGTCGGAAAATATATTCTTAATTAACCAGTTTAAATATGTATTTATGGGATCTTCAACTACAAACACAAGCTGTTTTTTCCTTTGATTTACTAGAACCTCCCAAGTTTGTTAAGAAACTAGAAGCTTCTAAAGTTGCAAAGCAGGGAGAATCCATCCAACTGGAATGCAAAATAAGTGGTTCCCCAGAAATCAAAGTTGTGTGGTTCCGAAATGACAGTGAACTTCATGAAAGTTGGAAATACAACATGTCATTCGTTAATTCTGTGGCACTGCTTACCATCAATGAAGGCAGCACTGAGGACAGTGGGGACTATATCTGTGAAGCTCATAATGGTGTTGGTGAGGCCAGCTGCAGCACAGCCCTGACCGTTAAAGGTTAGACACACTAAGCTTCTTCCTTCTCCTCTGATTGGATTCTTTCTCAGTGATGTTATGAGCTCCAAAATAAAAAGGCTCACTATGGGGATTTGCTTGCAATTCTTAAACTAGTTTTTGTGTTAGCATACTGTCATATGGTTACACCAATCATTCTTAATGATTCTGGATTCTAAAGCATTATCTATCCTTTTTAGTAAGCAAATGTTCTCATCATCTGTCTTCTTTTTTTCTGGTAGCACCTCCTGTTTTCACCCAGAAGCCTTCTCCAATAGGAGCTCTTAAAGGTTCTGATGTTATCTTCCAATGTGAAATTTCGGGAACCCCCCCATTTGAAGTGGTGTGGGTTAAAGATCGAAAGCAAGTTCGAAGCAGCAAGAAATTTAAAATCACTTCAAAAAATTTTGATACAAGTCTTCATATCCTTAATCTTGAAGCCTCCGATGTAGGAGAATATCACTGCAAAGCTACTAATGAGGTGGGAAGTGACACGTGTGTTTGCACGGTCAAGTTCAAAGGTTTGTATATGTGGGCACAAAAATATATGTCTCTTCCTTTCATCTTTTCTTGCTTAACTAATAACTTATGTGGCTGTGATTCTTTTTTTCTTCTAACCACAAACTTCTTTCATTAGAACCCCCACGATTTGTGAAAAAGCTAAGCGACACCTCAACCCTTGTTGGGGATGCTGTTGAGTTACGGGCTGTAGTGGAAGGCTTCCAGCCAATTTCTGTTGTCTGGCTGAAAGATAGAGGTGATGTCATCAGAGAGAGTGAAAACACTAGGATTTCATTTATTGATAACGTCGCAACCCTCCAACTTGGGAGCCCCGAACCCTCTGATTCTGGAAAATATGTGTGCCAAATCAAAAATGACGCCGGGATGAGAGAATGTTCAGCAGTCTTGACTGTAGTAGGTTAGTAACAAAGTACAACCTGAGAAAAAATCAAATTGGCCCATGATCATCATCTGCAAATACTGTTCTTACCCCATTATATATTGCTTACACTCTCAGTTTGGAAGGTGACTTTATTTTCAATGCAATATACTTCTTGTTTTAGAACCAGCCAGAATCGTAGAGAAGCCAGAACCCATGACTGTCACTACTGGAAATCCTTTTGCATTAGAGTGTGCAGTGGCTGGAACACCAGAACTTTCAGTCAAGTGGTTCAAAGATGGGAGAGAATTATCTGCAGACGGCAAACATCACATTACATTCATCAACAAAGTGGCTTCCATTAAAATCCCTTGTGCAGAGATGAGCGACAAGGGGTTATATAGCTTTGAAGTGAAAAACAGTGTTGGTAAAAGCACCTGCTCTGTATCTGTCCACGTGTCGGGTGAGTAGTGTGAGGTCTTTATGAATCTGTCATTTTTCCTGGAAAAAAGAAAAAAAAAAAGAAAGCTTCTCTTTAAACGGAAAACTACCCTTCTCCACACAGATCGAGTTGTGCCTCCTTCCTTCATCCGCAAGCTGAAAGACACGAACGCCGTCTTGGGGGCCTCGGCGGTTTTGGAGTGCCGAGTCTCTGGCTCAGCCCCGATTTCAGTTGGCTGGTTTCAGGACGGAAACGAGCTCGTTAGCGGGCCTAAGTGCCAGTCCAGCTTCTCGGAAAATGTCTGTACATTGAACCTGAGCTTACTGGAGCCCTCGGACACAGGCATATACACGTGTGTGGCTGCCAACGTGGCTGGTTCGGACGAATGCTCGGCGGTCCTGACCGTGCAAGGTCAGTGTGCAAGAGGCAGACTGCTGCCGCCCTCACGTCTCCTCCGCGTGACGTGGCGCCTGCCTCGCGGGGAGTTTCTTTCCCTTGTCTTCATTTGCAGTCTTAGTTCCCTTTCCTTTGGGGAGCAAAAGCGCATCTCACCTGGATTTCTTTTTTTCTCTTGATCTCTCCCTCCCCTGGGGTATCCAGAACCCCCCTCTTTCGAACAAATCCCCGACTCTGCGGAAGTTTTACCTGGAACGAGCCTCATCTTCACCAGCGTCATTAGAGGCTCCCCTCCGTTCAAGGTCAAGTGGTTTAAGGGCAGCAGGGAGCTGGTGTCAGGGGAGTCGTGCACCATCTCTCTGGAAGATTTTGTGACCGAACTGGAGCTGCTGGAGGTAGAGCCGGTGCAGAGCGGAGACTATTCTTGCCTTGTGACCAACGACGCGGGCAGCGCCTCCTGTACCGCGCATCTCTTTGTGAAAGGTTTGCTCTGTTCTCCGACTCGTGTGCCTCTTAAAATTCCTTTCCAAGTCTTCCTTTGAAGATGCCGAGTTCACCCTCATGTTTCCTCCGTACAGAACCCGCCACGTTTGTGAAAAGGTTGGCTGACTTCAGCGTGGAGACAGGCAGCCCCATAGTTCTCGAGGCCACGTTCACCGGCACACCTCCCATCTCGGTGAGCTGGATGAAGAATGAGTTCCCTCTCTCACAGTCTCAGAATTGCAGTATTACCATGACAGAGAAATCGACGATCCTGGAAATTACGGAGAGCACTGTAGAGGATTATGCACAGTACAGTTGCCTGATAGAAAATGAGGCCGGTCAAGATATTTGTGAAGCTCTGGTGTCTGTCTTAGGTGTGTTAACAAGTTAGCTCTTTTTGTTGCTGTCTTTTCCTTCTTTTAAACCATCCTCTTCAAGTTAGCGTGATTGATTGGTTATCATCCTTTGTACCCTAGAACCACCCTATTTCATTGAACCACTGCAACACGTAGAAGCAACCATCAGTGAACCCACGACTTTACAATGTAAAGTGGATGGAACCCCAGAAATTAGAATTTCTTGGTACAAAGAACACACAAAGCTACGATCGGCTCCTGCATATAAAATGCAATTTAAAAATAATGTCGCCTCTTTGGTAATCAACAAAGTGGATCACAGTGACGTGGGAGAGTATTCGTGCAAGGCAGAAAACAGCGTGGGGGCAGTCGCTTCTTCAGCCGTGCTTGTTATCAAAGGTGATGATGGTTTCGTTTAACAAATCTTGCTGTGTGCTGACAGACCCATTTTCTTAAAAACATCAAAATTGTAATGGCTTGAAATATGTCGTGGCTGTGTTCTCTCTTGTAAATAAGGATTATCTGTAACTTCTTTACAGAGCGCAAACTTCCACCTTCCTTTGCAAGAAAACTGAAGGATGTTCACGAGACTCTTGGTTTCCCAGTTGCGTTTGAATGTCGCATCAATGGCTCAGAACCTCTTCAAGTATCTTGGTACAAGGATGGGGTGCTTTTGAAAGATGATTCTAATTTGCAAACATCTTTTGTTCATAATGTAGCAACCCTTCAGATTTTGCAAACTGACCAGAGCCACGTCGGTCAGTATAATTGTTCAGCTTCTAATCCTCTTGGAACTGCTTCGTCTAGTGCCAAGCTCATTCTCTCAGGTGAGTAGCTCATCACATTACCCTCTTCATTAAAAAAGCTTCACTGCCGTGGGCCACCATAGGACTGGTGCCACACATGCTCCATGTCTGGGAGCATGAAAACTGAAGTCACCGTGTTGGTCTTCATCCTTTTCAGAGCATGAAGTGCCTCCTTTCTTTGATCTAAAGCCTGTATCAGTAGATCTTGCTCTTGGAGAAAGTGGTTCTTTTAAATGTCATGTAACTGGAACTGGACCCATCAAAATCACTTGGGCCAAAGATAACCGAGAGATTCGCCCTGGAGGCAACTACAAGATGACTTTGGTTGAAAATACTGCCACTCTGACAGTCCTCAAAGTAAGCAAAGGCGACGCTGGGCAGTACACCTGCTACGCAAGCAACGTCGCTGGAAAAGACTCTTGTTCTGCTCACCTGGGTGTGCAAGGTACCTGTTCCAGTCAAGTAGCAACATCTCTTTTGCATTTTCAATATCTTGAAATACAGGAGGAAGGGTGTGCTTCAAAGTTATGTTTAGGACCATGGTCTAGTAATTAGAAGAGGTCAAATGGATCTAGGGCCTTCCAAATGGGGTCAAGTTTTAACACTTTTTATTAAAAAAATATAAAACGGATAAAACATGGACTTGAATGTCCATTTTAAAGATAGAGACTAGGAAAATAGTGAACAAAAGTTTTCACAGAATTGCAAGAAAATCCAAGTTTGAAAGAAATCAGCTTAAGACAAAAAAAAGGAAGTGATCTCAAATGACTTATTTTCCACAGTAGTTTGTAAATTAATGGATTTTGTCGCTCTAGAGGATAACAGATCCCAAACAAGCCCCTCAAGAAGAGTCAGCTTGTGCTAACCTCTCCTCCTCCACTAGCCCCACACTTAAATAATAGAGGAAGCCAGAGGGCTAGGGAGAACATCAATATCCGACATGGTGGAAGGCAACCATATCTTTCTGTACCAAGTTCATGGCTGCCATTGTCATAAATTAAATCCTTAACTCAATGAGCTACTCATCTAACCCATTAGAGAATTTTCGAGGTTTTTTGTGGTGATGGTTTGTAGATATCTTGAAATTAAAATAGAATTGTATTTACCAGCCCATTTGCTCTATGACATTTTTCTAATCATTTTTATTTCTCTGAGCTTGAATTTTTTGTTTCGGTAACAAAGAAAGCCTTGCTCTCCCCCACTGCGAAGGGAAATTATGAGGGTTGAAGAAATATCTATTTAAAATCTATAAGAGAAATTGACATAAATATTAAGACATCTCGCCCAGTTTTGTTATTCTGATTCCTCGTGGTACATATCTGGTATCTTTATAGCCATAGTATATACATCGCCCCCGGTTCACATACAGGAGAGTAGTCAAACCCTCTTATTCCTTGTGAACTTCAGAGTGCCTCCAACAACAGATCTAGCCCCTGCCTCTGATCTTGCACTAAAGATAAGATTCTTTTGCTGGGAGGAGGATCACACAATATGGATTAATGTATTTTCCTCCCTTCCGTTTGCAATAACATTTGGTGTGGGTGCTTACACACATTTTATTTTAAGAAATTTCTACTTAGATTCAACTTAACCATTCTTAACTACTAATTATGAACTATTCTTCCTTGAACTGCATCAAATAATATGTTTTCCAGAGTTAAAGACCTCTCCAACAGAGGGATTCCTTTTTTCACTTCATCTTGAGTTATCCGTGTCTTTTCCATCCCTTAACTTGTGTTTTCCCTCTTGGTTCCATAGAACCACCCAGGTTCATTAAGAAGCTAGAACCTTCAAGAATTGTGAAACAGGATGAATACACAAGATATGAATGTAAAATAGGAGGGTCTCCAGAAATCAAAGTTTTATGGTACAAAGACGAGACTGAAATTCAAGAGAGCAGTAAATTCAGAATGTCATTTCTCAACTCGGTGGCAGTGTTGGAAATGCACAACCTCAGTGTCGAGGACAGCGGAGACTACACGTGTGAGGCCCGCAATGCGGCGGGCAGTGCAAGCAGCAGCACTTCCTTAAAAGTTAAAGGTCAGATCTTACTCTTCCTCTGTGTTTTTCACATTTGACTCCTCTCTAGCTGTCCTCTCAGGTCCCTGTTTGACTCTCCAGCAATGTCTTAAAATTTTTGAAGGATACGATCAAAAATTGAAAGTGATGTTTTCTGTCTCTGTGACGGAATGGAAAACTGATTCTTACTTGAAACTATATGCTTACAGAATACATCCTGATTTTCCTTTCTTTTCTAACTCAATTACCTTCCAATTGTAGAACCACCCGTTTTCCGCAAAAAGCCTCATCCCATTGAGACGCTGAAAGGAGCTGATGTTCATCTTGAATGTGAGCTTCAGGGTACTCCCCCATTTCAAGTTTCTTGGCATAAAGATAAGAGAGAACTTAGAAGTGGCAAGAAGTACAAGATCATGTCTGAGAACTTCTTGACGAGTATTCACATCCTGAATGTCGATGCTACAGACATGGGGGAATACCTGTGCAAAGCCACCAACGATGTGGGGAGTGACACTTGTGTTGGTTCTATCACACTGAAAGGTTAGAGCAGCCTCATTCTTTTCTGTCTGCCATTTCCCTTCTAATTTTCTTCCCTCTAATTTTAACGTTCTGTTGGCTTCTTAGTGATTGCCCAGTCCTTTATCACTAGCTGTGTCTTCTACTTTCCCTTTTTTCTCTTCCAAATCCTTTGATGTTTAGTGTGCATCCCACATCTGAATCCTACCAAATATCATTTTAGACGGTTTTTCCAATGGATTTCATTGAACTCAGAAAGTTGGAGAGGACGAGACATTTGATTCTTTGGGCTCTAATATGTCCCTGCTCCCACTCAACAAAAATACCTCTTATTTAAGAAATGGAAACAACATATTATCACTAGTGGAAGTCCTAGCATTGCATGGCTTGAGGGAGGTGTACTGCTAGCCCCACACGTTTTAAACGATTTGTCTCTTTTTCATCAGCACCACCAAGATTTGTGAAGAAGCTCAGTGACGTTTCTACCATCATTGGTGAAGAAGTTCAGCTGCAGACTACTATCGAAGGCGCTGAGCCAATATCAGTGGTGTGGTTCAAAGATAAAGGGGAGATTGTTAGAGAAAGTGACAACATATGGGTTTCTTATTCAGAAAACATTGCAACCCTACAGTTTGCAAGGACAGAAATAGCCAATGCTGGGAAGTATACCTGTCAGATCAAAAATGATGCTGGAATGCAAGAGTGCTCTGCCACACTCGCCGTTCTCGGTTAGTACGAGTAGGATAGAACATTACCATGAGTACAAAGTACACATTTACTAGTATCTGTGTTTTCTTCAGCGTTTCAGTCTGAATGTAAATTTTGAATGTAATTTCTGTCTCGTTCCAGAGCCTGCAGCGATCGTGGAAAAGCCAGAATCCATAAGAGTTACCGCAGGAGGTACCTGTACCTTGGAGTGCGCAGTCACAGGCACACCCGAACTCAGTACCAAGTGGTTTAAGGATGGAAAAGAACTGACAAGTGACAGCAAATACAAAATAAGCTTCTTCAACAAAGTATCTGGCCTTAAGATCATCAATGTGGCACCTGGTGACAGTGGCATATACAGTTTCGAGGTGCAAAACCCTGTGGGCAAAGACACCTGTACAGCGTCAGTTCAAGTTTCAGGTTGGTTGGTGGGGCTTTTATTTCGGTGGTATCGTAATGTAGTTCCTGATTTACATATATGTGTTTGGGACGCTCCATCGTCTTCAGCGGGACATGAGTCTGACCTCCTCTGCATCGGCAAAATCAGAGGTTACATCCGCGTAGAGTTGGAAGAAAACCAATTCCAAAGTTAGATCCCTTTCTCATGGAGAAATTTCCACAATTCAGAGAGGTAGGAGTAAAACTTAACCCCTGGAGAAGGATAAAGTTGTCTTTAACTATCACTTATGCTGGAATAATTCACCGTGTAATGGTTCACAGTGATGAGAGTCCAAAACCCCTCCCACGTCAGCTAGCACATCTTGCCCATTGATTCTCAAGGCTTTCAACCGTGTGAACCCAGAGGGAATTCTTCGATACCCTGGCAAGAAAGCCTAGTGGATCTAGGGGTATTCCATCAAAAAGACAATAATTCTCTTTTCAAATCATTTTATAACTGATGTCCCTTGTTTGTTTGATTTTTTTTTTATCACATTCAGACCGAATTGTTCCTCCTTCATTCACGAGAAAATTGAAAGAGACGAATGGTCTGTCTGGTTCCTCAGTTGTCATGGAGTGCAAAGTCTATGGGTCACCGCCAATCTCTGTCTCCTGGTTCCATGAAGGGAATGAGATCAGCAGTGGAAGAAAATACCAGACCACCCTGACAGATAACACTTGTGCTTTAACTGTGAACATGCTAGAAGAATCAGATGCCGGTGACTACACATGTGTAGCTACTAACATGGCCGGTTCTGATGAATGCAGTGCTCCTTTGACTGTGAGAGGTCAGTTAAAACGACAGGAAACTAGAACTGCATTTCATAACGTACTAAGCATGTTTATCATCAAAATTCAAAAATATTAAATTGCTCTTGGTATGTGATTTTTGTTTAGAGCCACCATCCTTTGTTCAGAAACCTGAGGCCATGGATGTGTTAACGGGAGCCAATGTAACTTTCACAAGCATCGTAAAAGGAACGCCTCCTCTCAGCGTCAGCTGGTTCAAGGGTAGCAGTGAACTGGTACCAGGGGACAGGTGTAATGTATCTCTGGAGCATTCTGTCGCTGAGCTGGAGTTGTTTGATGTAGAGACAACACAGAGTGGAGAATATACCTGCATAGTTAGTAATGAAGCTGGCAGAGTTTCTTGTATGACACATCTCTATGTAAAAGGTTTGTTTGACTGCTAGTTCGCATTTTTACAACTGACGTACGTGAAGTAACAGCTGTGTCTATATCTGAATGTATGTGTGTTTGATTTCATATTTTCCCATTTGCTTACTACAGCCCCAGCCAAATTTGTGAAAAGGCTCAATGACTACAGCATAGAGAAAGGAAAACCCCTGATTCTAGAGGGCACGTACACTGGAACTCCTCCCATTTCAGTTACATGGAAGAAAAATGGCGTAAATATAACTCCTTCTCAGAGGTGTAATATAACCACAACTGAAAAATCTGCAATCCTGGAAATTCCAAGTAGCACCGTGGAGGATGCAGGACAGTACAACTGCTACATTGAAAATGCTTCTGGAAAAGATTCCTGTTCGGCACAAATACTGATACTAGGTTGTTACAATCCCGCCTTCATAGCATCATATGTGAATAATCATTCTGGCGTGTCTCTTCGTGACTAATTATCTCTCTTGCCTGCAGAACCACCGTATTTTGTCAAGCAGTTGGAGCCTGTTAAGGTCACCGTTGGAGATTCTGCCTCTTTACAATGTCAAATTGCTGGGACGCCTGAAATTGGGGTGTCTTGGTACAAAGGAGATACAAAATTAAGACCTACTGCCACCTGCAAAATGCATTTTAAGAACAATGTCGCTACACTGGTTTTCAACCAGGTTGATAGTAATGACAGTGGAGAATATATCTGCAGAGCTGAAAACAGCGTGGGAGAAGTTTCTTCATCAACGTTCCTTACTGTCCAAGGTGATTGCAATGTTTTAAAAGTGAATGGATTTGTGTTTCTTTTGAACACGATTTAAAATATCTGGCAAAGGTCTTCTTTTTAAGAAAATCTTGCCCAAGGCAAAATGTTCTGCTTAAGAAATTCTGTCTACGGTTAGTGGCTCATCCTTTTCTGTAGCTGGGAGAGATAAGAGAACTAAATCTTCATTTGGAAGGAACAGAACAATCACTTGTGTCTATCATTAAATCTTTCAGAAAAATGAGTAACCATATTTTAAACAATTTCACTTCATGAGTGTCCCACAAGGCAGTCTTAAAAAGTGGGAGAATCTGCTGCGTGCCTGGAGATGAACCTTAAACCAATCAATTACTCTTTGGGCTTACATATTTTTGTACCTAGTATGCATTAGGGTGACCACAGAGTGAAAATTTTGCCCTGAAAGTTTGTAAGTTTTTCTTTGTGTCCAAGTTAATTCAAGAGCTGTTAGTACCTCCTAATATTTTTATAGACATACTATTATCTATACAGCAATCACTGTGAGAAGGATATTCAGCAAATTAAAAATATATCTGGGAGTACTCATTATTTTAATTCTGTTCCCACAGAGCAAAAACTGCCACCATCATTTTCTCGGCAGTTGCGAGATGTTCAAGAAACGGTCGGACTGCCGGTTGTGTTTGAATGTACCATACGTGGATCAGAACCTATCTCAGTGTCTTGGTATAAAGATGACAAGCCGTTGAAAGATGGCCCAAATGTACAAACATCGTTTTTAGATAACGTGGCCGCTCTCAACATCTTTAAAACAGACCGGAGCCTTGCGGGCCAGTATTCTTGCACAGCTACGAACCCTATAGGGTCTGCTTCCTCCAGTGCCAGGCTCATTCTCACAGGTTTGTGGCTGCTTCAACTTCTTTCTGTTTCTGTAATTAAAATTTCTATCCTCAAAATTAAGGAGAAAACACCACTGTTTCTGTAGAGTGGGATGGCTATGGAGCCTGAAACTGTGTCCTTCTGCTCTGCTTTTAGAGGGGAAGAATCCACCCTTCTTTGACATCCCCGTCACCCCTGTGGATGCTGTGGTTGGGGACAGTGCTGACTTTGAGTGCCACGTTACTGGGACGCAACCAATAAAGGTCGCCTGGGCCAAAGACAACAGAGAGATACGAAGTGGCGGAAACTACCAGATTAGTTACCTGGAAAACACTGCCCACCTGACAATTCTGAAAGTAGACAAGGGAGACTCTGGGCAATATAGCTGCTATGCTGTGAATGAAGTGGGAAAGGACTCGTGCACAGCTCAACTTAATATAAAAGGTATTGTTTATTTTGCATAATCGCTTCCTGTTCTTTCCCAAGGGTGCAGTTTCTATTAGGGCAGTGAAATTTAGGACAGTTTTAAACAAATGACAAAAATGTTGAAGAAGAAATAAGTTTCTCTAGAGAAAAAGTGATCTTATTAAATCCATATTTTTCTAAAACTGTATATATCCTACATAACCCTAAGACCACCCTCTTCTTCTTTTATTTTTTACAAGTACGTGGTTCTGTAAATGGCCATAAGTTATTTTTATCATTTATCCCATAAATCAGAGAACAGTTTAGAATAAGCTTGTGGAATGAGGCAGAAATGTTTAGAAACGTACGCTGATTCACTGTATTTAGTTAGTCAGCATTAACTTTTTTTTTTTTTAACTTTTAACGTACAATAGGACTTTTTCTTGAAAAGCCTCCTATCAGTAACGTGCTTCTGGCTTCCTTTTCATATATCCTTGCAATTTCTTGCAGAGCGGCTCATCCCACCAAGTTTCACTAAAAAGCTCTCGGAGACTGTTGAGGAAACGGAAGGGAATTCTTTCAGGCTCGAGGGCCGTGTTGCCGGTTCCCAGCCTATATCGGTTGCATGGTACAAGAATAATATAGAGATACATCCAACTTCTAACTGTGAGATTATATTCAAGAACAACACGCTCCTGCTGCATGTCAAGAAGGCGGGCAAGGGCGATGCTGGTTTGTACACATGCAAAGTGTCAAACGACGCAGGCTCTGCTCTGTGTACATCTTCAATTGTCATCAAAGGTGAGTCAACTTCGCTGCCCCCAGCCTCCTCCAGTGTTCTTATTGCCTATTAGCTAGGCCTGTGCATTTCTTCTGACATGTGCATTTCTTCTTTAACTCTGTTGGCCAAGTAAGTTCTAGCAGATACACAGTTGACTCTTGAACAACTGGGAGGCTAGGATCACCGACCAATCCCCGTGTAACTTTTGACTCTTCCAAAACTTTACTAATAGCATCCTGTTGACTGGAGGCCTTACCAATAACACAAACAGTCGATTATATATTCTTACAATACAGTGAGCTAGAGAAAAGAACACATCCGTATATAAGTGGACCCGCACCATTCAAACCCATGTTGTTTAAGGGCTAACAGTAAATATACATGATGTCATTGGCTTCCCATAATTCCATATATATTTACTTGAAATACATACTATTTGTAATTTATTTACATGGCCAGCAAAGTAGGTGTTATATAATAAATGGACTAAAATCTTAGCATGTGAATCATATCCCAAAATTCTCTCAGGCAGTTAGAAATCTAAGTCTACTTGGAAATTCATGCCTCAGTAATATATAAATTTTTATGAAGCACGTTTATTTTGAAAAATTCTTAAATCTTCATCATGGAAAACTGCATTAGTTTTGTTTCTTAGAAGTTATATCACATTCTGAAACATTCTCTTTTCTATTTCTAAAGGATTATTGTTTGACATACATTGCCCAAAGCTTTTAGCCTGTAAATGAATATTAATCCCAGACAAAAGAGTAAAATTTGCTCAAAAGGAAAAAAAAAGATGAGAGGAAATATGCTGCATATTATTATAGAAGATGTATTTACATATATAGTCCTAGCTTGAGGGAAAGAAATAGACTGTATCTTCTAAGGCGATCCTTTTTTTCTGATCCTCTGACCATAAAATGGCTTCATCCAGATGATTATGATGCAGATTCATCAAAATCACTTTACAAGCCAATTTTCTTGGAGCAGCTTGGGGTTTGATTACCAACTCTGATGTGATACAGTTGGCCATTTCAGGGCTCATGCATAGATAATAGGTTAATACCACGAATGGGCTGGTATCATTGAGTTGTCTTAACTTAAAAGACACTCATTTTATAGAATTTAAGTGCATTTAGTTTTAAAATATGTTTAATAAAACAAAAAATGTATCCTTAGCGGTGGCTTATATTCATTATTTACATCCCTGGTGGTTCTGCCATTGAGTAGATAAGTACTTTGTATCACATTCTGAAGCTATTTCTTTGTAGAATTAAAAAAAAAAAAGACATCACAAGTTTTAATCATTACAATCATGAATATTGCCTTATGTTTATATCTAGTTCTCAGAATCATTGAATAAAACCATTACATAATACTGAGTTGTACACGGCCTTCCTACCATGTTACCTGTATATTCTTCATTGGTTTTCAGTTGAACACTGAGCTTCAACTGCTGTTTCCTTTGGGCAAAGATTAGCTTTTAAATGCTACTATAGCCGCATTTCATAGCTAAAGATGAATATCAGAGAAAATCACGTATTATGATGTGGGCTCACAGATTACTCAAATGTTGGCTTTCTTTCCCAGAGGGCAGCAAGAACTGCTGCTCTAGATGAGCAGAATTCCCCAGGAGGCCCTTCTTTCTTAGGGCACAGCAAAAATGCAGCTATCTGCAGGTGCGAGAGAATCAACAGTGTGCTGTATGGCACAGAGGTTTATAGGAACTGCCAGTTGCCATGTTTGCAGTGCTCAATCAGGACATAGAGGCTTGCATGATTTTTGGTCAACATGGCATCCGTTCTTTGCTTGTTTTTCAACCTTTATCTTTAAAAACTCCAACAAATGTAACTGTTGTCTTCAGAGAGGAATCAGCCTTGATTCAGTTACTGATTCCGTTCTACTATAACAACTGGTACTACCGGCATGACCCGTTAGAGGCAAAACTGGCTTCTTTTCTGGAATTTAAAACTTTTTTGCCTTTATGTTCCTTTTAAGCTTAAAACCATCTTTGTACTTCCAGAACCTAAGAAGCCACCTGGGTTTGACCAGCACCTTACTCCAGTAACAGCAAGTGAAGGAGAATTTGTGCAGCTCAGCTGCCACGTGCAGGGATCAGAACCGATCAAGATCCAGTGGTTGAAGGCTGGGAGGGAAGTAAAGCCCTCAGACAGGTGTAGCTTCAGCTTTGCTGGCGGGACCGCCGTGCTGGAACTGAAGGACGTGGCTAAAGCAGATTCGGGAGATTATGTGTGCAAAGCTTCAAATGTGGCTGGAAGTGACACTTCAAAATCCAAAGTGACCATCAAAGGTACAGACACCTCAGTAGTAGTGTTCCAATTAAGCCAATGACCAGTCCCATTTATTTGCGTATTACAACTTAAATAAGAATGGAATTCAATTTCTAGAAACATCAATTATTGCTCATTTGCAATTTATAGCCTCCTTGTTATAACTGAAGTATTAGATAATCCAGTGGAAATAATTTTGATACAAATTGTCTGACATTACCCCAAGTTCACCAACCTATTTCTTGTACCTCTTTCCACCATATGCAAGAAGGTGTAACTAAGTTCCAAAAATGATGCTCTGATAATGTGACGTGAGGGAATCTGATGTCATAGTCCTGGAGGAATTCTATCGAATAAAGCCAAGTCTAGAAATATAAAATTGGACACTGCTATTATGATTGTAGTTCAACCTGCATGTGAAAGCTGCCACTAGTTGTAAATGTCTATGAAACTGCTTTATCTTCCGTAGTCCACTCTCGTACATAGTGAGTCCTAGAGTGAATGATGTCTTTGACACTGCCAAATTCCTAAAGCTCATTTTACAGAGGAATTATTCCGATTTTAAGGTAACTGTGACAACAAAACATGTAAACGTGTCTTTCAGACAAACCAGCCGCAGTCCCAGCAGCTAAGAAAGCGGCAGTTGATGGGAAACTCTTCTTCGTGTCAGAACCTCAGAGTATCAGAGTCGTAGAAAGTAAGTACTTTGTGAACCAGTATGTCTTCATCTACCTTGTACAATTTTACTGCCGATTTAATTTTGGAAGAACTGATTTGGGAAAATTAGGTTTTTTTAATTCATTTGCTTTCATTCTTCCTTAGAAACCACCGCAACATTCATTGCAAAAGTTGGAGGCGATCCAATCCCAAATGTTAAATGGACAAAAGGGAAATGGAGGCAACTGAACCAGGGCGGTCGCATTCTTATCCACCAGAAAGGCGACGAAGCAAAGCTGGAGATTAGGGACACCACAAAAACCGATTCTGGATTGTATCGGTGTGTCGCATTTAATAAACACGGCGAAATTGAAAGTAACATTAACCTACAGGTGGATGAAAGGAAGAAACAGGAGAAGATTGAAGGAGATCTGAGAGCAATGCTGAAAAAGTAAGTTCAATTAAAAAAAAAAAAAAACCACGCACGGTCATTTTCCATTCACAAAAGAGATCTCTCAAGGGGCATGGGCCATCCCCTCCAAGATTCTGATGGTAAATGAACATAAGCACACAGACATTCTCACAAAAGCATATAAGCAAATACCCAATATTTGGGCATAGGTTAGCAGTTCATGAAGATCAGTTTCTGAATGATCATAAGAAAGTTTTGAGAAGGAAGTGAATTTTTATTAAAATTTTAGACAAAGGAAATGGCCAATGGAGAACTTTGTATCTGTCTCAATATGAAATTTTTGTTTCTATGTAGTATTTCTCATGTTCTGAATTCTTTTCTAGATCAACACTTGAAACATTTCCATAATTACCAATACTTTCAACACAAATTATGTTTCAACATAGTCAATTATTAATCAACATTTGCTTTCCACACATCTTTCCCATGACATATGATATTTATCCCTTATTAATGCTTTCCATTGCTGTTACTGCTTTTCCTTTTAATTATTTCATTAGACTCTTTGGTAGTAAAATTTACAAATATATATTCTTTCTTAAAGTCATTGATTACATTTTGGTACCTTGTTACAATGGTCCAATCTTAATCTACTTCATCACCAAACCCACATTTTTTTTTTTTTTTTATTGTGAACACGGTAAAACTGTCATTTCTTGAACAAAGGACATAGCACTATGCCTTTGTGAGGGGAACAAAAAACCTTAATGGTACTTATGATCTTTAAATGATGATAGGCAATTCAAAATAAGTAGAAGACAGGTGATTTATGTTTATTTCTGATTTCATTTAGGACTCCAGTCTTAAAGAAAGGATCTGGAGAAGAAGAAGAAATCGATATCATGGAACTTCTCAAAAATGTTGATCCTAAAGAATATGAAAAATATGCTCGCATGTATGGAATCACTGACTTCCGAGGTCTTCTTCAAGCATTTGAACTGCTAAAGCAAAGTCAAGAAGAAGAGACACATAGATTGGTATGATCTTTTGTGTATAGCATCATCTTAAAAATTTACATTTGAAACATCTAATATATATCCATTGAATTTCCAGAACCCTACAGCTATATGAGATCATTTAATGTAACCTAAGCAGCATCAGTAATGGAAGATGAATATAATCCTGCATCCTCTAATTCAATTTTTTTCCATATGTAATACTTCTACTTTTTCCTCCTTAGGAAATTGAGGAAATAGAGAAGTCAGAGAAGGATGAAAAGGAATTTGAGGAACTTGTATCATTTATTCAGCAAAGGCTATCACAGACAGAGGTAAAATGAATCATGAAGATAATACAGTGAACAGATTGTTATTGGGAATTATGAGAGAAGGAGTGACTAATGTGTGTTAATTCTTTATTCTCCTAGCCTGTCACTCTGATCAAGGACATTGAGAATCAGACAGTTTTGAAAGATGATGATGCTGTGTTTGAAATTGACATTAAGATTAATTATCCAGAAATCAAGCTTTCATGGTACAAAGGGACTGAAAAACTGGAACCCAGTGATAAATTTGAAATAAGTATCGATGGTGATCGGCATACACTCAGAGTCAAAAACTGTCAACTTAAAGATCAGGGCAATTATAGATTGGTGTGTGGTCCACACATCGCTAGTGCTAAACTAACTGTAATCGGTAAGTAAAAAGCATTTTATTAAAAAAAACAAACAAACTTGTGAGATTCACTTACTATTGAGCACATCTGCATGTGATATCAAACGAAATGTTTTCTGGGTCGTACCTGCAGAGCCTGCTTGGGAACGGCATCTTCAGGATGTTACTTTGAAAGAAGGCCAGACTTGCACCATGACATGCCAATTTTCCGTGCCAAACGTAAAATCTGAATGGTTCAGAAATGGCAGAATCCTTAAGCCCCAAGGTAGACATAAGACAGAAGTGGAACACAAAGTCCATAAGCTGACCATTGCAGATGTTCGAGCAGAAGACCAGGGACAGTACACCTGCAAATATGAAGACCTTGAAACTTCAGCAGAGCTCAGAATTGAAGGTGGGTGAACGGCCACAGCTGGGGTTATTAGTGCACAGGTCAGTGGCAGACGTGGTGCAGGACCCCTCCTGCGGCCGCCCTGCCATTACACATATTCCAAAGTGGTCGTGTGTTCTCCTTTCCCAGCACACACTCACAGCATTCATTCACATCTCAAGATGCACACGAAATCAAAAGGGAAATGTTCACACAAGTGCCGGATCTTTTGCATGGGTTTTTTTGACCAAAGGCAGATGTCAATCCAAACGAAGACATGACTGTCTAACAGTTATTTAAATTCTATAATTCTGCTAAATTCAATCATTCTTTATAATTTTACTAAATTGCATAATTCTCACATCTATGATTCTCATTCTAAGACAGAGATCTTGGAAATGACCAGATTTCATAGCTATAGCTAAAAGATCTTGGCTAACTCTAATAGATCTAAAAAAAAATCTATTTTGTTTATAGAAATTAATTTGAATCTACTTGTCTGAAACGTACTAGATAAAATTAACAACAGATGTCATGTGTGATTAGCAGCTATTTTTCAAAAATAACTATTTTATGTGAGGATTGTATTCCAACCTTCTAAATCTCTGAAATAAAAGGAAATCTCGGGATTTAGGAGCAATAATATTTATCTCCTAATCTTTTGATCATATGCACTGTCTGTAGCGAGCAACATTTTAGCTGTAATGATGGCATCTAGTTCCAGTGGGTGCCCATTTATAGTTGTTGAAATAAAACTATAAGACTTAGATACACAAACATTTCAACTTCTCTGACTTGCTTTAAGTGGATATCAATGCCTGGTTGTATTTTAAGGTTCAAAAATTTTTAGTAGGTTTCCATACAAAGGATCCAGTTGAAACCACTTCTCATTTTTTAAATAATTGCATTCTTATATGATCCTTCAAAAAATAAAAGGCTCACCAGAGTACTTATGATGTCTCAGATGTTCTCGATATTGTTATACATTGAATTCCAGACTTCTAGACAAAATCCTGCAAAAGGGCCTTCTACTGCAGCCCATTCTCCTACTAAATACCCCTGCCATTCATTCCCAGGGGCACAGGGGGCATGACCCCTTTGTGCATGGCCACAGGTGTTTACAAAGCACGTTTCAGAACTCTTAAAAATGAACCATCTGAAATTTAGAAGTTCAGACTTCCTCTTGAGTTTAAAATTATTTCACAAGGAAAGTTATAACATAGTAGATAATAAACAATTCTAGGTCCTGAATAGCAAAATTCTTTTACAGAAGAAAGAATTTAAAAGTGGAATAAGTTACAGAGTAAAATTAAGTTTATGTTCCCTTTATTTTGAACCCCCAATTTCACTAACATTTTTAAAGTTTAATTTGACTTTAGGGTCATAAGCCCCTTTGACTATTGCCTTTGTGCAAATATTTTAAGGGCTCCCAGGGATTTCTTTACACTTTCCTACATTGGTTCTGAAGAAATACACTTAAGTATTGGGATGATTTCTTGTTACTGATGCATAAAAGAGCACTTTCTTTTTGTTTTATATTTTCAGCCTTTGTTATTTTTCTAATTGGATACATAGGTTGAGGCTTTAAATACCTGAGGGGAAAGCACAGTGAAAAGCCTTCCTCCCTATACAATCTAACTTTGAATCTTCTTTGTACTTAAACAGCTGAACCAATTCAGTTTACGAGACGCATACAGAACATTGTGGTGAGCGAGCATCAGTCTGCCACCTTTGAATGCGAAGTGTCCTTTGATGATGCTATTGTAACATGGTACAAAGGACCAACAGAACTAACCGAGAGCCAGAAGTACAACTTTAGGAATGATGGTCGCTGCCATTATATGACCATTCACAATGTGACCCCAGATGATGAAGGTAATTTAGTTGACGGCATCCCCGTGAATATATAATTTAAATCTTGTCTGTTTTATATATTCTACCCTAGCTTACACTTACACTCTGTAATTCTATATAGAATACTTTTTTTTTGGAAAGAGAAGGATAAATAAATCCATACTGTATTTAAATAAAGAAGTGTTATTTATAAATGTATCAGAAAACAAAAGTTTGATGATTCTTCTTAGGTGTCTATTCAGTAATTGCTCGACTGGAACCGAGAGGTGAAGCAAGAAGCACAGCAGAGCTGTACTTAACAACCAAAGGTCAGAAAACACCCCATTTAAGCCACATTGCAATCCCTGAAACAAACAATCCCGCCCAGACGACTCTAAATACAAAAATGTCATTTTTTTTTCTTTTGCAGAAATCAAGCTTGAGATGAAGCCTCCTGGTAAGTTTTAAAAAACAAAACAAAACAAAGCCTTGCTCAAATATATTCAGTAGAATTTTGTAAATGACAGAAGCCAAACTGAAATGTCTAAAAATATGATTTAGGTTTTTCAGTAAGATATTATTTGGCAAAATAATTTTCAGGAAATAATATAAATGTTAGGCTTTGGGAGCTTGGGAAATTAGAGATAATAAGGTCTCATTCAGCTGATATCTAGGATATTGCCAAAACTGTGTGGCCATAGAACAGAACCAATTTTCACAGGGAATAAACATGCCTATGTGGTTGCATACAAAAGAATCCTAATTATCTCCATGTCTATGTGTTAGATTCTGTTGTTGGAAACGCCTGACAAACACATCTTAGTTGTCTAATAAATATCTGTGGTTTCAGTCCCTCTGTGCTTACCCTTAATTGTTCCTTTCCAGATATTCCTGACTCCAGAGTTCCAATCCCAACCATGCCTATCAGAGCAGTACCTCCAGAAGGTAAGACCCAGCACAACACCTGCGCTTGCAGCAACAATATTCTATATATACCACAAGGAAATTAGCGATGCCAAACCACAGTAGAGAGCCAGAGCACAGCCTTGCATGTCATATTCTTCACTGTGTAATTAAAAATCAAAGCAAGAGAGTAGTAACAATTATATATGCTATTTTTATTTGCTCTGATTGATGAATTGGTACTATAACACCTTTGATTACTGAAAGGAATGCGTAAGACTTTTCATTATACTTCACACAAAGAAACCAAACCATGATGATGGCATTTCTTTTCTTCAGAAATCCCTCCTATGGTTGTTCCTCCTATTCCTCTGTTGCTACCATCACCTGAAGAAAAGAAACCACCAGCAAAACGCATTGAAGGTATTTTCTGTTATCTACCTAGATGTCAAAATACATAATCAACTATCGCAGACCTGGAAAATGTTGTCTAATGCAACATGTTGGCCCTCTAGTGGCCAATAGGTTGAATTGCCTTTCAAAATGTAAATTACTTGCTCTAAATGTGCAAGACATGTGATTAAAACTCTGAAAATCAGACAAACCAAATGCAATGCTTAATGTTAAAATATTTTATCTTAATGTAACCACTGAAACATTAATGGCAAATCTATTTCACGTTTCATGCTTTATATATTTTAACTATATGTAACTATATAACAATAAAATAATTAACTTCTAATGAAGCTTCTGGAAATAAACCATACTAGTGTATAGTCATGTTGCAAGTTACAGTGTTTTCTTCTCAATTACAAAGTTAACACCTTTTTAAAAATTGCTATTTTGTTACAAAAATGTGATTTAGAATATCTTTGATATATTTGATTTTTTTTTCTTATCTAAGGAATGAGTTCACCAATAAGGAGCTCTTGAGTGTGTCAAGGAATTTCCCTTTTCAAATATTTCAATAGATGAATTATACTATTTGTCCCCCAAGCTGCTCAACTAAATCAGTCAACAGACAACCTGGGACTTTCTAGAGTTCTGGGTAGTTGAGAATTGCTGTCAGAATTCTCCTTGCATTGGGAAAAAATTCTGCATGTCAAAGTCAGATTTTTCCATTGCAGTTTCCAGGGTTTGGCATGCTAGTATCCCAGTATCTGCTACCATTGGTGTCAAGAGCTTGAGCTACTTTTCAGCCAGCCTCAGGGAAAATTCAATGAAAAAACAAAAAACAAAACAAAAAGCCTTCCAGTTTTGTGACTAATACATCTCAATAATAAAAGCATTTTTATAATTTATATGAATAGTTAAATATATTTCATCCACTTTTGATAGAGAAGAACGAGAATCAAAAATCATATTTGTTGTCAGAAATAATAATTACCTTAATGAATGATTTAGTCTTTGAGCACTACTGTCAACATGGCTAAGTTTAACTACCCACTGGGAAACTTGGGAAATTAAATCTTATTTTAAAAATTAAATTTAAAAAATTAAATTATTCATGAATATTAAGAGCCATAATTCAAGTTATAAGTAGGGGCCATGATCAAGGTATAATGTCAGCAACAACAAAGAAAATTTCCACAATATCATAGATAGGACTTTTAATTTTACTAATTCACTTGTTATTCTTCATCCTGACAAATTTAAAGTGTTCTTATCTAAGTGAAACTAAGTGAAAATGTGTACCTTTTCTATTTGTGGTATCACTTAGGTTCATGTTCTGCATGTTTTGAAAACTGTAGGCAGGCATAAAATCAGTGAAGATGTAGAAGCACCCTACATACTCTATCTCCATCCAAAAAACATGTTCCACGTGCTAGCACAAGACCTTTCTGAAACAGGTATCTTGCAATAATGTTGCAAGAGTCTCGTTACCATCAAAACATATGAAAAAATAAAGTATTTCAAGAAACCTCTTCGTTTCCTGAAAACATTTTACTTGTTTATTTCTGACATCTTATTTTTTAGTGACCAAAAAAGCTGTGAAGAAAGATACCAAAAAAGTTGTTGCGAAGCCCAAAGAAGAACCTAAAGGTATTATCATTAATTAATGAAAACTGAGTCTTACTGTTTTTCTCCTGGTTAACAATTTTAAACCCCAAATAGTGGAAGGAGGAGGAAGGTAAGAGTTTGAACTCCCAAAGTGGAGCCTCTCCCTTCACTCACTCTCACCCTCTTCTAGAACTCAGCCCTCACTTTCTCTTTGTCAACTTCCACGCTTTCCTTTTTTTTCTCCCCGTCCTCCTGTGCCTGTGTCTGCCCATGGCACGCAGTGGTAACACCAGAGAGTTCTTGTTATTTCTGGAGGGCGCTGCCTACCCACCCCACAGCTGCTTTAGATCCAGTCCTACCGACTGACAGCCAAGGACCGATGCAAATATCCAGTGGCTGCTCCAGCCCAAGTCAGAACCCTTCCTGGCTCACCTAAGCTGTCAGTCCCTGCAGAAAAACAAAACACTTTTTGAAGGAGGATCAGTTCAATTACTTCCTTTTTTTTTTTTTTTTTACTATATCCTGGAAGAGTTTTTTTTTTTTAAGATTTTTTTTTTATTTATTTGCGAGAGAGAGAATGAGAGACAGAGAGTATGAGAGGGAGGAGGGTCAGAGGGAGAAGCAGACTCCCTGCTGAGCAGGGAGCCCGATGTGGGACTCCATCCCAGGACTCCAGGATCATGACCTGAACCGAAGGCAGTTGCTTAACCAACTGAGCCACCCAGGCACCCCATATCCTGGAAGAGTTTTAAGAGGAAGACTAGATCACTAAATTTGAGCAAATCATTTTACCTGTTTAACTAAGATCAGAGTAAGAAAGCCCTCCTGCAAGGAGGAGGATCCGGGAGCACAAGGCACCACCCCGAGATGTTTTTCTGAGTCCAAACATTATGGCAGAAGAGGGCGCTCATAAAGCATGGGTATTTCCTCCACTTTACAGTTAACCATTGAAAAAATTAAACATACATTATTTGTTAGCATTAGGCTTACTGAATAGTCTCTTCATGTCTCATGTTAATTGGAAATTGTTTTAAATCAACCTAAACTAGAATCAAGGTTCAGCCTTTCCTTATTTTTGTTAATACGGCATTGCACAGCAATGCTGGTGAGCTAAATATGGAAATTATAAAGGGGTTTGGTATACTAGCAGTAGTCACAGGCTGTACAAATAACTGACAAAGGTGCACAAGATTAGTAAACATTAAATAATGCATACTCTAAAAATAAACATGTATTCTATTTTTTAAAATCCCAGAGGTTGACAAGAAACCCCAGCCTCCTACTGCCTTGATTCCAGCAAAAGGTAAGTGAAAGATATTCTTAAATATTTTTTGTATCTCTGAGATTTGCATCTCTGCTTTGTATTCTTATTTTTTAAATAGAAGCCTTCTAGCTGATTGTAAAGTTATGGCATCTCCTCTGCCATGTTACAATTAGCACTAGAAAGGACAACGTCCTATTGCTCCTGGCCCCGGAAGGGAAACAGGCAGGTGTTTATGCAGCCTCAGGGCTGTGGACACAGAGAAAGTAGTGGCGAGGGTTGGAAAGGGAGGCATCCTCCTTACTGTTTCAGTTGTAGCTAAAACAGGTGCTAAGGATCACGTAAACGATGTTAGCCTCATTTTTAAAAAAAAAAAAAAATTTATTATGAAAGCAACTAATTGATTTGGTGACATAATTTTAAGTATTATCTTATTAAGCTGATTATAGAGTCACATTCAACTATCAAAAGTGTCGCTTTAAAATTAGAAATGTTTCTGAAAGAATAATTGGAAACTTAAATAGAGGTTAACATTAGATGTAAATTCCATTAAATGATCAAATGGTAAAATATCCCGTGGGAGTTCTCATAGAACAATGGAAGATGTGTCCATTGGGTATTTACTGAATGCCATTCTGTTCACACCGGAAAAATCCTCAAATGAAGAGCAAGTGCATCTCCATACTCTTTACTGTGTTCCATAGCCAACAAAAATGTAAACAGAACCAATACCCAGAAAATGTAACAAATTATCGACATCATACTGAGATCTGAGATACTGATATTGTGTGACAATATAGACTTTGGTTTATGAAGCAATGGTACGAATATAATTAATATGCTAATACTGTTTATTTGTTTGTTTGTTTATTTCAGCTCCTGAAATTATTGATGTATCCTCCAAGGCTGAAGAAGTAAAAATAACAACCATAATCAGAAAGAAAGAGGTTCACAAAGAACAAGAACCTGGGTATGAGAAGAAGCGTGCTGTTTATGAGGAGAAGAAACTTTTCATCGAATCTCTGGAGGAACCTTACGATGAACTAGAAGTAGAACCCTACACGGAGCCATTTGAAGAACCTTACTATGAAGAACCAGATGAAGACTATGAGGAGACCAAGGTAGAAGCGAAGAGGGAAGTTCACGAGGAATGGGAAGAAGACTTCGAGGAAGGCCAGGAATACTATGAAAGGGAAGAAGGTTATGACGAAGGGGAGGACGACTGGGAGGAAACTTACCAAGAGAGAGAAGTGATCCAAGTGCAGAAGGAGGTTTACGAAGGTGTGTATCGACCGGGCAACTTCTTTCCTCTTTTCCTCAGTGCGTGATGTTTTCAGGGCTATTAACCTGAGCTGCGATAGATAGGAAGGCAGTGAAATGACCATTTCGATCTTTTAAGGTTAGATCTTTTTAGAAACTTACTCTTGACGTTTCTTCAGTCACTTCCAGGTTCGACATTGTTAAGTCGAATCATGTAGTCCCATCACGAGATTCCAAGTGCTGTCTTCTAATGCAGAAATCCAAGGTTTACTTCCACTGCCTTCTTCACCTCTGCTGGATCCTGCTTCGAAATCCAGTGCCAGGGATCATGTTAGCCATAAAGATCCCAAACACAATACTTTCCACAAATATATATTCTTACTTCCTTTGTAGTTAAATATAATCTACTAGAACTTACTCATTTAAGTATCCCTTCTTATTCCTCTGTTTTTGTTAAAGAATCGCACGAGAGAAAAATTCCAGCAAAAGTGCCTGAAAAGAAAGCACCGCCTCCAAAAGGTATGTAATTGGAATTATTGAACTAGATCAGAACATCCATATCATTATCATGGCTTGTTGGGCAAAGATGTATAAGTCACCAGTCCAATCCAATAGGCACAACTTCTTCTCTAAGCTTTATTGTACCAGTGAATTTTTTTCCTAAGAATATCTAATTTACTTAATGCAAAAATTAAAAAGATGATAAAAAGATGGTTGTGATAAGTATTTTTTAAAACAACCAAAATATTTGAAGTACAGAAATTTGTACTTAAAGTTCAGAGTACCAAACTTGCTTCTTTCTTAAAAATTATATATATGTATATATGCATGTATACATATATATTTATATATAAACATACATAGATACATAGTAGAAACAGAGAATTTGAATAGAAATTCTAAAAGTACTGCAATTTCTTTAAAATGCTTGCAGTTATAAAGAAGCCAGTAGTTGAAAAAATTGAAAAGACTTCTCGAAGAATGGAGGAACAGAAAGTTCAAGTCACCAAAGGTATTATGATTTAAAACATTTCTAATACCATGTACACACGTCATCTGTTTACTGATGTATATTCCCATGTTAGTTATTTATATAATTATCTAAACTAAGGTATTTTTAAATTTTGTGCAAAGCAATATTCTTCACAATAGAAATATATTTGTACATATTTTTTAAGTACCTGAAGTTTCAAAGAAGATTGTTCCACAAAAACCTTCTCGGACTCCAGTGCAGGAAGAAGTTATTGAAGTGAAAGGTATACATCTTTGTCTTTCCGGTTACAAGTTTTAAACATTTTTATTTATGTCTACGTATATGTGTACATATATTACTAAGCAATTCACAAATCTGAAACTACCAAAATATATTCTTCTACAGTATATATCTTATGTTGAGTTGCACATGTGTATAATTTAAGGAAATAATAACATTCCCTTTGTTTCTAGTTCTGCTTTAAAATTACATATTTTTTTTAATTTAAGGAAGGTTTTGCTTCATAAATAGTCTTCTAACTTTACTATGCAAGGCATTCCATTGCACATAATATTCCCTATCCTCTCGTTTATATGCATAAACCCTAATGGATTTGGAAAAGCACCACATTACGTGTGAAGAAGTTGTGTCTATTTGATTCCCATATAACAATGTTTGATAAAGGCTGCATGGGTCGTTTGTCCCCATATATCAGAACATGGTTTGTATTCTTGTCAATACTGAATTTATTCTCAAGCTACTCATACTAACTCACTCATTCTGTGTCTAAAGACTTACATGTAGTGTGCAATCTATGTATTTGATCAGCTATCTTGTTCTAGAAAAAGAAATACTAAATGTGAAATATTCTCTTTAAAGTACCAGCTGTGCATACAAAGAAGATGGTTATTTCAGAAGAAAAGATGTTCCTTGCTTCTCACACAGAGGAGGAGGTGTCAGTCACAGGTATAATGCACATTTGAATTTGGGGGCTCAGATGGAAGGGCTTTAGATGAATTTTTATCTCTCTTCTTCATACCTAATTTGTGATTATGAAGGCATCTCTGTCTCCTTGTAGCTCTCTGTCGCCTTTTCATTGCACACTTGTCTCTGTTTTAATTTGGATTTCAATATTCTTTGTGAATTATAATTACCACCCATAATATGGCATACCAGTAATTAAAATGTACATTTTTTAAAGTCCCCGAGGTACAGAAGAAAACTGTTACTGAAGAGAAAATTCATGTTGCTGTTTCCAAAAAGATTGAGCCTCCACCTAAAGGTATTAGTCATTCCTTCTAAGTTTAAAATCTTTTAAAATTTCCATCGTAAGCCTCTGGATATGTTAATATTGAAGAATGGATTTGGTCACACAGTCAGCAGACCTACAGCCACTAGGTACAATGGACCTTCCGGGGGGGGGGGGGGTGGAAAGACCATGAGGAGCCCACAGGAGAGGGGAATGAAAATGAATGGAGGCTCTGGCCCCAGCTTCAGGAACCTTACAATCTGGTGACCAGCTACTTGGAAATAGAAATTTGATTTCCTGGAGCCAGCTTGTGCCCACTCACCAGAGCTGATGGTTAAGTTTGCAGGAATTTTGCTACCCAGTGTTCAACACCTCCGTGATTAAAAGTTGAGCTACATAAACTCACAATTAAACAAATTATATTAAAATCTATGATAATGGTCAAAACTCCTAACTTCCACTTTCACTGCATGTTATTATTCTCTCCGTTTCTGAGGTTGTTTACATCGATTGTGCCTACGTGGTGGAAGTCCTAGATTGCGGGGGCTACTGCGCATCATTCCCCACTCCACGACCATGATGTCTCGCTTGTTAGCCAGGGTGGGAGTATTTACACCACCACAGAAATTGGAAATCGGCAGCTGCTACAAGTTAGGGCTCCCCCTCCCCCACACACCCCACCCAAATTGTTAAACTTTTAGGATACAAAAAATATTTAAGATAATCTAATGCAATTGCTATAATGCAGTTGCCTGATAAATGTAGAGTTTCTAAAACTAGTGCCTGAGGCACTGGCCCCTCTAAGGAAGGACGGCTCCTACCTGTTCCTAGTAAAGTGCAGGCTCCAGCTGTTGAAGGTCAATAACGACCACAACTTTTTCTAATCTGCCTTTCCTCCGGTTCCCTCGCCTCTTGCTTCTAACATGGCGTTTTCTTGCATTCATTTGGCATAAAGGAGACATGTCTACTCTTTATTTTAATTCTGTCCTGCAACAGCATATGCCTTGTTGTAAAAACACACGATTTCTCAAAAATGGCACTTTTTTTTTTTTTTTTAAGTCCCTGAGCCACCTAAGAAACCAGTCGAGGAAGAAGTGGTTGCTGTTCCCACTCCTAAAAAGGTGGAGCCCCCACCAGCCAAAGGTAGAATAACATTTTTGAAAAAAATTTCTTAGTGTCTGTCTTTTTGTATCTTTTTCTATGGGATCTGTGTATTAACAGAGTAGTATCTGTAAAGGATTTGTAATATTTTCTGTGTATGTGATCTCATTAGCTGTGGTAATGTGTTATACAAGTATCAGTAACTTTAGACCATACTAACTGGGTATTTGTTTCATGGAATGTATGCAACGTCTCTATGGTATTGATTTATTTTGCATACATTTCTACCACAAGTAGAGCATGTTTAGTGACTTCCTAAATTCTTACACTCTTTCTGAGGATTTATGCTTTCGTGTCATCTTAAATGTCTCAGAAGGAAACTAGAATTCTCAACCTTGTTTCAACAATGTTATCTTTAAAGTTCCTGAAGTTCCCAAGAAACCTGTGCCAGAGGAGAAAAAGCCTGTTCTTGTACCCAAAAAGGAACCTGCCGCTCCCCCAAAAGGTACACCAGAACTGATCGGGGGCAACCCTTTGCCCCAAATGCCAGCCTTTTGCTTTATATGGTCTTCGTACACATACTATGCTGTCTTACAATTTTGCGTCTTTTAGATGTCCCTGGTGTTTTTCATTTGTTGGTCACCTTCCAAGCCTATACTCTTGACATACATTATTTACGACACGGAACAGTCCAAAGACACCACCAAAAGTGTTCTTAAAAGAAGTAACTATGTCAAACTGCTATCTTAAACTTTTACTATCTTTCCTCTGTTAGAGAAAGAAATCTTTGTGAAACTCATTTTCTACAGGCACGTTTCTGGGAAGAGTCTTTTCCCCCTCATTTATGTGATTTTTCTTAATAAAAAACACTTCCATGAGTTATGATGAGTTACAAAGAGTCACAACTGGAAAGCGTGACTTAACGAGATAAAGATGTATACACTGCTTCTGGTAACTGCCACTCTTCCAAAAAGTCAATAGCGGCAAGTCTAGAATAGTTGAAAACATTGATTTTTGACATTTACTTTGACCATGTTTCCTGACATTAACTGAATGTCAATATTTGCCATAAGTGTTGCAGTTATCTAATTAGCTAGTCGGGGACCTTTCATATACGTATGTTCGGATTCAGTGTGCTAATCCTTTATTTTGGTTTTTGAATTTGGTTTGTTCCTTTTTGAGGGAGAGGGTTGGTGATGTAAAAGACACTACTTTGGGGCACCTGGGTGGCTCAGTCAGTTAAGTGGCTGCCTTCGGCTCAGGTCATGATCCTTATATGGGATCCTGTGATCGAGCCCCACATCCGGCTCCCTGCTCAGTGGAGAGCCTGCTTCTCCCTCTCCCTCTGCCTGCCGCTCTGTCTACTTGTGCTTTCTCTCTCTCTGTCAAATAAATAAAATCTTTAAAAAAAAAAAAAAAAAGACACTACTTTTGGATGCAATGAAGCCACAAACTGCGTACCTCTGGTCTGTTACAGAGAGATTCAGTACGAATTCAGTATCATCCAATTTAGGAAAACCAGGCTTACTGAAATCATACATTTTAAATAGTGTTCCCATCTTGCCAGACTTCCCATTTTCCATTTTTTTCCTAAACCAAATCTGTTTCTCTCTTTCTCAAATTCTTGACTCTTTCAGAATTCTGGGTCTTATAAAAAAAATGATTCCTGACTATCTAATCATTAAAATACGATTTCTGATTATCTAATCATTAAAGTATGGTTATTTGAAAATAAGATACATTAAAAGGTCATGTTACTAAAACCAGGACTAATACCAAACGCACTTGTGCTGAGGGAGACACAGAGGCATGTCTCACCTACCATTAAAAACAAATATACATAGTAACATATATATGCACAAACAGCCACGTATAGATAATATATACAGACCCAAGTGTATATATCTGTATAATTACATCAGGATATTACCAATGAAAGCACAGAGGTTCAAGAGTTCACAAAAACTGCTATCTTATTTAAAATGGAAACAATTATTGCCAGCAATGCATGCTGTTAAAATACATCTGCCAGTGAAAAATTCTATATAATCAACACTTAGAATAGATAAACTAAGCCATTGTAAACCTTTTTGGGTCAGAGATCCTGTTGAAAACTATGGAGCCTCTTAGAGAAAACCATGTATGCGTATACTCACACAACTTCATACACAGAGCTCCCCAAAGTCATTGACACATGGATTCAGATTGAGAAGCCTACTCTAGAATGAGTGTTTCCTGAGTTTTAAACACACTACAGTTACACCAAAAACAAACAAAGTAAGAAGAGAAATGGGAAAAATGGTATCATATAGGTACAATTATTCTAAATATGTCTTAGTCTAAGATAGTCTTAGATAAATTAAGTCCATTGTTATGATGGATTCCATTTCTTGACACAAAGCCTAACAAGACTTTGCTATATTCTATAACTACACTCTATATTGTTTGTGTAGTCACTAATTTTTTTTATCAAAAGCATACCAATATATAAGAATGAATTTTGTATATATCTTTTTGTGTATATGACTCATTTTTAATTGCCTGAATGCCTCTATAACATTCCTTGTGACATTTATTACATTGTGACCTTTTTAACATTATAGTTTTTCTGCATTATTTTGTCAATGCATAGAAACTCTATGACATTAATGAACTACTAAAGATTGGTGTATGTGCCTACGTCCATTCATAAGAGTGGCATCGGTTGAACTAATGTTCTGTTTTAAAAACTTTAAGCTCCAGAGGTGCCAAAGAAACCTGTTCCTGAAGAAAAGATACCTGTTCCTGTTGCAAAGAAAAAGGAAGCTCCACCACCTAAAGGTATAATGCCTTGCTTGGTAAAGAAGCCCGATTTTTATGTCTTGAGTACAAAACACTTTTGTGTTTAATTATCTGTTGAATTAGTTTAATTCAAAATGAGTGTTTTATGGTGTGAGTAATAATTCAACAGAAGTGTCTGTCCACCTGCCTACTTTCTTACAAAATAGCTGTAAATGAGCTGCTTTGGAAAATACAAAGTTATTTCTAAAAATTAATGTCTTTTCAAGTTCCTGAAGTACAGAAGAGGGTTGTCACAGAAGAAAAAATCACCATTGTTACTCAAAGAGAGGAATCTCCACCACCAGCAGGTACTTAATTCCATCTTCATAAATAACTTTGTCTTTCCTTCAAACTTCTTTAATTGCATGCCTTCTTTAATGGGCATGCCAATTCTGTGTTGCTCTTTTTATTTTGACTTTCTGAGAATCTTAAAATCAAATGCTATTCTTTAAGTGCCAGAAATACCGAAGAAGAAAGTTCCTGAAGAAAAAAGACCTGTTCCTCAAAAAGAGGAAGAAGCTCCACCACCAAAAGGTATTGTCTCTCTGTCTTTCCAAGAACCATCTTTATATAACATCATGTAAGAAGGCAAATGGTGGTTTTGGTGGTTTTGTGATATGAATACATTGTGGGTATATATCTGTGTTTGGGGTTGGGCTTCAGTGAGATAACTCTGAAGTTCTAAAAATGCATATTTCTAAATGCCAGTTCTACATAAGAAACCAGTCCCTGAAGAGAAAGTTCCTGTACCAGTTCCGGTCGCTAAGAAAGCTCCTCCTCCCCGAGGTAGGATTTGTCTCAGACCTCTGACGAAAATCTTGTTGCCTGTGAATTCTCGCTTCGTTCTATCCGGTGTCTTCTTGTATGACCCTCCGTCTCTCTTCTGACAGAATGTGCGTGTGTGTGTATCCTCATGATGTTTGTTGCATAATTCGTTTTCCCATTTTGTTAGAGTGGCGTACTGTGCATTTCTTCCCCAAACTCTTAGGGAAAGAGGATTGTTAAGATTCTTGATTTTTACACTTCAACTTAATGCTTTTTTAAAGCCGAAGTTTCTAAGAAAACTGTGGTAGAAGAAAAAAGATTCGCTGCCGAAGAAAGACTATCTGTTGCAGTTCCTCAAACAGTGGAAGTCATGCGACACGAAGGTATATAATCAGAAGTGAGGGGAGAAATGGGTGTGCGTGTTTCCTCAAAGTCTTTCTTTCCAGATGTGACTGTTTACCTTATAAGTTGTCCTCATCAGTGTCTACTTGCCGTAGCCTTCTGAGACTGAGTCTTTTGTGTCTGCAGTGGTCTTAAATCATTTCAAGACAGTGAATGAGGTGCTGAAAATGTGATAATTGTTAACGTGGCCACAACTGGACATTATTTGAATATTCTTCTCAGTCTTGGGCTGTACTGTCCCCTTATCTTAAATCAGCTCTCTCTTCCATGTAATGAGGAAGCACTACTCAGCAGTTACAAGAACCATTATCCAGCTGTAGGGAACACATGGCTATTACCAGTATTTCAGGAGGCTGAGTTTAAATTAAATATTATCTTTTAAAATATTCACAGAGGAGGAGTGGAGTTATTCAGAAGAAGAGGAAAGAGTATCCGTTTCAGTTTATAGAGAAGAGGAAAGAGAGGAGGAGGAAGAGAAAGTGGAGGTTACAGAATATGAAGGTAAACAACGCCAATGAGCTGGAGGTGATCTGGAGTCTTGATGAGCTGTTTTCTTTCACAGATTGTTTATCAGATTAATGAAAGTGGACACAAATTCGTGAATAGCCAAGGGCCTCATTAGATGTATCTTTTGATCAAAACACAAGATTCAGGAACATTACTTAGAGTAAAAATCCAATGTATTGTTTGTCTATCCTCTCTTACTTGGCTCTAAGGGGGGAGTGGGGGGAGGCCTCATATTTACAGGTAATTAGTGGTGCAGGTATCTCCATCTACATTTATCCTTTCAGTAGACAGGACTTGGTTTCAGCATGGTGGGCCAGCATAAACATCACCTGGTAGTCTAATGTCTAAAACATGGGTAACATAAAGCAGTGTTGACAGCACAACTCACTAATGTGTCCTGACTCAGTTTTTAAATGAATAAGAAATTGTATTACCTTATTACATTCCAGAAATCAAGGCCATGTTTGAGAGTGAAGCACTGAACACATAGGTCTTTCTTATATTTCATGTATGGAGAAAACAATTATGTAATATCTTTGATTGAATTAGCTTGTTGTTTAGACGTTCCTATACCTATAATGCTAGTTCTCTATAGTTTCTTAAGGATTGAACAATGAGCTTTATTTCAGTCCTTTGCAATGAATTAAGATACCACTAGGTTTACTGCTGAAGTCCAGCACTCTGGCTAAAGCTATATATCTGAAAGAACTTTCCTAAGAAAGTTCTAATGTAGCTCTGCTTCAAAGAAAAATCAGTAAGTTCTATAACAAATTAACTCTCTTCCTAAAAAAAAATGAATAGACTCCTATATGTAGATGCCCTTGAGTGCATTTCTGACTAATAAAAGGTGCCCCACTTCTTCTCCATGTGGAAGAAAATTCCATGTGAAATCCCAATGTGCAGCCTTAATGGAATGGCTTGGAACAGGGCAAGATGGGACATGACTGCCAAGAGGAAGCCCACTGGTTCTGTTGTGCTTCCTGGGAAAGGCCAAGGTGTTGGGCATAAGTCAGGAATCTGATAGATCAAAGAGGGCCCCATCCCTTCTAGACATATTTGGGAAACCAAACATAACATGTACACAAGGAAAGTTCTCATTGCATGGATCTGATTTCAATTTTTGACAGTATGCATTATAAATCTTTCAGTATTATAGCTAAAAGGAGAGATATTCTATGATACTCTTTGTTTTCATTAAGTCTAGATCTAGGGAAAAGATGGGTAGCCTGTTAAGTTTACTTCTAGTGTAAAGAGATATGTCTACAACTAGATCTTCCTATTCTGTAATTAACTTTATACACACAGGCTCAAAAACCATATGAAGACACCTGTCTCTTCTACCATACTTGGCCCCACAAAACTAGAAAAAAAAAAAAAAAAAAAAGCTTGTTTCCAAGTCCTCAGTAGGTTTTTCACATGTAATACAGGTCTTTTCTTTTTTATCATCCAATTTATGTTTCCTCAAGTGTATGTTTCTGCCCTGAAGCCTTCAAATCTAGAGTGCTCTGTTATTTTTGAAATTTATCTTCAAATGCTTGTTATTAATTTAGCCACTAGGATTGTTTTTATATCTTGTACTTGTCCTGTTCTTCCTGCGAATATAAGCATTATTATCTTTATGATACACTTGAAAATTAAATTACTGAAACTTATTTCCCAATTTCTTTATTAAGGCGTCCACTTTGATTAAAATGCACTTTTTGGGGGGCTTTAGACGGGAACAGTCGGGGATTTGGCAAGTGTAAAACTTTTTATTATTTTAATTACTCTTTGAAGTAATAAATCACAGCTGAAATTAAACATGAAAAACACTACAACTTTTCTTTAAAACTGATGTCTTTAAAGTGATGGAAGAGCCTGAGGAATACGTTGTAGAAGAAAAGATGCACTTTATCTCTAAGAGAGTTGAAGCCGAACCAGCAGAAGGTATACCAACCCTTAAATTAATTTTAGCCCTATTTGTGTTTGGCTTGTCCCGTTCTTTATCTTCTCTTGCAGTCAGTCTATCACTTGTATTGCCTATATTGATAACTATCGTGTCTAAGTAAACAGATTGCTTACATTTTTATTGAAAAGAAATTGGGGCATTTCTACAAGTGTATTTTATCATCTTTTCAAGTGGTTGAGAAGCATGAGAAGAAGATTGTACTGAAACCGAAAATTCCTGCTAAAATAGAGGAGCCCCCACCAGCTAAAGGTACAGTTCTCGCTCAGAGAAATATGGTACCCTTTGTCTTAATGGCTGTGTCAATGCCCTCCATTTGCGTGCTGCCTGAGTTTTGTCAGCACCGATGTATAGACATTTTTGCTGAATAGAGTCATTAATGTTTGTGTGTATGTATGATCTTTTCAAAAAGTGAATTCTAAGCCCCAAATGTCACTTCCTCTGTAATGCAAACTAATATTCTTCAACCTAATCTTTCTAAAGTTCCTGAAGCACCTAAGAAACCTGTGCCAGAAAAGAAAGTCCCTGCCGCGGTTCCCAAAAAGGAAAAGGTGCCACCAGGTATCCTGGGCTTTACTTATTCTTGAACAGTGTCTTTCTTTTTCATCTTAAATTGGTCCATTCTTCAAATTTTTATAATGTTAACAAGAAAATAGTGCCTGTGGTTAACACTTTTTCATCTTGTGTGCCTGACCGTGTTGCCTGATCTATTTTAAGTGCCGGAAGAGCCAAAGAAGCCAGTCCCAGAAAAAAGGGTGCCTCCAAAAGTGGCTAAGAAAGAAGAACCTCCCCCCACCAAAGGTAAATGAAGCCCTCCAGCACGAAAACCAAAAACATGTCTTGTCTTTCATCCTCTCACTGCTGTCCTTGGGTCACACCTTTTATATGGAGGTTACTGGAGTATGTTGGAGGCTGTGGTGTATCACTGCCTTATCTATGGGTGGAGTCTTACTTGTTGTGAAGTTTATTGGTGTGTATGTTGTGAATTGCCGTAGTCCAAAATCACAGTACTTTCGGGCCAATACCTGCCCCCCCCAAAAAAAATCCACTTTAAGTAACTTAACTCCCTAATCCTAAAATTACCTTTCAAGTGACTGAGAGGCACATGCAAATTACCCAAGAAGAAAAAGTTCACATTGCTGTAACTAAAAAAGAGGAGCCTCCAAGAGCAAGAGATACATGTGACCTTTCAATACACGGACTATTGTACTTACCCTCTTCTCTTTACCAAATGCACTGCTTATGGGTGTTTGTTGTTGTTGTTTTCGTTGCTATAGTTGTTTTTTTATGTTTTAAATAATGAAAATGTCAAGTCCTTTATGTTTGAGTTACTATTATATGACTGCCTTTCATGGTCTGAGTGAAGATAACAGTTCTTAAAGTGAAATCTGTCTTTAAAGTGCCCGAGGAACCCAAGAGAGCTGTTCCAGAAGAAAAAATTCCAAAACTCAAACCTAGGAGAGAGGAGGAACCACCAGCGAAAGGTATACTAACTTTTTCAAAAATCAATATAAGCATGTATGTATTAAAACTAATCTAGTGGAGGGGCGCCTGGGTGGCTCAGTCGTTAAGCGTTTGCCTTCAGCTCAGGTCATGATCCCAGGGTCCTGGGATCAAGTCCCACATCAGGCTCCCTGCTCGGCAGGAAGCCTGCTTCTCCCTCTCCCACTCCCCCTGCTTGTGTTCCCTCTCTCGCTGTCTCTCTCTCTGTCAAATGAATAAATAAAATCTAAAAAAAAAAAAATCCTTAAAAAACTAATCTAGCGGAATTGGGATCTTTAGAGAAAATAATTTAAATACATTATAAAATAAGTAATATGCACGTGCTATTTCATATCACTTCAAAGCTCAACATTTCAGATGCCAGAAAGTACTCTCTCTTCTTTCTTTTCCACAAAAGTGTGAAGCTCCCCCAAATGTGTACTTTCCCTTAAAATGTACTTGTCTTCTAATACATTATGTCTGTATACTAAACTCACCTGCCCAAAGGATTGTTTTGTGTGGTAATCTTTGATAAAATTTAAAATTTTTTAAATCCTGAGTTTTCTGCACTGTGCCAATGGAGCTTCTTGAAAATACTTTAGAATTCAGATGAAGACACTATTCATGGAACTCAGGTGTCTGTCCAATGCTTGTTTGATAGTCACTGTTGCTACTGTCTGGTTGTCTTTTTGAGCTCTCTTATAAATACTACTTGATCTTCCTAAAGTTATTCAGTATCTTTGAAGCACTAAGCAGGTTAGAAAAAAGCATTCCTCTGTATATTAGACCATGTTTATTTCCAAGTCTATTGCTTTTTCTTGACATGTAAATGAGAAATGTGAATGATGGGCATGGTGATGGTTGTCTTTGTCTGTGGATTGTTCATACACAGTATCTCTTAACACGTATATATTCAAGATCTCATAATTCACTTTTAATAATTACTCTTTTTAAAGTCACTGAATTCAGAAAAAGAGCTGTTAAAGAAGAAAAGGTATCCATTGAAGTTCCAAAAAGAGAAGCTCCTCCCGTGAAAGGTATATTGTGATTTCACTAAGTATTAAACTGAAGCATGAAACTACACAGCTCTTTGCCTGTTACTTCCTAATTTGACTGCCACCCTTTATTGGCTTATTGTTGACTAAAGGCAGGAAATCTAACATTTGAAATCATAAATAGCGAATTGTACACTCTGTAATACCTTGACCGGGAAAAGACATTCAGGTTCTCCCATAACCAGTGCATGAATCCATCACATAAGAATGAAATCAAAGTGCATTGGCACTATCACCCCTAAATGAGCTTCAAGTAAAATCCTGCCTGTTGTCAATATTATTCTAGAAGTAACTGTAACTGAAGAGAAAGAATGGTCTTACACCCGGGAAGAAGAAATTGTTTCAGTAGAACGGGAAGAGGAATATGACGACTATGAGGAATATGACTATAAAGAATTTGAGGAGTATGAACCAACAGAAGAATATGACCAATATGAAGAATATGAGGAACGTGAATTTGAACATTATGAGGAGTTTAAAGAGCATGAAGAATATGTCACAGGTATGAGCAAAATGCAAACCTGCAATCACCTTAAATACATGCAGATTCCATTAGAGCAGGATAAAAATTTGGATGCCCGAAGAAATTTGGAAAGAACTTTATTTCATTTGACAAATTCAGAATTTTTTTTCTTAGATAACTTCCAGAAAAAAAGTTTCTATGAATCTTAAGGTTCCTATTAGACCTTGGTTCTGGGAATAATCTATTTCCTCCCTCATTTTTGCTTATACGCAAAATAGCAAATGTCCCAAAGTTCCTTTCTCAAAGGGTTACGAGTTTATCTGCAAGTGCCCATGATCATTCCAAAACATGGAATGTCTGAACATCTCTTAAAGTTTGTTATTATCAAGCACCATAGAAAAATACACTCCCTCAGGGTTCCCATCATGAAAACTTGACAAAGACTGCTTCCAAAGTAAAGACAGAGAAGAAGGCTAACGAAAGCAGTTATGTTATATCTAATGACAATCAGATTTGTAGGTGTATAATTTCGGTTCCACACGATTCATTTATTTTACTCAATAAGTTCCTACTGGAATTTTGAAATGAAGCAATATTATTTCACTTCCCCAATTTCTGATGTTTCATAGCTTCACTTTGAGAACATTCTATGTGGTTGTACAGATAGCATTAAAAAACAATATTATGTACAAGGAATAGCACAGAGGACCATAGGGAAAGGGAGGGAAAACTGAACGGGACAAAATCAGAGAGGGAGACAAACCATGAGAGACTCTGGACTCTGGGAAACAAACTGAGGGTTATAGAAGGGAGGGGGTGGGGGGATGGGGTAACCAGGTGATGGGTATTAGCGAGGGCACGTGTTGTGATGAGCACTGGGTGTTATATGCAACTAATGAATCGTTGAACACTACATCAAAAACTAATGATGTACTGTATGCTGGCTAATTGAACACAATAATAAAAATAATAAAATTAAAAAATAATAAAACCCAGTATTATATAGAAAGAAGTTTTAACCATGATTTTTTCTACCTGAAGTGAAATGAGACTGTTAATATGTGGGAGAGAGTTACAATGACCTCATTGAAGCAAAAAGCCAGGAGGAAAGGGCACTGTCAGCTTGTTTAGGGCTTATTCTACTCGGACCTGTAATTCTCACTCACCTTTAGAGGCTATGACTACACTGTAGATAAAAGATATATAAATAAATAACATTTTTTATTTATGTTCCAAAGTCTAACATTAAATACCCTTAATGTACTTTTTTTTAAAGAACCCAAGAAGCTTCTCCCAGTAAAGCCTGTCCAAGAAGAACTGGTTCCCACAAAGCCAAAGGCCCCACCAACTAAAGGTAGAGTGAGCAAGACATTATGAGTTCTGAGAGACCCGTGTTCCCTACATGTCTGTCATGCTATAAACACATGTTGAAGTGACGGTGCACAAATCGTGTGTGTGTTTGGGAATGTTGTGTTGTACATTGTATTTCTTAACTTTTTGTTCTTACTACTCTTAAGACACCTGGCTCAGGTTTTTAAATCTGTAAATGTTGATATTTTAAAGTGCTGAAGAAAGCAGTTCCTGAAGAAAAAGTCCCAGTGCCCATTCCCAAGAAACTCAAACCTCCACCACCCAAAGGTACATTGCAGAGTGATAACTACGAGAAACATCTTTGTTACTCATGTTCTATAAACATGTCTTTCTAACCTTGTCTGCTGTTTTTTTTATTATGTTATATTAATCACCATACATTACATCATTAGTTTTTGATGTAGTGTTCCATGATTCATTGTTTGTGTATAACACCCAGTGCTCCGTGCAGAATGTGCCCTCTTTAATACCCATCACCAAGCTAACCCATCCCCCCACCCCCTCCCCTCTAGAACTCTCACTTTGTTTCTCAGAGTCCATAGTCTCTCATGTTTTTTGTTTTTTACTGAATGTATTGTGGTCCTGATTCTTACATTTCAGTTGTGTATTTTTATGTATATGGTATTTGTGTGGTTGGTTTTAATGCTCTTCAATAATTAATATCTTTAAAGTGCCTGAAGAATCAAAGAAAGTTGCTGAGGAAAAAATACACATTTCAATTACCAAACGTGAAAAAGAGCAGGTGGCTGAGCCAGCTGTTAAAGGTATAATAATTTCCTTCCAAAATCGTGGTCTTTTATAATGTCTCTTTTAAAATTAAGGTAGCTGTGTTTGCTTTGTTTCATTGTTATATATGTCTTTGAAGTTAGTCCTTAGGATTTATTGGACATAAAAATCTGTCAACACAGGATAAGAAGGTAATGCTATCTTTAAAAGAAAAAGTTATTTTGAAATATATCCATAGCTTATTATGTAACAGCTGTGGTTATATATATATATATATATATATATATATATATATATATATATAAAATAGAATGCTTGGATTTAAAATCGGTGACCATTTGGCACATTCCTGGCTTATTTAAATTCATGTACTGATATAACAATGTTGACCCCAGTTCAACAACTGTTTATTCATTCCAAAGTTTTTTAAAGGCTACAAAAAAAATCTAACTCGGTGGCTAGTCATTTTTTTTTCTAACTATGAAGAAACATCTCTGCCCTTTCAGAAAATATACTTATCCAGAAGGAAATTTAGCTTTCAGTAAAGGATATTTCCTACAAGCTGAGATACCTGAACACTAAACATCATTTCACATTTGGGCTCTGCTACTTCAAACTTACTTGTGTATATTTGTATATTTTTATCCCAGTGAGGTTCAGAATCATTTTCATGGAGCATATAAAGTTTTTTTTTATAAATGAACAGTTGTATATCTATCATACGAGAGGCACTTGCAAAATTATTCTGTCTGCTTAAAGTATGACAAAGCAAGCATTGCCTGGGTGGCCTGTTTCTGACAATAAAATACCCTTATACTTAAATTTCAAGTGCCTGTGAAGCCCAAGAGAGTTGTCACAGAAGAAAAAGTACTTGTTCCTAAAAAAGAAGTAACAGCACCTGTTAGAGGTACCTAATACCACTCTTTTTAATGTGTTGTTTGTCTTCTTTGCTGTAAAATTCATGTTCAGTTCTATGTGTGAAGTTCTTCTCTGGGAAAGATAAAGCCTGTTATTTCTTCTGTTACAAATGGCTGTGTTCCTACTGTGTCTTAATTTCATTGAGTCATTGGTAAATGTCAAACCTAAAGATAATCTCTTTAAAGTGCCAGAAGTACCAAAAAGACGAGAACAGGAAGAGATTGTCTTTGAAGAGGAAGTTGTAACCCAAGTAGAGGAATATTTTGAAAAAGAAGAAGCAGAAGAAGAAGAGTACATTCATGAAGAAGAAGAACTCATAACTGAAGAAGAAGTTGTACCAGTGATACCAGTCAAAGGTAGATTATATCTCCTACAAAGAGATACATAGCAGCATCTTTAGAGACCGGGTGTCTAATTTGGTCAGATTCTGGGGTTTATTAGCACCAACGACCAATTCTGCTTATTTTAGAAACAGACACTTTTGATGCTGAAGTATGATTTCTGCCATTGCCTTTCACATTTTATATCTTGTATGCAACATTCCAAAATTCTTAATAATATCTTTAAAGTGCCCGAAATACCCAAGAAACCTGTACCAGAAGAGAAGAAACCTGTTCCTGTTCCCAAAAAGAAGGAAGCCCCGCCAGCAAAAGGTATAACCACCATTCATAACGTAGGCCTTAATCTGCATAGAAATCGTTAGCTATCTTCTGAGTTCACAACCTTGTGTGTGTTGCTCTCTGTTGTTAGAGATGTTAATTGTGCTTTATAAAGATGTGTTGTTACTAGTAGTTAGAACTTACCAATAAACAATATCTTTAAAGTGCCTGAGATTCCTAAGAAGCCAGAGGAGAAAGTGCCTGTGCCCATTCCTAAAAAAGAGAAGCCTCCACCAGCTAAAGGTACATCTCTTTATAATCCATCAGTGGGATAATGTGATAATTTACTCATGTAGTAGAACTTGACAAGCTGTATCACTTCTTTCCCCATGACAATATTAACAAGACAGGGACCACCCAACTGGCTATAGGAAGAGTTTACCATGTATTCATCTCTGAATTTTGCCATGGAAGCATGCTGATGCTGAGTGCTTGGCTCTTCCTCTTTAGTGGAAAGTTCTTAAAGTAAATTCTTATTATAATACCAAAATGGACAAAATCACCATTTCCCAGGCATTGTATGTTGTCTTTATCACTGGTCTATGTTTTCTCAGTGTTCTCTATTTAAATTTTTGTGCATCTCCTGGCCTTTGTTTCATGGCTATTATTCTTATCAATCTTAAAGAGTAAAATTGTATGATGCTTCAATAAAGTCTTAAAATTGCTGGATATCTTATCTAAAATTGCTGGGTGAAAAATCTGACACTAATCCTACTTGATATCTTTAAAGTTCCTGAAGTGCCCAAGAAACCTGTACCGGAGGAGAAAGTACCAGTACCGGTTCCTAAAAAGGTGGAAGCTCCACCTGCCAAAGGTACATGAACTCGCAGAAACTTTTTTACTTCACATTTGCATATAAGGAAAAATTAACTGGTTCAATTCTGTGTTCTTTGGGGATGCACCTCTTTAATGTTGCTTTATGGAAAAGAAAAGATTTTATTTTAAAGATAAAATGCTTCTTGAAATACCTTGGTCATACTTTTAGTACCATATCTTAATCTTTTTTAGACTATTCTTAACCTCAAAATTTTATGTTGTGTAACATTTTTTTTCTAAATAATTTCTTTAAAGTGCCAGAAGTGCCCAAGAAGCCTGTGCCTGAGAAGAAGGTGCCAGTTCCTGTTCCTAAGAAGGTAGAGCCTCCACCTGCAAAAGGTACATTACTTCATCATTTAAGTACATGAAAAAAAAAAAACCCTTCCACTTATATATGTCCATATGCAAATTCCCCCATAACATTTAAAATTTGTTTAAAAATTTGTCTTACTACAAATATTAGGTGATTGTTTTCACATATATTGCTCTAAGACATATAAAAGAACACATTCTTAAAGACAAATAATATTTTTAAAGTGCCAGAGGTGCCCAAGAAGATCATCCCAGAGGAAAAGCCAATACCTGTTCCGAAAAAAGTGGAAGCTCCACCACCCAAAGGTACATTAATCTCAAACAGAACCAGGGCAAAAAGGAAAACTAACCGGTATTATTCAGCCTTGTTAATTACAATTAATGCTTCATGACCTTGAATCTGATGACAATTGATGCCTCTATGATCACAGAATATTTGCTTTTCATGTTGTCTCATTGTCATGAATAGTGTACATACAAGTGACACTTGTACAATTGAATAAATATCTTTAAAGTGCCAAAGAAGCGTGAGCCAGTTCCAGTTCCTGTAGCTCTACCTCAGGAAGAAGAAGTTCCATTTGAAGAAGAAATTGCTCCTGAAGAGGAAGTCCTCCCTGAGGAAGAGGAATTTCTACCTGAGGAAGAAGAAGTTGCTCCTGAGGAAGAAGAAGTTGCTCCTGAGGAGGAAGAAGTTGCTCCTGAGGAGGAAGAAGTTCCTCCTGAGGAGGAAGAATTTATACCTGAGGAAGAAGTTGAACCTGAAGAAGAGGAAGTTCTTCCAGAAATTAAACCTAAGGTGGCAGTACCTACACGAGGTATAGCAACTCTTCTTAGAGTCCAGGCCTCTTTTGTGTTGAATTCTGCCTTTCCATCTTTTTTTATTCATCTCCAGCTTTATCTATAATACTTCACTCTTTATGTTGTCTAACATCTAAATCTTAGAAAGCATTCCAGACATGTGTGCTTTCATTATTGTGTCTATCGTGTGGGTCTGTCTCTTGGAAATGATTTGAATGTCTTTTCAAATTTAATGATATGAAATGTTATTTAGTTGTTTATGGTCTTATTCTCATTTGTCTTTTTGTGATATATATAATACTGTGCTTGTGATTTTTAATGTCTTAAAATGAATGTTTTTAAGTGCCTGAAGTGCCAAAGAAACCTGTACCTCAGAAGAAAGTCCCTGTTCCTGCTCCTAAAAAAGTGGAACCTCCACCACCCAAAGGTATACCTCCCCAAAGTGAATACACATTCTTCATCCATAGCTTCACCAGAAAATTACGGTGGAATTGGGGTTTAGGAAAAGTTATATTTATAAAACAGATAGTCACATTTTTCTTTCTAAAAATGTTCAGGAACACTGATTTCCACTTTTCATTGGATGCAAAGCAGCATTCAAGAACAAAGATAAAAGGATTGTCCCCAAAACTGCCACAGAAGTTCTACCTAGTGGCCTGTCATTTCATATAGATATTCTGCAAAGCTAAATTATCTACACAAAAAGATACCTGAAAAATATAATGAATAAATTTTCCTAAATTTCATCCTTCAACGATTTATATGAATTGCTTTTATAACACCAGGATGAAATGAAAAAATGATTGAAGTATTTATCAAAACACTGAATAATAGCTTACGTCTTCTGATACATACATATAAATGGCAGCCCAGCAGGTTTTGATTTTAGCCTTGGCTTTGTTCCTTGCTGTATTATTCTGAGCAAGTCTTTTAACCAATCTGAGCTTCAGGTTTGTCTCCTATAAAATGGGGAGACTGATATAAGTCCTAGTGGGCTCAGATATTGTTGTGAGGATAAAATAAAGTTAAGATATGTGGAAGTGTTCTATCACTGAATGAATTATCCAGATCAGTTCATAGTACAGAATGAAGTCCATATATTTATACCTTAAAGCTCATTATTTTCTGCCAAAGGACATGATATCACTACTTAAACGTAACACCTCCACCAGATTAAATAGTCATAATCAATGAAATAGTAAATCCGATCCTTTATTAGACTTCAAGGGTTCAGAAATACTTTATAAATAATGATTTAATAAATTACTAGAGACATTTAAATGGATGAAATGACAGCATCTGTCCTCTGATATTCAAGTAGGTTGCTGATTCCTCGCTCTACCAAACCTATTTCTATCATAACACTGGGCTCCCAACTTGCCCTACGACTCTATCCTGAGCAACTGTTGCATGTGGTCTTTGTGTGTGAACTTCTTGCGTTCTCTCTTTTTTGTCCCTCACAATAAATTCTTATCATGAAATGATGTCTTTAAAGTGCCTGAGGTTAAGAAGAAAGTGCCAGAGAAGAAAGTAGTCATTCCTAAGAAAGAGGAGGTTCCTCCTGCCACAGGTACTACTATTCCCAAGCACATTAAACGCTGCCATTTCTTTCTTTTGCCTGTAAGAGTCAAAGTGTCCTCTTTCAGTATTTGTTAGTATAACTTGTATTATTGCTATGTCTATCGTCTCTGTGTTTGTGCAACTTAAATTACAAAATAAAATATCTTTAAAGTGCCTGTGGTGCTTAAGAAACCTGAACCAGAGAAGAAAGTGCCTCCTCCTGGTCTTAAGAAAGCAGTGGCTCCTCCTGCCAAAGGTACATCACCCAAACAAGGATGTGTTTGCTGGACCGATGTTGAACTGTTATGCTGTCCTCACAGATGTTCGACGTAAACGCTTGTCTGCCTTGTATGGTCTGTCATTGCCATTAACCGTCTGTGACTCTGGTGCACCCATGTTTGTGCTAGGTCAATTTTTGCACTTTCTGTTTGTGTGTTTTATGTTGATTCTTACGTATGTTATTTCTAAAAAATAAAAACATTCAACTAATATATCTTTAAAGACCCCAAAGTAACTAAGAAGCCAGGCCCTGAAGTCCCCTTTGCTCTTCCTAAAAAAGTAGAGGCTCCAGCAGTAAAAGGCAGAATATCTCTTTAAATGGGCTCTTAGTCTTAAATCACACACCTCTTTATTTTTGTTTTATTAATTGATTCTGTGAAATCTCCATGTTTCATCTTATGCATGTGTATCTTGATACTTACTCCCTTGTGTTGAAAAACGGGGAAACTTGGTCTTCATGCACTCTTCATTCGTTCTTGCATTTTAAGTGCCTAAAACGATCAATATCTTTTAAGTTCCTGAGGTACCTAAGAAAGTGGAAGAAAGACAAATCGTTCTCCTTGAAGAAGAGGAAGTTCCACCAGTGGAAGGTAGATGACTTTCTAAGAAAATAGATTTTCCAGGTCATCATTGTCTTATCATTGTCTAATATTGGAAGGAGGCAAATGCGCATTTCACTTCAGAAAATAAACATATTCAGACTCTAAAAGAAATCATTATTTACCTAATAGAAATTGGGCAGGCAAATTAAAATCAGCTGACTCTCCTTTCTTACATGCTTAGCCAATTTGTTGGTTTGTTTGTTTCATTTTAATGACAGTCTTTGAAAGGAAACTGTATTTGCCATGGGGAATTTTTCGTCAAATGATTTGGTTGGTAATAGTGGGATAAACCTACCGAAAAGAAATTCCAGTTAAGCCTGAGTAGCTGATACAGAAAATCTGACGTCTACACCTAACTGAATGTTCTCCTTCGAACAAGTCCACCTCCATTAAAAATAATAATAATAATTTCAAATAAATTCTCTCTGACATCTTTTTTATTCTGAAATTCTAGAAAGGGCCTAACATATTTTGAAGACTCAGTAGATTTTTTTCAAGGACTAGTGAGTTTGTACATGCATTGGAAAGGCTGAGCTATGAATTACCTATGTTTAAGACAACCTCCATTTTCAGATATACCCTTTTAGTCTAATATTTAAGAGAATTCTAATTTACAAAATAATAATCTTTTTTAAAGTGTATGAGGAGCCGGAAGAGCCTATTCCAGAAGAAGAGATCCCTGAAGAACCACCTAGCATAGAAGAGGTGGAGGAGGTGGCGCCACCTAGAGGTACTGCTGCTTTTAGGAGTTGGACATTTAAAATCTATGGTGGTCCAAATCTTTCTCAGCATAAGTCTAAATCTAATATTCCTTAGGATACTTTTCTTACATCTTATTAATGACAAGTTGAAGATCAATAATTAATGTCACCTGAAGTGCCCTGCCCAACTTTTCTACTGCATCTACAATACAATTCTTGTATTATTGGCACTTGAAAGTTCCCTAGCCAGACCCTATTGTTACACTTTCTCCTAGGTTTCTCGTTTTTAGTTTTTTATTCTGTATTAAAGTGGGGGAAATCTATTTCTGTGTTGTTTACTTTTTAGAATAATTCTTAGCCTATTGTTCCTGAAGACTGTGGCAAGCTCCTGCATAACTGGTATTACATTTGCTAATAGGATTAAGAAGTAATAGCCTTCCACCTTTACAGTCACTACTGCATATGCATAATTACCATTTAGGTTGCTAATATCTTTTAAAAATAAGTCAACGTTTTGTGTTATTTTTTGCATATATGGGTGTTGTTCTGTTCATTGCATGTCATTTTTCAAAATGTCCCTCTAATATCTTTGAAGTGCCTGAAGTGGTTAAGAAAACAGTACCTGAAGCACCTACTCCTGTTCCTAAAAAAGTGGAGGCACCACCAGCTAAAGGTATAGCAAATCTCAATTAATAATGTCTTTAAGCTCCAATTAACGTTCTTTAAAAAAAAAACAAAACAGAAATGTCTTCTTTGATTGCTTTCTTAGAGTCACTTAAGTAGCAAACTTCTGAAATTGATTGAGGACCAGTAAAAAAATGTAACCCATTTCATATCTTTAGCCTTTTTTGGAATGTTAATGGATGATTATGTTAATGGTGGCTGTGTGTGTATAAATTACTCCAGAAGTTTCTCATTCTAAACAGCTGAGAATTTTAATGTTAATGAGTGCATCTCTCTATGCTTATATACATAACAATAGATCCTTCTTCCCCACATTCCATTCATAAATTTTATTCCATTATATATAGTTTTCTCACGTTATTGTAATTATGTATACTATATTGTAGGGGAAAAAAAATCTGTTCTAATGGTTGGATGATAACTATTTTAAAGAGCCTCACATCCTTTCTAATATTTGGTCTAAGCATTTCAAGGTTATTACAAAATATCTACTTCTCTTTGCTTCCTAGTTAGGTTAATGCTTCAGGAGTGCTCTTCACAGATAAGCTTATGCTGTCCCTATCACAGTAGGCATCCCCCGCAGATAAAATAGTGCTCAGAGGAAGAGGACACCTGTATTAGATACTCTATTATGGTAATCACTTCAAAAAAGTCTTCATCAAGCTAAAAATAGTAGAAGTAGGTGCAATGTTGGTAATCCCTAGTATTTAAAAAAAAAAAAAATAGAACAGCACAGATTCCTGTGGACGTGTCTTCGTCTTATCTAGTTAGCACAAATAAGTGATCTGGGAAAATATCTTTATTGTCTGTAAAATTGGTGTCCACTAATACAGAGTGACTCCTTATGCTTTGATTATTATAAAGATGTTGTTTTTGCCATTTTTATTTCATTCATTATTGAGTATTGTCAGCTAACTGAAATGCCTAATATCTTTAAAGTGCCAAAGAAGGTTCCTGAGGAAAAAGTAACTGTTCCTGTTCAGAAAAAAGAGCCACCTCCAGCCAAAGGTACATATTCCGTTTTAAAACTGAACTTCCTGTTAATAATTTTCATTAAGATTTTTATGTTGGGGGCACCTGGATGGCTCAGTCAGTAGAGCGTGTGACTATTGATCTCAGGGTCATGAGTTCAAGCCCCACATTGGGTTTGGAGCCTACTTAAAAAATAAAATTTTTTTTAAAATTTAAAAATTTAAAAAAAGATGATGTCTCTGTGTCTTGACTGTTTTTTGTCTTTTGTCTATGAAAACTTGCTCTTGATAGTCCTAAATATTTAAACTGTATCTTTAAAGTGCCTGAAAAGAAAGTCCCAGAAAAGAAAATCGCAGAAAAGAAAGTCCCTGTGCCTAAAAAAGAAGCTGTTCCCCCAGCTAAAGGTATTTTTGGAAAGATCTTTTCCATATCTTCACGTATTATTGCATGAAAGCCTTTTTTTTCAGTTGTTTTCATTCTGTATTTTGGGAATTTATATCTTCATTTCTTCTGTGTTTAAAAAAAAATTTCTTAAAGTAGATGCTCTTTTAGGAAGGACCGTCCTTGAAGAAAAAATATCAGTTGCCTTCCACAAAGAGGAGGTAGTAAGAGAGAGAACAGAATTAGAAGTAGTGGAAACACCAGTGGAAGTGCTTGAGGAAGAAGAGTTCCATGAAGTTCAAGAATATTTTGAAGAAGAGTTCCATGAAGTAGAAGAATTCATCAAAGTAGAACGACCTAGATTCGAAGAAGTACACAGAGCTGAAGAGGTCCATAGGGTAATAGAAGTTTTAGAGACAGAAGAAGTGGAAGTATATGAAAAACCCAAAGCTCCACCTAAAGGTATAGGTGAATTCCGTTGCTATTACAAATTGCTATACCTTGCTCTAACTCATTTTTTTAAGTGCATTTCATGTCCAATTTGGAACACTAGAAACCCACTTACTTTCAAAGTTAACATCATGGAATGCTTTAAGCATGAGCTTCAACTATTTGATGCAAAGATTAATATGGAGTAGAGATTAACCTTACGGTGCATAATTTTAGCAGACAAGATAATGGTATTTGATATCTACTTATCTAAGGAGCTCACTGTATGAATTTGTAGATTCTTTCTTGAATCCAGCTAAGAATGATTGTTACAGGTGCCAAAATATCTGACCAGTGTCATCAGTTGAGTGAAATAGAAGCTCCTCAGTTCACTGAGAAATTTACATGTTCAGGCAAAACAACTATGCTTTGTTAACAGGAGTCAGCTGTTCACAAACTGATCATTGCTTATCAAAAGTTTCTGCCATTTTATATTTTCATTAGAGAAATAACATTAAGGAAGCAAATGAAGCATTGGTAACACCACCTGCTCTCTAGTATTTTTTGAGGATAAACCGTGATACAAATAAATTCTCTTTGGTACCACTCCAGATCTTGCACAAATTAATATGTGTGTAATATGAAGGAATATGTGTGTGTGTGTGCTTATTATTCATAGTAAATCTACAATATAGATGAAATTTAGCAAAATCAACGTCTTTCTTGGAAGTGTAATGTAAATTCAAAAAATATAAGTAGATAAAGCATTTATGAGCTCTCACTGGACTAATTGTATTGGTAGTGCTCCCTCATACTTCAAGAACTCATTCTAAATCTAAACACTAATATCTTTGAAGGGCCTGAGATATCTGAGAAAATCATCCCTCCAAAAAAACCACCCACTAAAGTTGTTCCTCAAAAAGAGCCACCAGCTAAAGGTATTTCATTAGCGAAACTTGATTGCATTACAAGTTTGTGTTCTTGATGTTTTTCTTCTGTGTTTTGTGTTTTTGGAATTTCTAAAACAAACTAATATCTTTAAAAGGGTTGAGGGGCCAAAGGAAGTAATACCAAAAGAGAAAGTCACTGTTGTTATGCCTAAAATACCCAAAGTAAATATCCTTATTAACCAAATAGTGCACCTAAGTTTCCTTCTTTGGTACTATTCAATTGTATATTCACTAACATGCTTATTGATAAATCCAGGTTTTCCTTTTAATTCTTAATTTCAATCATCTAGTAATAATAAATACATAGTGACTATGTGTTTAATGTCCCTGCTTTGTTCATTTTTGGGAACCTCTTGAATTTTACAACAGAAATAAAAAATATCTAATAAATAATATATACTTGTATGTTTAAAGTCCTTGAATTATTTAAGAACATTATCACTGAAGAGAAAGTACCAATTATTCCACCAAAACAAGCAGAAGTAGCACCAGGAGAAGGTGTCTTGTTAATTTTTCTTGTCACGTTCTTACGATTCTAACATGGGAAATTCTTCTGGATTTCTGTTGTCATATTTGTTATCAAAATTCAACTCATTTTAAGTACTGTAATATATGTGATAAAGTGATAGCTCTGTTTCATATTATGACCATGTCATGTTTTGTGTTTACATTTCTCTTATGTTGTGCTTGTTACAAATCTTTATGAATGTTTAAAAGTAAAAAAAAATTATTACTATCTTTAAAGTACCTGAAGTGCCCCAGAAAATTGTGGTAGAAGAAAAAGTACGTGTTCCTGAAGAGCCCAAGTTTCCACCAGCTAAAGGTACCCACCTTTGCTGATTTACCACTAAAACCCCCTTTTATTCACTTACTATGGAGCAGAGAGAGAGAGAGAGAGAGTGAGAGATCTTTCTCCCCTCAATGCCACAATACAGCTGAATTATGTAAACTTCAGTTTATGTTCTATAACAATCCTCCATTTTGTGATGTCCCTCTGGATTCAAAGGCATCAGCCTAAAAGTTGTTACTGTTTTTGTTGATATTCTTCTTAAGCCATAATTAAATGATATTGACCCCCTCAACTTCTTTTCAAAAATAATTTATTTTAGAAGCTATTGTCAAGGAGCTCTGGAAACAAACATTCCAGATAACAGTAGAAAATGATGCTAAAACCTGAAGACAAAGTATTTTTAATATGACAAATCAAGAATTCATCAACAAGGCAAATCTAGAGAGATGCACTGACTGTGTGTTTAGTTGGCTTATGATTTTGGAATTCTTGGCATTCTTCTTGTTAGATCAACCCTTTTTGTCTTGATATTTTATACCCGATGATGATATTTTTTAAAATAAATATCTTTAAAGCACCTGAAGTACCCAAGAAAATTGTTCCAGAAGAAAAGGTTCATGATGCTCTTCCTAAAAAGCCTGAAGTTCCACCAACTAAAGGTATACACTGAAACTGATCATGACATGAAATGACTGTTTAGTTATTCATGGTTTAAAGTGAATGTGTGTGATGTTAAATCCTTGTATTTTGCTTATTTATATTCTTAGAATACTTGTTATTTATAACAATTAATATACTAATATCTTTAAAGTTCCTGAAGTGCCTAAGAAAAGTATTCAAGAAGAAAAATCTCTTTCTGAAGACACAACGATATACAGTGAGTGTAGAAAAACTGGTGGTTCTCTTTGGTTTCATTTGTGTTTGTCTTCATAGCTTTTAAAAATAAGTATACTAATATCTTATCAATGTCTAACATGCCAAAAAAATATTTGGCTAAAATTAAATAATTTAAATGGTTATTTGTCTCAGACAAGGTATATTTCCTCACCAATTAAAAAATAAATAGTCCTGTACTTATAACATTGCCCAATTTTAGAGAAGTCGTTTGCTTTTTTGAGTTTGTCATTGTCTTGTCTGTTAACCTGTTCTGTGTACAAATAACTTCTGCTTTGAAGCAATTTATTTTCTCAGGCCATGAAGTAACTTTAACTTCATAATAATATTTTAATTGGATTTTATAGAATTAAAATGTCCCTTTATTATTTTTTTACTCTTTACAGCCATCATTGGAAACATTTTGATAATGTTGCTCAAATGACCATAGATTTATAAGGCCATTACAACATCAAAAGAATTCCTAAGCCATTTTTCGTTGGCTTTTATGCAAAATTATGATTAAATAATTTGAGGAGTAAAATAATCTGAATAATAAAATATTCTGAATAGAATACTATTCAATAATCTGAGTAGTGAAAATGCCAGTACTCAAGATATTCTTCCATTTATTTTAATCTAAAAAATACCAATAGTTCTGATATTCTTTCATTTATTTTGATCTAAAAAATTCCCTGTTTAAACCCATTTTTTTTTGTCTGTAATACTAGGTTGGGATAAATATATATGATGACTCCCTCCTTTGAATATCCTTTCTATGCTTCAGTTAGGTTATTGCCACCAGCCAGTCTTCCTTTCTAAAAGCTAGAGAAATCTTTATTTTCTTCAGCTGCCTTATTTTCAAAGATTTAATTCTTTTTCTTTTTCTTTTCTGCTTCCAGTCCCTACATGGTTGTTAAACTACATAGCCATAAACCAGATATGGTTTAAAATTATAGCCAACTAGGTTCCTGGGAAAGGGAAGGACTTAATATGAATTTCCAGTAGGTCAAATGTAGGAGAATTCTCAATATGCAACTCAGTATCAACCCTGTTCTTTATGGACAAAACTAAGAGCAAAGGACAATTTTGCCAATAACTTTCTGGAGACAAAATAGAAGAATTATATAGTCCCTGGCCAGTGAATTCCTCTATTTTATTATCATCATAAATGAGAGTTCTATATGATAGAACTGGGAATGAGGCTTTCTCTTAGCTGATGTGTTCTTGTCACTAGTTTGTGTCTATGTACTACTGGTAATTTGGGTGATGAGGGTGTACTATGTATTATGTTTTCTTAATACTGTTCGCCATTGCCTTGAAGTGCCCTTAATTGTATAAATACTAATATCTTTAAAGTTTATGAAGTATCTGAAGAATCCACCACAGAAGAAAAAGTACTTGTGACTCATCCTCCAAAGACGAAAATCAAAATAGCAAAAGGTATATAACACCAATGATCTAGTCTGAAGAAAATTTATTTTGGGCTGATTTTAAAAGCTCTATTTTTTCCTTCACTGTTTAAAACTATACTCATATCTTTTAAGTGCCTGAGCCACCCAAGAAAGCTGTTCCAGAAGACAAAATATATGTGACTATTCCTAAAAAGAGAGAAACACCAGCAACTAAAGGTACATTTCAGCAACATCAAACTTGGATGAATAACTTTGGATTCAAGACTCAAAAATTGTGTGTTATATAATTTACTATTTTCACAACTTCTAAGTGTTAACCTACTAATATCTTTAAAGAGCCTGATACGACCAGAGAAGTTTTTCCAGAGGTGGAGTTACCTGAGGCTGTTCCCCAAATTCCAGAGCATCCTCCACCTGAAGGTATAATTCTTAGTTACGAAAATCTAAAGAGAATCTTTCTTCTTCAGTCTGCAAAATATGTTGTGTTTTGTGTAGGTTCTCAGAACCTCTAACACTAAAATATTAATATCTTTAGGGCCCCCAATGTACCCAAGAAAAGGAACTTTCTATGACTTGCCTCCCCCCCAAAAAAAGTCCCACTAAACAATGTACAAGGATAAACAATTAGAACAAAAATTAAATTTCTAATTTAAAGTTACAATATCTGTTAATATACCTAACTTTTTAAATACGTTGTGTCTTCATGTCTTTGCCTTTTCTCAACTAAAAAATACTAATATCTTTGAAGAGTTGGAAGTCTCCAAGGAAGGTCTCCCAGAGCGGCAAGCTCCTATTGCTAAAAGAAGAAAAATACCACCACCAAAAGGTACAAGCCAAAAGAAAGCTGACTTTCATATCTCATGATTGTAGTTGTACTTAACACATGTAAATATACTAATATCTTGAGAGCCCCAGATACTACGAAGGAAGTCATTTCAGAGAAGTGGGTCCCCCAAAGCAGAAGGTCAACTGGGTATATACATGTTCCCATGAGTTATTCAAGAGAAAATAGAGGAGGGAAAAATCTATAACTTATCTAAATGGAAGATGCTTGGGCTATAAAGTTTAACTATGAGGTCTTCAGGGAATATATGGAGACACAGAATGTGTAGATGTGACCCAGATGGATCCTTCAATAAGAAATAGCTATTACTTGGTGATTAACGTAACAATAAAAAAATTTTTTTAAAAAGAAAAGAAAAAAAAATAGCTATTACTGTTTCCAAAAAAAAAAAAGAAAAATATCAGACTAGCTAGAAAAAAAAAAAATCTACATAAGACCACCATAATATTTGTATCCCTGAAACTAGATTGAATTGGCTTAACACTCCCCCTTTAAAGCAGAAATCAGTGCCATCAAATGACAGAGGTGCTTGGCTGTAGACTGTAAATCAGTAATTTAACTCTCCATGGGGTTGAAATTTCAGAAGATAATATAACTGCCCATTGGAATTGCTTTTTTATTAAAATAAACTTACTACTAAACATAAGCATATGAATTTAAAATAATTCTTTTCCCATAAGACTTAAGTATAGAAATATTCTCAGAAAACCATTACTTAAAGACAATAAAATATTAAATTCAACTTCAAGCAGTTTTTTTTGTAGGATGGTCTCCACCTGAGAGCCTTCTAAAACTAAGGCAATTAAAACTAGTTAACATTGGAATTCTGCACTGACTACTTAGTTGTTCCTCTTATTATCTTTTATTTTTTTAGAGTCCTGCATTTTTCCATTTTGAATATTTTTAGGTAATTCTAAAGATGAAAAAGTTTTAAGACATCCAGCATAAGAATTTCTTTACGATATCCACAATATTCTGTAAGTTAAGCGACATCCAAACACTTTGACATGATTTTTTTCAGTCTAGAATCTTTAGGTCATTCTCCTCTCTCCTATATTTGAAAAACGAATACCTTTCTAAAGTGCCTAAGGTAAGGGTACAAAATGAAGCCTATCCAGACAAGAAAGAAGCTGTTATGTTCTCCTCAAATTAATAGCTAAAAGTGCATCATTAATTATACAAAATCAATTTTTTTCACTTGAAGCTAATTTTCCATGATCTAATTTTCTATACATCTATTCCAAGAAATAAAATTACTAATATTGATAGTACCTGAGGTGACCAAGAAAGTAGCTCCTGATAATCAAGTACTCACCCTGTCATTAAAGAATCAGATGCGGGGAGCAGGAAGGTCTCCCAGTCTGGGGCATTCCTGTAGGTGGAGTTAGGACTAAAACTCTTCATGACTCTGAAGTTCAATGTATTAATTTCTTTAAAGTGCCTGAATCACTCCAAGAAGCTGTCTCTGTAAGGAAAATACCCATGGCTGCTCCCCCTGAAATTGAAACACCTTCCAGTAAAGGTATCAATCATTCTATCATTCCTGCTTTCATTTCTTTAATAAATGGCAATTATGTGTGTGGTGCTAGGGAGCTGGGGAATAATAAACAAGGACAATTAGGACTTGATTCCTTTCTTCGAGACTTTATACATCATCCAATTTTTAAAAGAAGCGCCCTTGTAGCCAGAAATACCACTTTGGTGTAGTTAATGTAACTAACGTCTTCGCTGATGCCTTAACCTCTAAGCTTGATACTAATATCTTCAAAGTGCCAGAAGCCATGAAAGAAGTTGCTCCTGAAATGCAAGTATCTGAGGATTTTCCTAAAGAGCCAGAACCTCTGCCTATAAAAGGTACGTGATACTTGCAAACGGATACTGAAGAAGAAATTATCTGTCCTCTGCTCTTACAACTATGCTTTTCTAATGTTCTTTGTAACACCTAAATGTAAACATACTAATATCTTTCAAACACCTGAAGCTGCCCAAGAAGTTCCCTCTCAAGAGAAAATATTTGTGGGTGGTCCTATTCAAATAGAAACCTCTTCTATTAAAAGTATTCATTCAACAAATGCTTAGTAAGGAGGGTCTACAGTGTCACAGGAACTAAGCCAAGTGCTAGTGAAGGGTGAGCACCTCTTCCTGAGGATCCCACTAACCCCTAAGACTTAGTTGACTGGGGGAGCAAGGGGAGAAGAGACTTCTAGAAAACTACACTTGCCAACTTATTGTGGTTACTGTGTTCACTAATCCTTTTACATCTTAAATGTGAAATACTAATATCTTTAAAGTGCCTGAAGCTCCTCAAGAAGTTGTTCTTGCAAAGAGAGCTCCTTCCAAAAAAAGAGAACCTCCTTCAGTTGAAGGTACAAGTGACCATGCCCTCAAGCTAAAGAAGAAATAGCTCTTGTAGTCTTGAAAATATTTTGCTATTCCTAGTGATTTTCATAACACTAAATATTAAAATACTAATTTCTTAAAGTGCTGGAAGTGCCCCAAGAAATTGTCCCTGAAAAGGAAACATATGTGATTCCTCACAAAAAGCCTGAAGTTCCTCATGATGAAGGTATATGTTGCTGGAAGCTTAGAAATTTGGGGAAATGTCTTTTCCTGTATGAATGTGTTTCCTGTCTGTACTGATTCTTCTAACTCCTCAATGTAAAAATATTAATATTTTTAAAGTGCCAGAGGCGCCCAGACAAGTTGTCCCAGAAAAGAAAGTGCATCCTCCCCAAAAGCCTGAAGTTGTACCTGTCAAAGGTACATTCTAAACCACCCTTTATTTAAGGTGGGGTAGGGAGGGCAATAGCAAGAACCACCTGGCTAGACTTGAAAGGTCTTTTGATGTATAAATGCAGTTCTTGTCTGTGTTGATCCTTGTGACTCAAATGTAAATTTACTAATATCTTCAAAGTGCCCAAGGCTCCCAAAGAGGTTGTCCCTGAAAAGAAAGTGCTTGTGGTACCTTCTAAAAAGCTGGAAGTCCCACTTGTAACAGGTATTTGTCATCAACCTTAGGTTTAAAAAGATATAACTCTTCTGCTCTTGAAAATATTTTGCTTTAGTGGTCTCATCATTTTTAAATGTAATTTTACTAATATCTTTTAAGTGCCTGAAGGTCCTCAAGAAATTGTCCCTGAAAAGAAAGCACGAGTGGTGCCTCCTAAAAAGCCTGAAGTTGCACCTGTTACAGGTACTTGTCACTTACCTCAGTTAAAAAGATATAACCCTTCTGCTCTTGAAAATGTTTTGTTCCAGACATCTTCATAACCCCTAAATGTAATTTTACTAATATCTTTTAAGTGCCTGAGGCTCCCAAAGAAGTTGTCCCTGAAAAGAAAGTGTCTGTGGCACCTCCTAAAAAGCTGGAAGTCCCACCTGTTACAGGTATTTGTCACTGACTTTAGGCTTAAAAAGACCTAACTCTTCTGCTCTGGATAATATCTTGTTCCAGGCATCTTCATAACCCCTAAGTGTAATTTTACTAATATCTTTTAAGTGCCTGAGGCTCCCAAAGAAGTTGTTCCTGAAAAGAAAGTGTCTGTATTGCCTCCTAAAAAGCCGGAAGTCCCACCTGTTACAGGTATTTGTCACCCACTTTAGGCTTAAAAAGAACTCTTCCGCTCTTGAAAATGTTTTATTCTAGTTGTCTTCATAATTCCTAAATATAATTTTACTAATATCTCTTAAGTGCCTGAGGCTCCTAAAGAAGTTGTCCCTGAAAAGAAAGTGTCTGTGGCACCTCCTAAAAAGCCAGAAGTCCCACCTGTTAAAGGTATTTGTCACCAACCTTAGGCTTAAAGAGACATAATTCTTCTGCTCTTGAAAATATCTTGTTCCAGTGGTCTTCATAGTTTCTAAATGTCATTTTACTAATATCTTTTAAGTGCCCGAGGCTCCCAAAGAAGTTGTTCCTGAAAAGAAGTTGCCTGTGATGCCTCCTAAAAAGCCCGAAGTCCCACCAGCCAAAGGTAGTCACCCCCATGTCACTGTGTTTGATACTGTCCATTTGTCTCTACTCTGTCTAATCATGAAAATACTAATATCTTTAAAGTGCCCGAGGTGCCCAAGGCTGCTGTTCCAGAAAAGAAGGTGCCTGAAGCTCTTCCTCCCAAACCGGAGAGTCCTCCCCCTGCAGGTAATGTCAGAGCCCTACATACTAGGGAGAAAACTGTTATTTTAGCTAGAAAATTATGTATATAAATACGACAACATAAAGGTGGTATGATTCTAAAGAAAAGAAAGTCAGAAGTTAATCAGAATATCTTAGTGTATAATGACATGGTACAGTCAGCAATTTTTTTCACCTTTTCTAAACACAAATTACCAATGTCTTTAAAGTTCCTGAGGTACCGCCAAAGGAAGTCATCCCTGAGAAGAAAGTGCCTGTGGCCCCTCCTAAAAAGCCAGAAGCTCCACCTGCTAAAGGTATTTATTCTTCCATGTGTTGTTGGTCACCTGTTTCAGGGGGCTGGGAAAAGTGTGTATAGATGCGTCCGCCTGTCTCATAAATTGTATTTGCTTGGGTAAATGTGTTGGCAATATTACCCCATTATAATCTCTGACTAAAAAATACTAATATCTTCAAAGTTCCTGAAACTCCTAAAGAAGTTGTCCCTGAAAAGAAAATGTCTGTGGTTGTGCCCAAAAAACCAGAAGCCCCACCTGCTAAAGGTATTTATTCACATTGCCCTGTTAAGAAGAAAAAATATTGTCTTGTGTTCTTCCTAATCATTGTAATATATGCCTTCACTATTCATAAATTCTAAAAATACTAATATCTTTTAAGTGTCTCAAGTTGCTCAAGAAGTTGTCCCAGAAAAGATAATTCCCAAGGCACCACCCAAAAAACCAGATGCCCCACCTGTCACAGGTACATGTTAGCACTGACCTCATTTTGAAGAAATATTACTTTTCTCAAGAATAATTTTAGCCCATTGCTCTTCAATAACTTAACTTTAAAACTACTAATATCTTTCAAGTGCCTGAAGTTGCTCAAGAAGTTGTCCCAGAACCGAAATTTCCCAGGGCACCACCCAAAAAACCAGAAGCCCGACCAGTTTCAGGTATTATTCACTCGTGTCCTTACCTAAAGAAGAAATACCTCTTCTGCTCTTGGAAATATTTTTAGTCCATTGACCTCATTAATCTAAATGTAAAACTACTAATATCTTTTAAGTGCCTGAAGTTCCTCAAGAAATTGTCCCTGAAAAGAAAGCACCAGTGGTGCCTCCTAAAAAGCCTGAAGTCACACCTGTTACAGGTACTTGCCACTCACCTCAGATTTAAGAAGATAAAACCCTTCTGCTCTTGAAAATGCTTTATTCTAGCAGGCTCATAACCCCTAAGTGTAATTTTACTAATATTTTTTAAGTGCCTGAAGTTCCTCAAGAAGTTGTCCCTGAAAAGAAAGTGTCTGTGACACCTCCTAAAAAGCCTGAAGTCCCACCTGTTAAAGGTACTTGTCACTCACCTTAGACTTAAAAAGATATAACCCTTCTGCTCTTGAAAATGTTTTGTTCCAACAGTCTCATAACCCCTAAATGTAATTTTACTAATATCTTTTAAGTGCCTAAGGCTCCCAAAGAAGTTGTCCCTGAAAAGAAAGTGTCTGTGGCACCTCCTAAAAAGCCAGAAGTCCCACCTGTTACAGGTATTTATCACTGACTTTAGGCTTAAAAAGACATTAGCTCTTCTGCTCTGGAAAATATCTTGTTCCAGGGGTCTTCATAACCCCTAAGTGTAATTTTACTAATATCTTTTAAGTGCCTGAGGCTCCCAAAGAAGTTGTCCCTGAAAAGAAAGTGTCTGTGGCACCTCCTAAAAAGCCGGAAGTCCCACCTGTTGAAGGTACTTGTCACTCACCTTAGACTTAAGAAGATATAACCCTTGTTTTGTTCCAACAGTCTCATAACCCCCAGGTGTAATTTTACTAATATCTTTTAAGTGCCTGAGGCTCCCAAAGAAGTTGTCCCTGAAAAGAAAGTGTCTGTGACACCTCCTAAAAAGCCGGAAGTCCCACCTGTTGAAGGTACTTGTCACTCACCTTAGACTTAAGAAGATATAACCTTTCTGCTCTTGAAAGTGTTTTGTTCCAACAGTCTCATAACCCGCAAGTGTAATTTTACTAATATCTTTTAAGTGCCTGAGGCTCCCAAAGAAGTTGTCCCTGAAAAGAAAGTATCTGTGGCACCTCCTAAAAAGCCGGAAGTCCCACCTGTTGAAGGTACTTGTCACTCACCTTAGACTTAAGAAGATATAACCCTTGTTTTGTTCCAACAGTCTCATAACCCCCAAGTGTAATTTTACTAATATCTTTTAAGTGCCTAAGGCTCCCAAAGAAGTTGTCCCTGAAAAGAAAGTGTCTGTGGCACCTCCTAAAAAGCCAGAAGTCCCACCTGTTACAGGTATTTATCACTGACTTTAGGCTTAAAAAGACATTAGCTCTTCTGCTCTGGAAAATATCTTGTTCCAGGAATCTTCATAACCCCTAAGTGTAATTTTACTAATATCTTTTAAGTGCCTGAGGCTCCCAAAGAAGTTGTCCCTGAAAAGAAAGTGTCTGTGGCACCTCCTAAAAAGCCAGAAGTCCCACCTGTTAAAGGTACTTGTCACTCACCTTAGACTTAAGAAGATATAACCCTTGTTTTGTTCCAACAGTCTCATAACCCCCAGGTGTAATTTTACTAATATCTTTTAAGTGCCTGAGGCTCCCAAAGAAGTTGTCCCTGAAAAGAAAGTGTCTGTGACACCTCCTAAAAAGCCGGAAGTCCCACCTGTTGAAGGTACTTGTCACTCACCTTAGACTTAAGAAGATATAACCTTTCTGCTCTTGAAAGTGTTTTGTTCCAACAGTCTCATAACCCGCAAGTGTAATTTTACTAATATCTTTTAAGTGCCTGAGGCTCCCAAAGAAGTTGTCCCTGAAAAGAAAGTATCTGTGGCACCTCCTAAAAAGCCGGAAGTCCCACCTGTTGAAGGTACTTGTCACTCACCTTAGACTTAAGAAGATATAACCCTTGTTTTGTTCCAACAGTCTCATAACCCCCAAGTGTAATTTTACTAATATCTTTTAAGTGCCTGAGGCTCCCAAAGAAGTTGTCCCTGAAAAGAAAGTGTCTGTGACACCTCCTAAAAAGCCGGAAGTCCCACCTGTTGAAGGTACTTGTCACTCACCTTAGACTTAAGAAGATATAACCTTTCTGCTCTTGAAAGTGTTTTGTTCCAACAGTCTCATAACCCACAAGTGTAATTTTACTAATATCTTTTAAGTGCCTGAGGCTCCCAAAGAAGTTGTCCCTGAAAAGAAAGTATCTGTGGCACCTCCTAAAAAGCCGGAAGTCCCACCTGTTAAAGGTACTTGTCACTCACCTTAGACTTAAAAAGATATAACCCTTGTTTTGTTCCAACAGTCTCATAACCCCCAGGTGTAATTTTACTAATATCTTTTAAGTGCCTGAGGCTCCCAAAGAAGTTGTCCCTGAAAAGAAAGTGTCTGTGGCACCTCCTAAAAAGCCAGAAGTCCCACCTGTTACAGGTATTTATCACTGACTTTAGGCTTAAAAAGACATTAGCTCTTCTGCTCTGGAAAATATCTTGTTCCAGGGGTCTTCATAGTTCCTAAATGTAATTTTACTAATATCTTTTAAGTGCCTGAGGCTCCCAAAGAAGTTGTCCCTGAAAAGAAAGTGTCTGTGGCACCTCCTAAAAAGCCGGAAGTCCCACCTGTTAAAGGTACTTGTCACTCACCTTAGACTTAAGAAGATATAACCTTTCTGCTCTTGAAAGTGTTTTGTTCCAACAGTCTCATAACCCCCAAGTGTAATTTTACTAATATCTTTTAAGTGCCTGAGGCTCCTAAAGAAGTTGTCCCTGAAAAGAAAGTGTCTGTGGCACCTCCTAAAAAGCCAGAAGTCCCACCTGTTAAAGGTATTTGTCAACAACCTTAGGCTTAAAGAGACCTAATTCTTCTGCTCTTGAAAATATCTTGTTCCAGGGGTCTTCATAGTTCCTAAATGTAATTTTACTAATATCTTTTAAGTGCCTGAGGCTCCTAAAGAAGTTGTCCCTGAAAAGAAAGTGTCTGTGGCACCTCCTAAAAAGCCAGAAGTCCCACCTGTTAAAGGTATTTGTCAACAACCTTAGGCTTAAAGAGACCTAATTCTTCTGCTCTTGAAAATATCTTGTTCCAGGGGTCTTCATAGTTCCTAAATGTAATTTTACTAATATCTTTTAAGTGCCTGAGGCTCCTAAAGAAGTTGTCCCTGAAAAGAAAGTGTCTGTGGCGCCTCCTAAAAAGCCGGAAGTCCCACCTGTTACAGGTATTTGTCACCAACCTTAGGTTTAATAAAACCTAATTCTTCTGCTCTTGAAAATATCTTGTTCCAATGGTCTTTATAGTTCCTAAGTGTAATTTTACTAATATCTTTTAAGTGCCCGAGGCTCCTAAAGAAGTTGTCCCTGAAAAGAAAGTGTCTGTGGCGCCTCCTAAAAAGCCGGAAGTCCCACCTGTTAAAGGTATTTGTCACCAACCTTAGGCTTAATAAGACCTAATTCTTCTGCTCTTGAAAATATCTTGTTCCAGTGGTCTTCATAGTTTCTAAATGTAATTTTACTAATATCTTTTAAGTGCCCGAGGCTCCCAAAGAAGTTGTCCCTGAAAAGAAGTTGCCTGTGATGCCTCCTAAAAAGCCCGAAGTCCCACCAGCCAAAGGTAGTCACCCCCATGTCACTGTGTTTGATACTGTCCATTTGTCTCTACTCTGTCTAATCATGAAAATGCTAATATCTTTAAAGTGCCTGAGGTGCCCAAGGCTGCTGTTCCAGAAAAGAAGGTGCCTGAAGCTCTTCCTCCCAAACCGGAGAGTCCTCCCCCTGCAGGTAATAATGACACTACCAAAACTATTATTTTTTAAAAGAAAACTCTCTTCTTAGTGTTGTAAAAATCTGTTTGTAAAATATTTCCTATGCTTTAGTCAACTCTAGCATTAAAATGAGCTTGTCTCTTTCAAGTGCATGAGGAGCCTGAGGAAATTGCCTGGGAAGAGCCTCCAGCGGAGGTTGTGGAAGAGCCAGAGCCTGTTGCTCCACCAAAAGGTACTTGGCCAGCTGCTAGGTGGCCTTAGCCAATTTTCCACCCCTCTTGCCCTGAAAATTCTGGACATTTTGAGCTTTTTGTCTTATTTCTCATTCATCTTCACTGATTCTAAAAAATAAATTCTAATATCTTTAGTGACCGTGCCACCCAAGAAACCCGCCCCAGAAAAGAAACCACCTGCTGTCATTGCCAAAAAACCTGAACCACCACCAGTGAAAGGTATTTCTCACTGCCATTAACCTCCGACAGAAAAATGTCTGTCTTTCAAGGGTTGGGTTCCACTGCTATACCTAATGATTTTCATGTAATTGAAACGATGAGCTAAAAACAACTAATATCTTTTAAAGTGCCCGAGGTACCCAAGGAAGTTGTTCCTGAAAAGAAGGTGCCTCCCGTGGTTCCCAAAAAACCAGAAGTCCCACCTGCTAAAGGTACATATAGCTGTCTAACATGTGATGGAGGATAAAACCTCCAACTCTTAAAAAGTATTTTGTTCTATGCAAATGTGATGAATGTTTACTAGTGACTCTTCATAATGTTAAAATACTAATGCCTTTAAAGTGCCTGAAGTTCCAAAAGAAGTTGTTCCTGAAAAGAAAGTAACTGTTCCCAAGAAGCCCGAAGTCCCACCACCGAAAGGTACATGTCCCTAATGAGATTCTGCAGGAAAGCACTCACTCTGGCTTCAAAAGTTACTTATTATAGGACACCCTGTTGTTTGTCAAGCTTCTTATATTCACAATTACAAACCTGCCATTCTGGATTTTTAGGGTTTAAATGTTTTTAAATAACATCATTGGTTTAAAAACAGACAAACAAAAATAACTGATGCATCTATTATGTGCATCGAAGAGTTTACTAATATGGTTTTGTTAATCTGCATAGGCCACATTTCTCTCCCTGCTATGCAGATCTCAGAACAGATTACTGGCCTTGTGAATTTTGTTCTTGGATTTGTCTCTGGGTTATTTGACCTAGATGTGAACTAGAGGTGGTATAAATTTCATGTACTTCTCAACTATCCAGAAGTAAATCTAACTAATATCTTTAAAGTGCCAGAAGTGCCAAAGAAACCTGTCATAGAAGAGGAACCAGCCATTCCTGTTCCCAAGAAAGTAGAGTCTCCTCCTCCAGAAGGTACACGTAAGACCATTAATGAGCTTGCCACTCATGTCAGCTGCTAATTTAAGCCTTGTTCCTCTTTTTTTCTTATTCAGTATCTCTTGGTCATTTTCTGTCCTTTATTTGTCTTAATCATTCTTAATTAGCTCTGATTTGGGTTATCAATCAGCAACATCTACATAGGGCATCATAAGCTGTATTAAAGTTTCTCTAATGCGCACAGAAAGTAGGACAGAACTAGTGACTATAAATGACACTAAACGCCAAAAGGGCTTTCCAAGCATTCAAATCAATAGAAACAGAAGTCAGTGCAAATAAGATAGATTTCATCTTCACAAAACTAAGAGAAAATATTAATTAAAACAAGGGAAGAAATCACAGTTACTAGTTTTTATGCTCAGTGTTTTGTGCATTTTACACTATTGTTCCATACATGGAATTAAAATTAACTATATCTTTAAAGTATATGAAGAACCAGAGGAAATTGCACCTGAAGAGCCAGTTCCTGTTGCTGAAGAGGAGCCAGAAGCCCCACCACCAGCAGGTACAAGGCAGGATCCTGTATTGTACAGGAAAATACATCGTTTGATTTTTATATCTATTATGTATCTTCTTTAAGGTAAAATGTAGGTCTCCTCTCTTTCTTGAAATTCGACTTCATTGGCAAGAACAGAAGTCATTTGCACACACAAAGCTATAGAATTTTACAGTGTGCATACCAAAGGGATGGGTGTGATCTTCTTTATTCATTCATTAGTGTTAAGCTTTTCATTGTAATCATTTGACTCAAAGAAATTCCTATCTTTCAAGTGCCTGAAGAACCCAAGAAGATTGTTCCAGAGAAGAAAGTTCCTGTTATCAAAAAACCAGAAGCTCCACCTCCTAAAGGTACTTACAGTAAAATAAATCAATATTTGCTTCATTTTTGTGTGCTGTCTAAAATTCGACTGTCTTTATTATGTATTGTGTTGTATTATGCACATTACTGTTATCTAAATGTTCTTGTCAAATTAACGTGTACATATTGCATCTTGCAATTTTATATTATTAAATGCTACTAATATCTTTAAAGTACCTGAGATGGCAAAGAAAGTTGTCCCAGTGAAGAAAGTCCCAACTGTTAAGAAGCCAGAAATACCAGCAGCTCAAGGTATTCCCATCATCACTGATACCATTAGTATCATTGTTTTTTTAAAGTAATCTGTTATCTGTCCTTGTTGTTTCGAAACTAGGGACAAAAATGTCCTTATTTTGTTTCCAATAATGTTAATACTTCTCCATTAACTACATATCCTTTATTCTTAACATTTAAAATGTTTCTAAATACTCTTTTTAAAATACAACTAATATCTTCAAAGTGCCTGAGGTGCCCCAGAAACTTGTTCCAGTAAAGAAGGAACCTGTGCCTGTTACCAAAAAACGAGAAGCCCTGCCAGAAAAAGGTACCTACCGTGAGGAAAAAATACAGATCTCCCTGAATACTGTCGTAGCATTTTAATGATAGTTCTTATGCAAAACCACATTTCACAGATGAAAATGGGGAAATAATGAGGGCAAAGAGAAAAAAAAAGAGATAGATAAGCAGGAGAAAACAAATAAATGAGATTCAGTTGTGCTATGACAGGGTTCCATGTGGTAGCAAAGCACCTCCTCTGATTCAAGGGGTAGAACAGCTCAATTCAGCATATTTTGCTGAATGTCCTACCACTAAAAAACAGCATACTAGAAAAAATAAGATCTGGTCCTGTCTTCAGGCAATTTCAAGGTGGTAAGAAGAAAGCCCAGCACAACTCTCATAGAGACAGGAAGTGATCACACCTACAAGAGTATCAAGGGCTATAGAAACACAGAGCAAGGGAAGATAAATTTCAGGAAGAGGCATCAGGGGAAAGCTGTATGAAAGAAATGAAAATTTAAGTTTTGATGGATTTTGACAGTGTATAGCAATTGAGGAAATGGTTTTCTAGGCAAAGGAAAGATTTTTTATCGAAAGGCACAGAGGTAGAAGAGTCTAGGAAGTTCAAGGACCTTCAAATATATTTGTACAATTTGAGTATGAATTGGTTGTGGGGTATCTTGAAAGAGAGTCTGGATATAAAGCTGAGGATCATATTTTGGAGTTCTTTGAATGCCCATATCGGGCGTGTCCTTTATTCTGTAGGCAACAGGAAGCTTCAAAGGCTTTGAAGCAGGTGCACCAATCAGTAGAGGTCAGGCTTCAGAAAGATGAATGGCAATAGTTCCAGCTGCTGGAAGACAGTGATAATAGTCAAGAGCCACTGCAGATATTTAGGGTCATTAAGAGTTGGACAAGATCAGTGGTGTTAGAAATGTAAAAAGAGTGAGAGAGATGGGAGATCGAATTGGTGTCTATTATGGAAACAAGGAAGTAGAGGAGCCCAAGATGATTGTAAGGGTTGTAGCTAGATATCCATGGGAATGGTTCATTGGGTCACTAATTAACATTAGAAAGAAGATAGTGAATATATTTTTCACTTTTCAAATATAGAAGCTGGGAATATGCATCTGGAGCTTAGGAAAGAGAATGGAGCTGGAGATGTAGATCTAGAAGTCATCCACAGAGAAGTAAGAGTTGAGAGTGCAGGGGTGATTGTTCACAGAATGTAGAGCCAGTTTTTTAAAGCTTCAGAGTTAGACCAGTGGAGAACACTGGCATTTAAGGGTACACAGAAGAAGAGAAGCAAATGCAGAAGGCTGAGAAGACTCGTTTATAAAACTGGAATGTCCAAAAGGGTGCCATGCCTCCAAAGCCATATTATCCACTAAGTCTTATAAAGTTCTTTCCACTGTATTCTTTGCCTGCTGTTTGCAGAATCTTGCACATCTTCTAAATTCTTAACAGTAAACAAAATCAATATCTTTAAAGTGCCTCAAGTACCGAAGGAAATCATCCCAGAAAAGAAAGTGTCCATTCCTATTCCTGAAGAGCCAGAAGCTCCACCCATCCAAGGTACACGGCTGCTCTATAAATCTTGGAAAGATGACAATTGTCTTAAACATCTTGCTTTGGTTGCAGATAGGTTTTATGTATTTGTCTGCTGTCTGTCTTTATGTAGTGAAGTTGTTGATATTTTGGGGTCATCTGAAGAGTATGTTATAGAGTATAACTAAGTTGATATGTTGCAACTTAGCAGTTGGAAGATTCTATTGTGAATATAGTCTCAAATATAATACTGTGTTTTTTAAGTTGAAGAGTCTCCTGAGGAAATAATGTATGAAGAAAAAACATCCATAACCATTGGTAGAAAAGTGACTCCCCCTGTTGAAGGTATATATATATGTAGATATATATATATGTATGTATAAATATAAATATTTTTAATCTCTTAAAGACTCCTGCTAGAAATAAAAAAACTATTCATAAGGTGATAGTCTTTCGTGAAATTATATACAGAAGTATTCCAGCATATGCTTGCTTCATTTTTCAAATAGTTATACTTTTTTGAAGTAGAATCTTTAATTTGATTTTTCTTGATAGTAATTAATAATTCCCAGAGATACAGTTTACAAGGCAAAACTGGGAAAATTGCATTGGATTCTCAAACAATAACCCCACATCAAATTTTAAAAGTCATCTCATTTGCCATCAACATACATCAAATAAAGTAGTAAATAGAATGTTTAAGTATAATAGAAATCTTACCTCTTTTTCTGTAAAATTTGTATGAATTGTATATTTTTGTTTTTTGTGACTACAATCTTTACATCTGTGTGAAATTTGTATGAGTCTTTGTGAAGAACTTTACAATCTCATATCCTCTGTCAACATTCTTTAAAGAACGTGAAATTCAAAAGTACGTTGAGCCTGAAGAACCTGAACCTGAGCCACAGCCAGAAGAAATACCAATACAAGGTATTCAGTTAATTGGACTTAACTCTTCATCATCATGTTCTTCATCTTCATATATGTTTTATGTTCTACATCTGTGTGTAAGATACTCTTTTAAACGTGCATTTCATTTTTATGCATCGATGTCGTTTGTACTGTTGATCTCATGTCAGTGTGGCTTACACAGATGTTTCCTTTGTTTTTATTAGTGCCTTCACCATATTTCTCATCATCTGTGTACAAATTTTTGTGTTTTATGTTGGATACTGTTTTATGTTTCATGTTGAATACTAATAGGAATTTAAAAAGCAAACTTTTTACTTGATATATATGTATGTTTAAATTTCTACTGAGTATACCATATATCCACATGCTAATTAACATATACATATACTAACCCTCCTGAAATACTCTTTCAAGAACCTGAACCTGAAAAGAAGGTTATTGAGAAACCAAAACTCAAACCAAAGCCTGCGGCACCTCCTCCAGCTCCACCAAAGGAAGATGTGAAGGAGAAAATATTCCAACTTAAAGGTATAAAATGCCGCTCCCAAGTTTTATTAATCTGCTTCAAACTTCTATTCAGTCATCCGAAACGGTGCTTGCAAGGCATGTATTATTTTTAAAAGTGTGTGGCTTTCAAACATGATCGAGCTGTGGGAATTGCATAGAGATCTGTGTTTTCTACTGCCTTCGGGTGCTTTGTCGGGACAGGCCTGACAGACAGGGCATCATTGCTCGTTGTTAGCTTCATCCTAGACATCTGGATGCAGGGGCTGTCCAACTAACTTTCTTATGGAGAAAGGGTTCTGATTTCAGAGTGTGATTGCTATGCATATCTTTGGGATCTTGTGCATTTGGAATGTATAAGAAAACTTTGCATGAAACTTTTAATGTTGCAGTAACAAATTTATACAAAAGCCAAAACTTTGTTCTTAAAGAATTTCATGTGTTTTAAAATATACTATAAGTAATATATTTATGGCATTGATAGCTGATACGTGCTCACATACCATCAAAGGAAAGCATATAAATTACCCATCACTGCTACCCCACTTTTTTTTTTTCTTTTGCAACTTAATAAAAGCCCAAACTGTGTCTTATGGTGGTCCTCGGCGTAGCCAGAAGGAGTGATTATGAATACATTTGATACCCAGCATCTCTTCTCATTGTTAAATTTCCCTTCGTTCTTTTTGTATTTAGATATTTCTTTGAACTGATGCAATATTACTTAATTCTTAAAATGACATCTTTAAAAGCTGAAATAAACTGGTGAAAACATATTATTCTTTTTATGGTAATACAATGTTGTCTTATTGGTACTGTCATGAGATTTCTCAATCTAAAATAATCTAGATATAATCTTAGATGAGCACTTTCCCATGCTTACCTACACATGTACAAAGTCAGAATCTTCCAGAGTAAGACTGCTTCTCATGATTCTTGCCCCTCTTCACCCCTCCTGGCCAGCAGGGGTAACTTTCTGGCATTTTAAGTCAGACATAGAAAATGGGCACCTCTTACAAGGCTACCCATCTGTTGATTCATAGTCCATGAAGACACACACTTAATACACTTCCCTCAATATAAACCTATACTTAAAGGAAAATTTCTTCTTCTTGCAAAGAACAAAAATTACCTTCTTTCTTCACCAGACTTAAACTTACTACTCACCATCAGAGTAAAAGGGCAATGTTTTCATGGTTTGAACGCTTCCTGTGTGTTCTTTGGTGGCTGCTCTTGGCTGTTATCAATGCTGTTTGGCTGTAAGCAAAGCTTGGTTTTGACTCTTGGAGCAGATATTTAATAATTTGCTTCAGATAAGTCTAAATATACAAATAATAAAATTAAGATCATATTCTTTAAAGCTGTTCCAAAGAAGAAAGTTCCTGAAAAACCTGAAGTTCCAGAAAAAGTGGAGTTGAAGCCTCTGAAAGGTATTTCACAATCTGGAAAATGCATTTCTGTGCAGTATCCCTCCACTGGGTTCCTTCCTCTTCCTGTCTTCTAGAATGTTCTTTCTTTTTTTTTTTTAATAGAGTAGTCTCATTTATTTCTTGTATTTTTGTAGTTTTTATGGTCCTGGCTCATGAGTGTTGCTTCCTTTGTCTCCCATCAAATTTCATACATTCATGGATATTGTTTATCTTTGTCTCATCTACATATGTCTTCTTGCATTTTCCTCAACTTAAAAATATTAAATATTACTGGTTAGCTGAAATTAGCTTCAGGACACACCTTGGGTTAAAATGCAAAGACCTAATAGTAGAAAGCTTTGGAATTTCACCTGAACAACAGTATTTTGGCCAGTGTTAGAGCGCTAAAAATAAGTCATGTCATCCTTCTATACTATTGAGATGATTCATAGGGATTTCCTCAGGGCTTTCCTGTTACTCTCTTGTCACTGACTCCAAGACGTTCTTTCAGGCGTCAGATCTCACTGGGAGTTTTAGGGAGCATTCAGGATTGCTGCAGGTCATTTTTCAAAATTCATTTCTCTTGACACACTTAGACCCCAAAGAAAAATAAATGGATCATAAATTTTAGAAATTTTTCCATTTAAAATAAAGTTATTAATTTTTCTAGTAAGTATAATGGGTAGCAGCATTCTGTTAAAGTCATCAACACATCCAGACCCAGAAATTGAATCTGTTCTTGATTCACTCTGGAATTTTAGAAAAATCACCCATCTGAATATACATTTCCTGACTTATAAAATGGAGATTACAAAATAATATTACTATGGCTGTTAACTAGTAATGGAGGAAAAGCCACTTAAACATTAAAATGACATGTAATGACATATAATGACTTTAAAAATAATAGCTGCAATGGTGTGTTCTGTACCTGAGTCTCAAATGTCAATAAGACCTTAAAAATAAAATAGAAATACAGAAAAACAAATGCAAAGATGTATTTCCACTATGTCCATTATATGAGTAAAGAATATATGCCATCCTTACGTTAATTAGATGCATGGTCATCTTTCCACGTTTGATCAATGAAAATAGTTATACATTGAGAATACTGGTAACTCTAAAATAGTATTGAAAGCCAGCACAATTTAACATGGATAAAAAAATTTAATGTTGAAGTGTGAAATTTTACTTAAAATACTTGACAGAAAAAAATCATTATTTAAAATGAAATACATATTTACCTTTTATATATTTAAATTTTGAAGTTATGCAAAGTTATCTTTATCACACTAAAAAAAAACCTATTTAGGGGCAGTTCAGTCAATTAATATCTGACTCTTGATCTCAGCTCAGGTCTTGATCTCAGGGTCATGAGTTCAAGCCCCGTGTTGGGCTCCACAATGACTGTGGAGCCTACTTAAAAAACGAAAACAAAACAAAACACCTACTTAATGAATTGCAAAAATCCTGCTTAAAGCACCAAATGGGAAATTTTTTAGAAATATCTAAAAATTCAGATTTCACATGAGTAAACAAATAGGCCATTAAGTGATACAAATAAATAATGTTTTAAGCTGATTTTCATTGACATCACTAGAGAGGTAAGGTGGTTCAACAGTCACCCAGCATTTCTCTTTTTTCCACTCAAATCCATGAGGGTTGTAGGAGAAGGAGGAGGCTGCTCTGTAATATCATCCATCATGCCCAACAGTCACCAAAGATGCAAGAGAGAATGAACTTAGAATTCCTTGGGTCCCTTTTAGTCTAAATTCAAGAACATTTTCTTATTCATTAAAAATGAGCTCCAAACCAGCTCTCAAATTCTAGAGTTTTATAATTTTAGGTCAGTATTATTTCAAAAGGGAGATATTAAGAAATGATATTTTCCTTCTGTTAGGAAAGTAAGAGTGGTACTTTCCCAACATCAAGGTCATCAGCCAGATCCCTTAGCTTTCTTCTCTCACCAGTGGAGAAGACTGGATAATGACACTAACACTTACCAGTATCATTTTAATGTAATAGACAGTTGAGATACCAATGTAGATTTGAACAATCTACAATTGTAGATTGGGGCAAAGATGCTGTTAAGAACCCTGTATTTGATCAAAGATTCATAAAGTCAATATAGAGTAACATCTTCTACCCTCATTTAAGTTGACTATATTTGCTTGCAATAAATGCAATGGAATTTGTCACAAGGCTATATAAATGTTTGCAGAGGAAATAACTTGAAGTGTATTATTTGCTTTTAAATTCTGTGATACTATTTTGCAACAAAAATTATTATGCACTATAGTTAACTAGTTTTGAAAGAGACCTTTTTCTTGTTGAAATTTACTTTTATATGAATTTACTTCAAAATTTGAAATCATATTCTTTTAAGTGCCTGGAGGTGAAAAGAAAGTTCGCAAATTACTTCCTGAACCTAAACCTCAACCAAAGGAAGAAGTTGTTCTCAAAAGCGGTATAGTATTTTTCAACTGTTTTGTTAGCTTTAAATTTACAAAAAGAATAGACTTGAAAGCTTACAAAATGTTTCTGTCTCTTGGTTTTCTTTTAATCAGATTACCTATTCATCAAAATTCATTTATAGTTGCACTGAAAATTGGGAAGGCTATCATTTCTATAGCTTTTTTCAAAAAACAACTTTTGTGAGCATTCACAGTTTTGAAGTTTACATGCATAGACATGACTAAATTGATCATACTCTAAGCTAATAATAATGACCAAAGCTGTCACATTCATACTCAAATTATGTAGTAAAATACACTAAACCTATTAAATATTCTAAATTAGACCAAACTTCTTAAAACTTCTAAATTCAGTATTCAGTTTTAAAGTGTGATGCAGGATCATCAGAACTAATAAATAACATTTTTCTAAAAACTGAACATTTCTTTCTACTAATAAAATCTTAAAGAATTGGAAGCAAGATATTCATATGAAGAATCGAGTTCTAACATTTTCTTCACACAGAATTACGGGTATCTAGACTACATTTCTTTGGATATCTCCACTTAAGTAAACTTTATACTTATTTAAATACTCCTCATTATATTACAATGGTGAATTATGAATGGAATCTGTCGCTATTCAAATTATTCATTTGTGTTTTGGTCCTTTTTGTAACAGCATTGTCTCTGAACAACAGAATGCCTATGTACATGGATATAAAGTGACTCCCAGTGTTATTTTAATTAATTTGACCACCTTTGATTTAAAAAAAAAAACAAAAAAAGCACTTCTAGCATAAAGGCTAGCTGTCCAGCATACCAGGTCTCATGCTTTTCATTTTCCTTGCTTTGTGTATTATTTGCTTGTCAAGTGTGCTCAACATCTTCACTAGTTTGTTTGTCTTGGTTTACATATAAACCTTTTTGTCTTTTAAGTTCTAAGAAAGAGGCCTGAAGAAGAAGAACCTAAAGTAGAACCTAAAAAACTAGAAAAAATTAAAAAACCAGGTAGGAATCTCAGTAACAATTACCTTTTAACAAAATGGACATTTAACAAAAGGTTTATCTTGTAAACATCATTGGAGTTAAATATAAGCATAACTTCATATTTTGTCTGTGAACTAGTCTGTGCTTTCCATTGTCTGCTTTCTGTTTAAAGATCTTTATAGTAATTTCCAAATCTATTCATGTATTTTCCCATACTTCATTATTGTTATTACTTTGCCCCTGTTCTTCTGGTAGCAGTGATTGTGAAATAATCAGGTCGGCTGCAAAATAACTGCATGGGAGGGTGTCAACAATTGTGGCACAGAATTTGGGGGCTTTTAAGTGGGTTGATTGTTATCATTAGCCTATTCTCAAAGGGTGTATTTATTGGGAACTGTTACGGAAGTGATTTAGAAAGGGAGAGCTCAAGAGTTGCGACACAAGTGGGTGGAATAAGAAAAAGTAAAATAAACTGAGAAACAGTCAAGGAGAGAAGATAGAAATTAATTGATACAATATAAGGTTTTGTTAAAAGCCATTAATAGAGCTTTTGAAAAATAGTTTGATCTGATTATTTCAGGTCAGTTGATTTCTAAGTATTCAAATAACACTAGAAAATAATCTCATTATCTTAAAGTACCAGAGCCACCTCCGAAAGTTGAAGAGGCTGAAGTACCTCCAGCTACTGTTACGAAAAGGGAAAGGAAAGTTCCTGAACCAGTAAAAGGTACAAACTTAAGGGCACTGTCTTAGTTGTCTCTAAAAATGCAAATATGCGTCATTTAAAAAACCATCACACTGGCATTAAGATGTGAACACAGGACCTTAATCTATTCATCACATACGCTTTAATTTTCTTTACCATTTCACTCTTAGGTGTACTTGGCTAATGACCAGACACTTGTTAAATTTAAAATAAGTTTTAAGCACTAGGGAAAAAATGGATAATGAGATGAATAACAACATTAGAACTTTTACTATATTTCCAAATATTTTGTTTCAAATGCAAAATAAACTTAGATCAAATACTTGATTTGGTGACCATATATGTTTAAATTCTACTATCTCCCAAGATATATTAAGTCTGCTCAATTTTGGTTTAATTTAGTGAAAAACTTCAAAAATCTTAAAAAAAAAAAAAAACTTCAACTAACCTGCTTACAACTGTGAATTATTTTAGTGCCTGAAATTAAGCCAGCAATACCTCTCCCTGGACCTGAACCAAAACCAAAGCCTGAACCAGGTAAGCAAGCCTATCCCCAATGTCAACAGCATATTCCTTCATGCTTCTTTTTTTTTTTAAATGTAAGAAACTTTATTTAAATCCTTTTTGTCTTTTTTATTTTATTATGTTATGTTAATCACCATACATTACATCATTAGTTCTTGATGTAGTGTTCCATGATTCATTGTTTGCGTATAACACCCAGTGCTCCATGCAGAACGTGCCCTTTTTAATACCCATCACCAGGCTAACCCATCCCCCCATCCCCCTCCCCTCTAGAACCCTCAGTTTGTTTCTCAGAGTCCATAGTCTCTCATGGTTCGTCTCCCCTTCCGATTTCTCCCCCCTTCATTTTTCCCTTTCTGCTGTCTTCTTCTTCTTCTTCTTTTTTTTTTTTTTTTTTAACATATAATGTATTATTTGTTTCAGAGGTACAGGTCTGTGATTCAACAGTCTTACACAATTCACAGCACTCACCATAGCACATACCCTCCCCAATGTCTATCACCCAGCCACCCCATCCCTCCCACCCCCCACCACTCCAGCAACCCTCAGTTTGTTTCCTGAGATTAAGAATTCCTCATATCAGTGAGGTTATATGATACATGTCTTTCTGATTGACTTATTTCTCTCAGCATAATAACCTCCAGTTCCATCCACGTCGTTGCAAATGGCAAGATTTCATTCCTTTTGATGGCTGCATAATATTCCATTGTGTGTGTGTGTGTGTGTGTGTGTGTGTGTGTGTGTGTGTGTACCACATCTTCTTTATCACATGAAAAAGTGCTCAACATCCCTTGGCATCAGGGAAATCCTTCATGCTTCTTACAAAGAATGTGTCAAATAACAAAATTCAACCAAGCAAATGTGAAGATCTAATTGGCTTTACTAAACAATTCATGAAAGGGGCAGCACCCTGTCTAGCAAATAGTCAATTCAAGGAGTTAATACAAAATGGAAGGTTTTTATAGACAGAGGGTGAGGACAGGAAAGTCATGAGCAAAAGACAAGGATTGTTGTAGAGGAGGTTGTCTGCTAGAGGAAAAAGCGGGTTTTTTTTTTTTTTTATCATGTAGATTATTTCATTCGTTCTTTGGGGGATGGAGAGGAACCAACAGACTTGTTGGTGCTGATGGAAAGAAAAATTTGCGGGCTGACCAGTTAAGGCCACATGTGTTTAGGGAGGCTGAAACTGCAATTAGACTGGGTGTTAAGTTCCATTTTGGGAACTTGGTCTAAGCGACACCATTTTGAGCCTCTGTGTGTGTGTGTGTGTGTGTGTGTATGTGTGTGTGTTTTAACAAATATATAGTTATTTTAAAAAAGGAAGTAAAAGTCGGCATGCATCAGATGATTTATAATGTCCCAATATATTTTTAGATTATATGATTTTTTTACTCAATATAATTAAATATATTGCAATATATTGAATATATTATTACATTATACTGTATATAGATCATGCTATAGTTAGAATATGTTATTCTCTGAAAAACTAGTGATTTGAAAATTTCAAAGTTACATCAGAAAAGGCAAATAGGCCACCAAATGAGATTTTAGGCAGAGACGAATGGATATATTAATGCAAAGGACATCTCTCTACAGAAGTGAAAATAATCAAACCACCTCCCGTGGAGCCCGCACCCACCCCAATCGCTGCCCCGGTGACGGTGCCTGTGGTTGGAAAGAAAGCAGGTAGTTATTCTGTAGTTTTCTTTTTGTTTGTTTGTTTTAGTGGCTTAATAAAAGTTTTCATCCTTCATTAAAATGCAAGCCCTCTTTTGTTGAAACAGGCATCATCAACTGGGGGGGTGGGTAATAAATTCTTGATTAAATTTTCTTCCTCTGATGTCCTTTCCCAATGTAATCTCTCACCCGTGGGTACACACTGTGTTTTGATTGGAATACGCATTCCTTCAAAGTATCATTGCTTTATATGCTTTTGAAATTAAGTAATGAATATGTTCAAGGCTGATGAAAACTAAGAAGACAGACACTCTCAGGATACACATATAGGTAGCCTGTGGATATTCAAATTTCCCATATGCCCTGTAGGAATCATTTGTCATTTTTTGTTTGTTTGTGTTCTTTTTTTAAAGACTGCATATTAACAAAATGAAAAAGTTCTGGAAATGGATAGTGTTGATGATTGCAAATTGTGAATGTACTTAATGCAACTGAATTGTATACTCTAAGATGGCCAAAATGATAAATTTTATGTTAGGTTGATTTTACCATAAGAAAAAGGAGAGAGACCAAAAAAAGACTGCATAGTTCAGCCTTTAAATCAATATAAGAATCTAGGTCAATAATAACTTCCTTAAATGTACTAACTCAGTGATATTAACTATCTCAGGTATAAACTTAAGATACTTGGGAGTTGTACATGAACTATTAGTTCATCACTTAGATGATAATCTCAAAACCAAAACTGATTTGATATGTATTGATCATTGATAAATACATGTCCTGATTATTTGATCCTTGGCTAGTTATTTAATCTCTTTAAGTTTTAATTTCCTACTCTGTAAAATCAGATTAATAATTATATCTGCCTATAGGATTATTATAAGGACTAAATATAGGTAAAACAGCACAGTGCCTGGCGCATAGTAAGCACTATGGAGATATTTAAAATTTTATTGTGTTTAATGACATGAGACCATATATTATATTCTTTGGGCTATAGTTCAACTTTAATATTTTTGTTAATATATTTTGTCACTGATATTTATGATTTGGACATTGTTCTGTTAAAGTTTTATAATTTCAATGTGTGATACCTTTCATTAGCTCAGAAAAGGATAATAACTGCCGTTGAACTAATTAAGTATGTGTAAAAATAAAGCTTTTCTCACATTCCCAGGGGCTGAAGCTAGAGAGCTGGTTCTGCAGTTTGTACTGCCCCACATTAATAATTTCATTAAACTCTAAATGTAGGAACTGCCTTGCTTCTGCCTTAGTTCATTGTCTAAGGGAAATCTTCAAAGGAATCCATATGTGTGTAGCACATAGACCCCTTCTCTTTCCTTAATCTTTATGGATTTGTCTGCCCAATTTAAAAAAAAATTGGCTTTTGGTAATTTCTGGGCCATTTTTCTTTTTCCTACATTGACTCCTTGTTGATAGAAACTTCTTTCCTAGGTTCACTTAACCAACACATACATAAATATATAAAATCTTTTGCATAGCTAGGCAAGAGTTAAACTTCCTCATAAGGCAAGAGTAATAAGCCTTCTCCCAGAAACAGAAGAATAAGGGCACTTGCTGAAAGTAATTTTTTAATCCTAAATATGTTGGTAATTTAGCTTGGTCACATCATTGACCAGAATGATACTGATCAAAATATGCCTTCTTGGAAATATCCAAGTATTCTCCATGGAAGCCATATAAATAAATCCAATTTCTCCTCATGCATTAATATTTATAACAAAGAACATGACTCACCCTGCATGGTTTACTACTAAGCATAAAATGGACCTGAAAACTGTTTAAATGCTGAGTTTTCTTTTTATTTCAGAAGCCAAAGCACCTAAAGAGGAGGCTGCCAAGCCAAAAGGTCCCATCAAAGGTAACAGTCATTTCCCTGCACCTAAATTGTAACCTTTCACCCTGGGAAACTTTACATTCAAGGGGGAAAAAAGTTTCAAAATTTATAACAATCTTTATTATTCCTAATTGATTCTGATAAAACTAATATGGCTTCTGACATTTCAAGTAATATACCTCTAATATTATCCAAGTGGGTATTATGTATAACCAACTATATTTTAGCATAACGAACCCTATAAATTCTTAGCTTCATTCCTCATATACATGATATTTATACAGGACAGATAAAATAATTAGACCCGAATTGGAACATTTTATATTCGGGTTTAAAACTTGAGAAAATGAAGAACATTTCTTATTCATGGATTCCTATGCTATCTCATTTTCCTATCTGAAAGAAGGCAGTATAAATTCAATTGGCCTTTCAATTTGCCTAGTCTTTAATTTTCTGTTCTTGTCTTCAAGTTGCTCTATCACTGGTTTGTTCCAGCAGGCAGCCAAGTATGTGCTTCTGACCCTTCTGAAAATGCAAAATCAATGTTTAACTTTCTTTTGAATTAGGTGTCGCCAAAAAGACTCCATCACCAATAGAAGCTGAAAGGAAAAAGTTAAGACCAGGAAGTGGTGGAGAGAAGCCTCCTGATGAAGCCCCATTCACTTACCAGCTAAAGGCTGTGCCCCTGAAGTTTGTGACAGAAATCAAAGACATCGTCTTGACTGAAGCAGAGTCAGTGGGGTCTTCTGCCATCTTTGAATGTTTAGTCTCCCCCTCCACTGCAATTACAAGCTGGATGAAAGATGGTAGCAATATCCGTGAGAGCCCAAAGCACAGATTCATCGCAGATGGTAAAGACAGAAAGCTGCATATCATGGATGTCCAGCTTTCCGATGCCGGCGAATACACCTGTGTTTTACGTTTGGGAAATAAGGAAAAGACCTCCACAGCTAAACTTGTTGTAGAAGGTAATTTCCAGTCTGCTGAATACGATCCCTATTAAACTTTAACACAACAAATCTCATTAGCAATTTTTGTTGTAACTTGAGCCAAAATCTCTCATTTCCAAGTTTTCTATCATTGAAGAGATTGTATGTATATTGAAAAGTCTTTGCAGATTTTTAATACTGAAATTCTCCACAGAACTTCCTGTGCGTTTCGTAAAAACACTTGAAGAGGAAGTCACAGTGGTCAAAGGACAGCCGCTGTACTTGAGCTGTGAGTTAAACAAAGAGCGTGACGTGGTCTGGAGGAAGGATGGGAAGATTGTGGTGGAGAAACCTGGCAAAATTGTGCCCGGAGTCATTGGCTTGTTGCGAGCCCTGACCATCAATGACACAGATGACCACGATGCTGGAACATACACGGTTACTGTGGAAAATGCCAACAACCTGGAATGTTCATCCTGCGTCAAAGTAGTCGGTTAGTACTTGGCTGGAAATTGTGTTCTGCTTATTATACTTACTAGTATATTCTTATTATTATTATTATATTAGCAAAAGGAAGAGAGAATTTCTTGTTATTATATTAACAAAACGGAAGAGAGAATTTTATTTCCCAGCCTTGTACCTTATCTAAGACAGGGGAATATCAACCCATCATAGCAAGTTAATTATATCCAGTTTTGAGAATTTTTTTCTATTTCTGAAATTTACTAAGGAAGTTATTTCTATTACTTGTTCAGGTCATGACTCTTTTTTCTGACCTTATTTTCATGCAGAAGTCATCAGAGACTGGCTGGTGAAACCTATCCGAGATCAGCATGTGAAACCAAAGGGGACGGCTGTTTTTTCCTGCATTATAGCAAAGGAAACTCCAAACATTAAGTGGTTCAAAGGATATGATGAAATCCCCATGGAACCGAATGATAAGACTGAGATAGTAAGAGAAGGAAAACAACTATTCCTCAAAGTCAAGAATGCTACACCAGAAGATATTGATGAATATGCAGTGGAAATTGAAGGGAAAAGATACCCCGCAAAGCTGACACTTGGAGGTATAAAAGTCTTTCCTTATATCCTAAAAAGATAAGTTTTGTGTGTAAAGAAGGCAAAATAACACACCAAACAAAGAAAAAAAAATAGGAAAGAAAGCAAAGCATTGTTAGATTGTTTAAAGCATTATGATTTTTCATCCCTGACCAATACAGAGCGTGAAGTTGAATTGCTTAAACCAATAGAGGATGTTACCATTTATGAGAAGGAAAGCGCAAGCTTTGATGCAGAAATCTCAGAGGCAGACATTCCTGGACAGTGGAAACTGAAGGGAGAACTTCTTCGGCCCTCACCTGTGAGTCATTTCCCATTTTAAGTTGCCGGTCATGTAAAATATCCACATTCTATCTTCAGGTTGACATTCAGATTTGGTTCAATGACGATGAAGTTCTTTCAAGATTCTAAAGTCTCAAAGAGGGGAAGAACTCTGATGCACTATTTGGGGACAGCTCCAGTGATTTTTTTAATATTTCATGGCTAGACATGTTTACTCATTTTTATTAGTAGTAATTTTTAGGACATCCGTAGACATATGTGGATCTGAAACATTTCTCCTCTCTGGAACTTATCTCATTCAAATGCTAACCAAGACCGTTGTTTTTCAGACCTGTGAAATCAAAGCGGAAGGTGGAAAACGCTTCTTAACTTTGCACAAAGTCAAACTGGACCAAGCTGGGGAAGTCCTTTACCAGGCACTTAATGCATTTACCACTGCCATTCTGACAGTGAAAGGTATGGCCTTTAGAACGCATGGGGTGGACTTGACTTCATTTCACAGCCCTGTGCATTCTGGAAACCTCACTCTTAACATTTGATTTTCAGAAATTGAACTTGACTTTGCTGTGCCCCTGAAGGACGTCACTGTTCCAGAAAGGCGACAGGCTCGATTTGAATGTGTCCTCACTCGAGAGGCAAATGTGATATGGTCTAAAGGACCTGATATAATCAAGGCATCTGATAAGTTTGATATCATTGCTGATGGAAAGAAACACATTCTTGTTATCAATGATTCTCAGTTTAACGATGAAGGGGTCTATACTGCTGAGGTGGAGGGCAAGAAGAGCTCGGCACGATTATTTGTTACAGGTAAGAGTTTATGAGATCTGGATATAGTATCCCACATGTAAGCACACAAACATATGACTTTAAAGATAGAATGCTGTGTGTGCCATTCTCAGCCTATCAATAACCAGTGTTGTGGCTGGACCAGCCGTTGTGAGTCTTATTATGATTGCAAGATGCCCTCAGCAGTAACCATCAGGGAACTTTGAAAGAGACAGGTTTATTACTTATAGGACCTGGAAATTACGCAGCACACCTGGGGCCACAGAGCCAGGGTGTTTTTGGTTTTGGTTTTGGGTTTTGTTTTTTGTTTTTTGGGTTTTTTTTTTTTTTTTTTTGGAGGAGGGGGTGAGAGGTAGAGAGCGGGCCTGGGGTTCCGCTTTTATTGAGGTTGAGGGTAGGGGTCTATGGTTTTATTGGCTCACTCTTTGTTGTGAATTTAAAACATAAGAGCAGGACATTAAAGTGAGGGAAGAAAAAAAACAAGCTGCCCAAGTGGTCAGTTATCAAAATCAACCAAGGTCTCAGAAACAGTGGAGCCTGTGGGGCATGGTGGGGAGGGGCCCAGCCTGGCTGCTGATCTAGCCTGTGGCTGGCAATGTGTTTACTCAAGATGGCCATCTCTGAGGTGGATGCTTAGCACGCAAAACTGAAGTCAGGTACTTGCATTACAAAAAGAAAAGCCAACTCTCAAGATTTATGCCACAAACACCAAGTTCTAATAGGGATAAGTGACAGTGGGCACCACAACTTTACTGTCACATCGTCACCAAAAGAAGCCCCTTAATTTTTTTTTAATGGAGGATAGATCCTACTTGAAAAGGTGAATAAATAAATGCTATGCGAAATGGATCCTTTTGACCTTGGCAGTTTAGAGTGGACTATTTCTGAAGGTAAACTGTGTTTCTAAGCACATTCTTCACGCTTACACTGCAGGTATAAGGTTGAAATTCATATCGCCTCTTGAAGACCAAACAGTGAAAGAAGGCGAAACAGCAATTTTCATGTGTGAGCTTTCTCATGAAAAGATGCATGTAGTCTGGTTCAAAAATGATGCCAAACTCCACACGAGCAGAACCATACTCATCTCATCTGAGGGCAAGACTCACAAACTGGAAATGAGAGAAGTGACCCTGGATGATATATCCCAGATAAAAGCTCAAGTTAAGGACCTGAGCTCCACAGCAAACCTGAAGGTCTTAGGTAAGCATGACCAACAATGACTGGATAGCCAGTTTGGGGATGGAGAGAGGGGGTGGTTGTTGAATATTTTGCCACTTGTGATTCCAGTAAACTTTAATCTTCACGTTCTCCTGATGATCTGTTGACTGGCTTTTCCAGAGGCCGATCCCTACTTCACTGTGAAATTACACGACAAAACTGGAGTTGAGAAGGATGAGATTATTCTGAAGTGTGAAGTGAGCAAAGACGTGCCAGTGAAATGGTTCAAAGATGGCGAAGAGATTGTACCTTCAACAAAATACTCTATCAAGACGGACGGCCTGCGCCGCACCCTAAAAATAAAAAAGGCAGACCTTAAAGATAAAGGCGAATACATGTGTGACTGCGGCACTGACCAGACAAAAGCAAATCTTAACGTTGAAGGTGAGTTGCTCAGAATTTTTCAACTCACCCTACCCACACACGCAGTGTATTTGTTCAGTCATCCTTACGAAACTCTGTACTTTCAGCTCGACTAATAAAAGTGGAAAAACCTCTGTACGGAGTAGAATTGTTTGTCGGTGAAACAGCTCGCTTTGAAATTGAACTTTCTGAACCGGATGTTCATGGCCAGTGGAAGTTAAAAGGAGAGCCTTTAACTGCTTCCCCTGTAAGTCAAGATCATCCAATCACACAGGCAGGGGCTTGCTTGCTTGGTTGTTTGGGGTGAAAAAAGATAGACTTCGGGACCAAAATGTCTTGATGATTGGTAGGAATCACCAGTTATGACAATGATGTTCTTCTTGCTCTGTCCTTCTTCTACCTCTCCGAATAGGACTGTGAGATCATTGAAGATGGGAAGAAGCATATTCTGGTCCTTTATAACTGCCAGCTGGATATGACAGGGAAGGTCTCCTTCCAGGCCGCCAACGCCAAATCTGCAGCCAATCTGAAAGTGAAAGGTATGCTCTGCCTTTCAGCCACTCTTTTGTTATTTTCTTTGCAAGACTTTGAGACCCTGAGCTGACTGGGGGTCATGAACGGAAGCATAATCTGGTTTCATCCACCCCGTCTTCTCTTTGCAGAACTGCCACTCATCTTCATCACGCCTCTCAGTGACATTAAAGTCTTTGAGAAAGATGAGGCTAAGTTTGAGTGCGAAGTGTCGAGGGAGCCCAAAACATTCCGTTGGCTGAAAGGAACCCAGGAAATCACAGGCGATGACAAAGTTGAGCTTATAAAGGATGGCACTAAACATTCCCTGGTGATCAAGTCCACTGCTTTTGAAGATGAAGGAAAATACATGTTTGAAGCCGAAGATAAACACACAAGTGCCAAACTGATCATTGAAGGTAAATATTCTTTATGAAATAGACCCCTTTTAATTTTTTTTTTTTTTTTTTTTTTTGCTTTTATTTTTATAGTTCCTCCTAAAGGGCGGGAATTAATGAGGTTTTCTTTTCTGGATAGGAATCCGACTCAAATTCCTCACCCCACTCAAGGACGTAACAGCCAAAGAGAGGGAGAGTGCCGTGTTCACTGTGGAGCTGTCCCATGATAACATCAGGGTTAAGTGGTTCAAGAACGACCAGCGCCTGCACACCAGCAGGTCGGTCTGGATGGACGATGAAGGGAAGACTCATTCCATCACATTCAAAGACCTCTCTATTGATGATACCTCTCAAATTAAAGTGGAAGCTATGGGGCTAAGTTCAGAAGCTAAACTCACTGTGCTTGGTAGGTGCTTTTTTTCTATTTATTACATTAAACTCAGCAGAAATTTGTGGAGTTATCTATCATATAAAATTATCTTCTAAGGGTTATATTGCACGAAAGCAGCCCCTGTCCTTATCAGGTGTCTTCCTAAAATATTTTTACCTAAAAATATGAGGACTCTCAAGTAATGAAGACTCAAGCTCACAAAATAGCCAGTTCAGATCAGAAATAAAACTCTTAATTATTGAGCTCTGTCATGTTTAAAATAGGGTTATAAATACTTCCCATCTCCTCATTTTATCAAAATTATTTCAGGAAAGTGTTTTCAAACTTCTAGTAAGAGAGGAAGCACAGAAGTTACATTCATAAAAGTCATTATTTTTCTTGGCCCCTTAATATCAAGCAGATTACATATGAAGTCTAACATATATAGAAACTATTAATGGCAAACTATTGATATAAGAAAAACTAATAGTGTGAATCTGAAAGCTTCAGGTGGACATAATGGATTCGCAAAGGAATTAGAAATTTAGCTGAGTCATGAAGGAACAAGTCATTATATTTGAAGCTAAATTTCTTAGTGTCTTTCAAACTACTATCAATAACATACATCAAAATGTAAGATAGATGGATGATTAGTTCTTGATAAATCACATGCACTGGTTCCCTTTCTAACATATAGAGAACTTCTGAACATAAACATGTTAAATAAGTGAAAGCTTGGTACAATTTTAAAAATATGCTCAGAACTCTGCGAGCAGCCTCTTGAACTTTCCCAGGGATTGCATTTCCTTGGTGGTTAATGAAACATTTTCACTTACTCTTTACTTGCAGAGGGAGATCCATACTTTACTGGAAAACTTCAAGATTACACTGGTGTAGAGAAAGACGAAGTGATTCTACAGTGTGAAATTAGTAAAGCAGACGCACCAGTGAAATGGTTTAAGGATGGGAAGGAAATAAAGCCATCTAAAAATGTTGTTATTAAGGCAGATGGCAAGAAGCGCATACTCATCCTAAAGAAAGCCTTGAAATCAGATATTGGACAGTATACCTGTGACTGTGGGACAGATAAGACCTCAGGAAAGCTTAACATTGAAGGTGAGGGGATTTCCATGAGTTCCACTCTTGAAGCCGTCGGCATTATTTCTGCCAGAGGCTAATGACGCAAGCTGCCCCTTCCCTTTTCTAGATCGGGAGATCAAGCTGGTGCGGCCGCTGCACAGTGTGGAGGTGATGGAGACTGAGACGGCCCGCTTTGAAACTGAAATCTCTGAGGAGGATATCCATGCCAACTGGAAACTCAAGGGAGAGGCACTACTCCAGACACCTGTGAGGCTATATCTGAACTTGTCAACACCTAGAGGCACTGTGTGAAATAAAAAAGGACAGGCAAAGAGTCAGAATGCGTGCAGGGCATTTAAAACATGATCTCGGGTTCTCTATCAGACCTTAAGCCAAAGAGAGATACTAGGATCTACAAATTTAAAACATGGTATCGGGTTCTCTATCAGACCTTAAGCCAAAGAGAGATACTAGGATCTACAAATTTAAAATATGGTATCGGGTTCTCTATCAGACCTTAAGCCAAAAAGAGATACTAGGATCTACAAATGCGCACAGACAGGCACACTTGCCTTCTTTTTGATCCAGGTGGTATAAGGTAGTAGATACCCTGCGACGCTGCTAGTTGGTTCCGAATTATACAGGTAGAATACATCATGCTTTCTGATAGTACCTGCAAACTTTATTTCACGAAAAAGAGCTCAAAATTACATCAAATCTCCTCACTAGTTATTTGTAACGTTCCTTTCATTAAGCTAGGATGGCCTCAGAAAAAATATCAGAGATTGTTTCCTACGAAACCTTTTTTCTCTCTTGGCACAGGATTGTGAGATCAAGGAAGAAGGCAAAATGCACTTCCTGATTTTGCACAACTGCCGCTTGGACCAGACGGGTGGGGTGGATTTCCAAGCTGCCAATGCGAAATCTAGTGCCCACCTCCGAGTGAAACGTAAGTTGGATGTGTGTCTGGTGAAAAGAGAGGATGTGGTTTTGCAGAAAATGAATGTAACGTTAATTGGAATTACTTAATTAGTTAGAAAACATTATTGAAGTCCAGAAACTGGCTTTCTTGTATTTACTTCTTTGACATCCTACTATACACAAGGTTCAAATTCCACGGTTTTGGAAATTTCTGTGAACTTGCTTGCCCTCAGAAGAAAAGAAAATTAAGCAAGTCATATTCTCCTGCTGTGTACTCCTTCCATTCCAAGTAGTAATGCATGCAATGAGCACCTAGCTCAGCACTCTGAAAGCCCACATCCCGCGACGGCTGTACAACTGTAACACCACAGAAAAACTCGGCTGTGTGGGCACGTCAGACTCAAGAAGGGAGACGGGCTGTGTGGGCTAACGTTTTTGGAAGGTGCAAAGTGTTTGATGGATATGGACAGGCTATGTGATCGCGGGGCCCCTGTCCTCTCCCAATCACAGTCTTAGTTATTTTGGAAGTCACATACCACATGTAGCAAGAGGAACTTGATGCCTGGCAGAGAGACAGATGCAGCGCAGATTTCTTGCTGACCTCGTGTATCACAACGGAAGGGCCCCTACAAATACCCACCCTCTGGCCACCAGCTCTCCCCTTCTCGGCACCGAGGGGCCACGTTCACCTGAGAGTTAAAACAGCGGCCAGTCCTGCAGCTCTTTCCTTCTTGAAGAGAGCAACCACGAAGATTAATAACTAAGTGTATTTATTCGTTTGGAATTATAAAATGAGTGATCCCGAGCTGTTTCCTTCTTCTCGTAAAGCACGAGTGATTGGTCTTCTGAGGCCGCTGAAGGATGTCACAGTGACCGCAGGGGAGACAGCCACCTTCGACTGTGAGCTCTCTTATGAGGATATCCCGGTGGAATGGTATCTCAAAGGGAAGAAACTTGAGCCTAGCGATAAGGTAAAAAGCGTGCGTGTGGTTTCCATGTCCTGCACTTCCTTTTTCTCTCATGCTCTCCATCTTCACCTGTATGTTCTTTGTTCTTTGCTCTTTCTAATGTCCCTTCCGCAACTTTTCCCTTCCCCTTCCCTACTCTAGCCTGATTTCTGTTGAAATTATAAAGCAGATTCATCATATCTTTGTTGGATTTAACCTGATGGTATTTTTATTGAAATGGAAATAAAAATTTTAAGTACGATAAGGTTTTCTGTTGTTTGAGGAAAAGACAAACACTCATTAGCTATCAGTGATAGTTTGTTTGATTAACTGGAAGACAGGAGGGATCAAAAAGGCCTTCTGATCAGATGTCTTGTAACAACAGCCCACATTAAGTTTTGTGACTAATTCTCTCCGTGCTCTCTAGTGTTCTGCATATAAGGGGATTAAGAAGAGAAGATGGAAATTCCATTTCAGGCAGTTGATCAAGTAGTTGAGATAACTTCTGGGCAGATTTGCTCTTCAAGCATTTCTACAAAGCTATTTTTAACCCTCAAGTGCTTTGAGCTGTGCAAATTCTGGAATGCCGAGTGGACTATTTACAGTGCAGCTGACAGTTGTGACAAGAAGGAGGGCTCTGAGGTTATCCACATGTGTGAGCAAATATACATTAAGTTTGAGGAAATAACCAGCTCTCAGTGTTAGCTCATCTATGCCCAAAATTTTAGCCATAAGTAAAAACTGCAATGACCATTCAGATAGACCCAAAATATAATTTCCCTAAATTGAGCTATCTGTTCTGCTCCCCACAACAGTGTGTCTGTTTAAATTCTCTTGATAATTCTCCATTAATTTTGAATTCTTGGAATAAAACCTACAGAGAATGTCCAACATAGGTTGGAAATAAAGCACAGGCAGTATATTATTCTAGGACTTTTTTTTTCAATATTTAAAAAATAATATCAAAGATGGCATCAAGGCTTCAAATCAAACTTTTTAAGAGGTGAAGGAATATAATTTAAAAGGGATTCAGGTAACAAAGAGCCACAAAGTTGAGTGAAGTAATTAATAAGAAGGCAAATGCCTTTGAAAGACTGTAGTAAAACAAAAAAAACGAGTATTCTACCAGAGCGATTAAAGGGGAATTCAGTAACAGACAAAGTCCACCTGCTACAAGACAGTAACGGCGAATCGGTCTCCTTTTTTACCAAGGACAGAAAAAGCCGCTGTGCATTCAAATGGCAGCATGAGAATTAAGTTACATGTGAGGACACTTTCCCTGCAGGGAGGTCTTCTAAATACTGAACTAGGCAATAGAGGCCTCTCCACCTTCAAGTTTGCTCCTTTTTTTTTTTTTGAAATGAACATTTGTCCTATGAAGTGTAGTTTCATTGCTTTCATGTCCAAATGCAGAGAACTGGTTGACTTTTCAAGATCCTTTGGACATTTGTAAACTCAAGACTTCAATAGAGGAACACTGCTTAAGGACAATATTATTCTTTTGCTACTGAGTATCTTTTGGTCAAATTAAGAGCTTTTTTTTATTAAAAGATCAGTCTCATTAGTTCTAATGTAAAAAACTCTATTTTAATTTGAAATGTAGATTCCTAAAAAACTTATCCATATTTCTTTTATTTAAAATATATGTATATATAGTCACTAAACTTCTTTCTGGGAATAAAAAAGATCACTTTACTACAATGCTCTGGGGCCTCCTTGTGTCTCTCTTGCCATAAGAATTTTAATTCTTTACTTTAGCCATCCAAAATACTTCAGCTGTTTATAAACTTGCTCTTGTATTATTTATATGTCTCTTTTTTTTTCTTTTTTTTTTTTTAAAAGAACTGAAAGAGGGGCGCCTGAGTAGCTCAGTCGGTTAAGCATCTGCCTTGAGCTCAGGTCATGATGTCAGGGTCCTGGGATCAGGCTCCCTGCTTAGTGGGGTGTCTGTTTCTCCCTCTCCTTTTGCCCCCCCCCCAATGTTCTCTCTCTCAAATAAATAAATAAAATCTTTTTTTAAAAAAAAAACTTAAATATAACTGTGATTAATAAAGTGATTTATTACATTTTGCAGGTTTTGTTTAAATCTATCGTAACAAACTTGCTAATACCAATTTAATTCAGGCCTTTCAACTTCAGTTTGCAAAATGTTTAGCCTCCAAAACTACACCAATCAAACAAATACAGGTGATGGGAATAGGAAATCAAAAAAGAAAATTTTAGAGAAAATGAGATTTCCCCCCCCCCCTTCAGCCATCAGTCTGAGAAAGCACTGATAAGTCCTAATTGGCCTTTAATAATTATGAATTTAAACTTTAACAGCTTGGTCACAGTCATAATGCCCATTACAGCAATATGTATCCATGACAGGGTAACGATATTAAAAGGATAGTTTCTTAACATTATCCTTACAAACATAAACCACCACAAAATTCAGCTTAGTTTTTCCTTACATAATCAAGGTACATTGTATATGAGCTATTTATTGAGAACCATTGTGTTCTGAGACAAATTCTTGGTAATAGAATATTCTAGAGCAGCCTCAGAGGAATTTAAATGATAAAACAATGTGTAAACTGATAAGCTATATCTGTAGATGGATTGGAATCTGAAATACTTTAAAAGAATAGCCCTAATTCACAGTCCAAAATTTATTTTGAAACACCATTACAAAAACAAATTTTTTTTCCCATTCAAGCATCATGTTGATTAAGTAGCTATGATGCAGGACATATCTTAATCACCTTCCCCTGTTTGTATTCCCTTATTGTGTTTTTGACCTTTCTCAATTATTAAGGTTGTTATATTAATAGCCATGCCCTTGTCTTAGCATCATTACTGTGAAGATGGCCCTGTCTGTAGCCTGATTTGTAATTGTGCAAGCCACAATTATGGGACCTAATGACAGCCCATATCAAGGTGGTGTATTCTTTCGGACAATTCATTTTTCTACAGACTGCCTCTTCAAACCACCTAAGGTTGCATTTACAACAAGAATTTCTCACCCAAATATTAATAGTGATCGCAGCATTTGTCTTGATATTCTAAGATCATGATATTGCAGCTTACTATATGCAGTAATTTTTTCCTTCCTTTCATGATTTAGCTTTTCTAAGTTCTATCATATATATAAATTCAGTGGCAGAATGGAAGAAAATACTTATCTAGCTATATAAATATATATACAGAAGTATAAACAGAAATTTGGCTAGGCATTTCAACATAAAAGGCCACCTAATAATTATGTAAGGGTAACTAAGAAAGCCTAAAACTTTCTTAAAAGATTCCAAACTACTGGTTAAAATCATTTTCAAAGGCATATGTGCTCTATATATGATTATAAAACAACTTAGAAAGCACTATTTCAAATTATTTACCTAAGTGAATTAAATGTACCTATGTATGTATTGAATTGCTGTTTCATATAGTCTTAAACTGTACTGTTTTTTTTTTTTTTTTTTCAAAAAAACTAGGTGGTCCCACGTTCAGAAGGAAAAGTTCATACACTTACTCTGAGGGACGTAAAGTTAGAAGATGCTGGAGAAGTCCAACTAAGAGCAAAAGATTTCAAAACTCATGCCAACCTTTTTGTGAAAGGTAATTACAAGGCTTATTTTTAAAAATATGTGTAATGCAGAGGTTCATAAATAATGTCAACTCTCAATTATGCTGAGTACCACAGATCATTAAAATCCACCAAATATCCAAATTTTACTTTTTGGCCTAACAAAATAGTTCAAAAACTACTTTAAAAAAAAAAGAGTCAAAATGGACTAGAATATGTTTTACTTCCTCTTTCTGTCCCCCCGTTTATGTTGCTTTCAATAAACGGCTGGAGGAAGAATTATTATCAAACTGGGTATCTATCACTTTATTAACCAAGACTTGGCTACTATGTCCTCGGTGTTTTATATTGTTTAAAACAACACCTTTCCTCTGTATGTACAAATAATGATGAAACATCATTATTAGAGGAAAGCATCTAAGTGGAATCAAAACTAACAAATGCAATTTAAAAACAGAAAAAGCCCTGGCAATATCAGAAGAAAGTTGAGGAGGTGCTCAAAGTCTTGGAGAAGGAAAGGAAAACTACCTTGGCTAATTAGTGTGATTCTTTCAGAACCCCCCATTGAGTTCACTAAGCCTCTTGAGGACCAGACGGTCGAAGAAGAAGCCACCGCAGTCCTCGAGTGTGAAGTATCCAGAGAAAATGCTAAGGTGAAATGGTTCAAAAACGGGACAGAAATTCTCAAAAGCAAGAAGTATGAAATTGTGGCTGATGGCAGGGTCAGAAAACTTATTATACACGGCTGTACCCCAGAGGATATTAAAACATACACTTGTGATGCTAAGGATTTTAAGACTTCCTGTAACCTAAACGTCGTGCGTAAGTATTCTTCTTACACGGGACTTTTCATTTGCAACTCTGATAACAACAACAACAAAAAAAAAAACCCTGCCACCTTTTGCATGCCCTTCTTGGCCTAACTGCTTTCTTGGCAACTTATAGTATCAATACTGACATAACCTGATCCTTTATGTGTTTAAAAAAAAAAAGAAAGAAAGAAAAGGAAAGACAAGCTATTCTACTACATCTGGTCTGATAAGGACACATTGATCACTTTCACTGTGCTTCTGACTAGTGAGCAGAGGTACGCTTTGTCTACGGGGCTAAACCTACTATAGGAATATCCTGAGACAGATAAGGACAAATTGAATGAAAGAGACAAAAGACTATACTTTCAGGGATCATTTCTATAGTTTGAATGAAAGAGACAAGAAAGGAGTCATGATTTTAAAAAAGAAAAAAAAAAGGAAAGAAAGAAAGGAAAGCAATTTCCACTTGGAAAGAAATGAATTCTCAGGTGTCAGGAACAGCTAGAAAATGAGCATGAAATTGCAGTTTGAATAGGATCACGCTAAAGTCCGCTGTAATATGATAAAGCCCACTTACATAATGCTATCTCTGAAAATAAGAAAGGGTGATAAGATGGAGCGAAGACTGGATTCTTGAAGTCCTGTGAATGAAGAGAACACTAATGGTTTTTAGCATTACTTCTTCCTTTGGTGAAAGATACACCTTGTTTCTAAATGTCACATGCTAGCTCATTTCTTCATTCATTCGTTTGTCTAGTGATAACATTTTTCAGTCTGTATTTTTGTGGGATAGCTGCTGTTTGGTTTAGTTGCTTCCCATCTGTCAACAGCTACAAAATAGTGGCTTTGATTGTGCTTCCATGCATCTTGTACTGTTTTATTCTTGCCTCTTTGTGGTCGCTCTGCTTTTAGCTAATGAGAGAGTAGCTTCTTGGGTCTCCTTCATCCCTTTGTCATCTACTTTGTTACCACGCCAAGAAGCCTCAGCCACCATGAGCATATCTTCAAGCCTACTGGCCAGCATTTGTGTCCCAGAATTTCACTGATCAAGAACGATCATCCTGGGAAGGACTCACAAGGAGCCCTAAAAGAAGGAGGGGCAAGGGGGCAGCTCTCTGATCCTACCATCTGCTGACTTAATTCTGGAAACAAATGAAATATATTAAAAAAAACAAAAACAAATCACCCACCCATACAAAACACATTGCTTTGTTGCACTAATAGATGCCTGACTTATGTGTGACATCTTTGAAGCATAAGAAAAAAAAAAAAAAGAAAAAGAAAAAAGCTAAGTATGTGTGATTTCAATTGCAGACTCATGCCTCTTAGCCATAGACAAGACTGGTTATAGCACTTCAAGCTGCATTATTGTTGAATTCTGCTAATTTCTCAAAGATTATTTAGCCTGCCTTAAATAAAATAATGTTTCTTTGCTATTGGTGTTTCCTTTGACAATATCAGCTTTCAACTCTGGAGCAGTATCAATGAGAATTTTTCTTTCGGTCATCATTCAGGAGAACCTTGTTGGTGATCGATAGGTTGTAGATATAGATATATAATCAGTTGGACATATAGTATGCCACATAGTTTTATGAAACCTAGAGAGATACATAAAAAAAAAAGGGGAAAGTATACATGAATGGCAGCTCCAAGTGCTTTCAAAGTCTGTTGTAGCCTATTAAGATGGAAAGGCCCTGCAAAAAACTAACTTTTTCTTAATAAATACCACAGTAATGTCAGAGTAAACTGCTAGAAACCTCATTTTGAATTCTGATGACCTTCTCTTACAGCTCCTCATGTGGAATTCTTAAGACCACTCACCGATCTTCAAGTTAAAGAAAAAGAAATGGCTCGGTTTGAGTGTGAAATTTCCCGAGAGAATGCTAAGGTCTGTGAACGTATGATTGCTCTCTTGTGTTGTCAGATACCTTTGTTTACTTTTGGCCTAGACAAAACAGAAAAAAAAGAAAGTGAATCAAACCTGAGTATCACTTTGCCTTTGGATTAAAGATTATTACTTTGGTGTGAAATACATACTTGATTCATTGTTTTCTTTGTAGTATTCATTAACTATTACTTGAAAAACAATGGACTCACAATCAGGAGATTCAGATATTATTGGTTTGGGCCATATGAAATTGCTATGTTCTTAGGCTAAGAACAAATATCTGCAATTCCATATGTCTCATTAACTACCATTGGCAAGTCAACTTTGAGTCTCCATTTACACATCCGAAAAACAAAGGACTTAGTCTGCATGATATCTAAAGCCCTGGGGAAAAAAAAAAAAACTTATATGATCCCATTATCTTTAATAACAGCAGCTCACTTAACAATAACTGAAGAAGTTTGTTCTTGCCCTTTTGGGTTTAGGTTATATTTGTATTTACCACTTTGGTTCTTCTTCACACCATAGTCCTGTTGGCTGTTTTCAAAAAAACCTCAGAATCCTAATTCCTCTTAAGGACGCATATGTGAAGGGACAATAAGAAAACTGATAAAAGTATCTATGTATCTCAAATATAGGTTCAGTGGTTTAAAGATGGTGCCGAAATTAAAAAGGGCAAAAAATACGACATCATATCTAAGGGAGCAGTGCGCATTCTTGTCATCAACAAATGTCTACTGGATGATGAAGCAGAATATTCCTGTGAAGTAAGGACAGCAAGAACTTCTGGCATGCTGACCGTACTGGGTAAGGGTGAAGTCTTTCTTTACAGAAGTATATGTTTTGGAAAAAAAAATAATAATTTTCAGTTTAACTCAATGTTGTTCTTTTTGCTCTTCCTGCAGAAGAAGAAGCTGTCTTTACAAAAAATCTTGGCAACGTTGAAGTTAGTGAAACAGACACTATAAAACTGGTTTGTGAAGTCTCCAAGCCTGGAGCAGAAGTGGTTTGGTACAAAGGGGATGAGGAGATCATCGAAACAGGAAGATATGAAATCCTTACCGATGGACGAAAGAGAATTCTGATCATTCGGAATGCTCATCTTGAGGATGCTGGCAACTACAACTGCCGACTCCCAAGTTCTCGAACTGATGGCAAAGTCAAAGTCTATGGTATGAAAATTACAACAAGTCATATTTTAAGAATTCATACTTGATGCATTTAAGGTACAAATGCTGAAGCTTTTAATACCTTGCAACTGCTCCTTTCCAGAACTCGCTGCCGAATTTCTCTCAAAGCCTCAAAACCTTGAAATACTTGAAGGAGAAAAGGCTGAATTTGTCTGCTCTATATCAAAGGAAAGCTTTGAAGTCCAGTGGAAGAGGGATGATAAGACACTTGAATCTGGAGACAAATATGACATCATTGCTGATGGCAAAAAGAGGATCCTGGTTGTGAAAGACGCCACATTACAAGACATGGGCACTTACGTAGTCATGGTTGGAGCCGCCAGAGCGGCAGCTCACTTGACAGTAATTGGTACGTTTGTTTTCGCTTCTTGGGTTTGTTTACATTTGTCTCTACTTTGGTCCTTCTTCTTACTCTAAGAATTGTTGCTTGCTTTCAGAAAAACTCAGGATCATAGTTCCTCTTAAGGACACTCGTGTAAAGGAACAACAAGAAGTTGTCTTCAACTGTGAAGTCAATACGGAAGGTGCCAAAGCCAAATGGTTCAGAAATGAAGAGGCCATCTTCGATAGTTCAAAATACATTATTCTCCAAAAAGACCTGGTCTACACCCTCAGAATTAGAGATGCACGATTAGATGATCAAGCCAATTACAGTGTGTCTCTGACCAATCACAGAGGTGAAAATGTGAAGAGTGCTGCTAATCTAATAGTAGAAGGTAAGTCACTTATGTGGAATTAACAAGAGTTTTTAAATCAGTATCTATTGTGAAAACAGTTCAAGTCAACATTATTCTTCTCCTTTACAACAGAGGAAGACCTCAGAATTATTGAGCCTCTTAAAGATATTGAAACAATGGAGAAGAAAACGGTCACATTCTGGTGCAAGGTGAATCGCCTCAATGTAACACTGAAATGGACCAGAAATGGAGAAGAGGTGGCTTTTGACAACCGTGTTTTATATAGAATCGATAAATATAAGCACTCTCTAATCATTAAGGACTGTGGCTTCCCAGATGAGGGTGAATACATGGTCACCGCTGGACAAGATAAATCTGTTGCCGACCTTCTGATTATAGAAGCCCCAACAGAATTTGTAGAGCACTTAGAAGACCAGACAGTCACTGAATTTGATGACGCGGTCTTCTCCTGCCAGCTCTCCAGAGAGAAGGCAAATGTGAAATGGTACAGAAATGGGAGAGAAATCAAAGAAGGCAAAAAGTAAGTGAAAGCCTCTGAAGTTCTATTTCTGTAACTACCTGTTAATTGCTTGACAATTTAGTGATCATTATGCAAGCTAACAAATAATTCGATCTCCTCTCTTAGATACAAATTTGAAAAAGATGGAAGTACACATAGACTCATTATAAAAGACTGCAGGCTGGATGATGAATGTGAATATGCTTGTGGAGTAGAAGACAGAAAATCTCGAGCCAGACTTTTTGTGGAAGGTACACACTGAGTGAAAGGACAATTTTGATATTAGTACCAGTTATTTTTTTAATTTTTTTCACTTTGCTTTTTTTTATTATGTTAATCACCATACATCATTAGTTTTTGATGTAGTGTTCCATGATTCTTTGTTTGCGTATAACACCCAGTGCTCCATGCAGTACGTGCCCTCTTTAATACCCATCACCAGGCTAACCCATCCTCCCACCCCCCTCCCCTCTGGAACCCTCAGTTTGTTTTTCAGAGTCCATCGTCTCTCATGGTTCATCTCCCCCTCCGATTTCCCCCCCTTCATTCTTCCCCTCCTGCTATTAGTACGTTTTTAAAGGTGATTAACCCAAATATGAACATGTTTGTATTCATTTTACATTTCTTTTCAGAAATCCCTGTTGAGATCATCAGGCCTCCCCAGGATATTCTTGAGGCCCCTGGTGCTGATGTTGTCTTTTTTGCTGAGCTCAACAAAGATAAGGTGGAAGTTCAGTGGCTAAGAAATAACATGGTTATTGTTCAGGGTGACAAACACCAGATGATGAGTGAAGGAAAGATACACAGGCTACAGATTTGTAATATTCAACCTCGTGACCAGGGTGAATACAGATTTATTGCCAAAGACAAAGAAGCCAGAGCTAAGCTTGAACTGGCAGGTAAATCCCTTTCTTTTATTTTCAAATATCCTCACAATATCACAGATAACTCTGTTAAGTTTCAGATTTCATAATTAATGAGATGATGCTTGTGAGAGCCTTTTATTTCTGCTAGGCTCTGTCCACGTGTAACTTTTCTAATGTCTCTTACCACAAAGTGTCCTGAGTAAGAGGTCATTGAAAGCATTCTTCTTTACATGCTAGAATCTTGAACAGGTGCTGGCACATGGTGGCTGTCCATTAATTCCTAGAATTAACATATTGCCCTGAAAGTCATCCCCAAAAACCCAGACCTAGAGAAAGCTCTGGTCTCTTCAATTTTCCAAACCCCTCTGGAGCCTCTTAGGTCTGTTCTCATCCTCACCCTAGCTTCCAAGACATCCTAGTGGGTTGTCACTCTGAAAAAGCCATTATTGTTTCCCTTGTACATAAAAATTTTGGTTTATCTTGAACTAAGTATGACATGCTTACTTTATAAAAACAAACAAACATGTTTTGTACTATATTTAGTTCCCTATTATTATTTTTGGCAAAGAAAGGAGATTTTATGGTTTTAGATCATTCTTAATCCTCTGTTCTCAAGTCTGACAATTTGCAAAGAAGCTCTCTCTCCTCTAAAGTTATTGTGATATACTTCCAAGGTTATGTAACCAATATTTGCTAACAAATACATAGTAAAGAAACTATGGTGTAGCTGGACTACAATACATAACTCAAAAGCATTCACATGTTCTTTTTCTCACTAGCTGCACCTAAAATCAAGACAGCTGATCAAGATCTTGTGGTTGACGTTGGCCAGCCTCTGACAATGGTGGTGCCCTACGATGCCTACCCTAAAGCAGAAGCTGAGTGGTTTAAAGAAAATGAACCTCTGTCTTCAAAAACTGTTGATACGACAGCTGAACAAACTTCTTTCAGAATTTTAGAAGCTAAGAAAGGAGACAAAGGAAGGTATAAAATTGTGCTTCAGAACAAACATGGAAAAGCAGAAGCATTCATCAATTTAAAAGTTATTGGTAAGCCCTTGCATCACCTGGACTCAATTGGCAAAGCACAATTAAAAGCATGGTAACACACTAAAAAAAATTTTATACGTGAATTTCAGATGTTCCAGGGCCAGTACGTAACTTAGAAGTGACAGAAACATTTGATGGTGAAGTAAGCCTCGGCTGGGAAGAGCCATTAACTGATGGTGGAAGCAAAATCATAGGTTATGTTGTTGAAAGACGTGACATCAAAAGGAAGACGTGGGTTCTGGCCACTGATCGTGCAGACAGTTGTGAGTTTACTGTCACTGGACTACAAAAAGGTGGAGTTGAGTACCTATTCCGTGTCAGTGCAAGAAACAGAGTTGGCACTGGTGAACCAGTAGAAACTGACAATCCTGTAGAAGCAAGGAGTAAATATGGTAAGAAGTTTTTAAGTAAATTGCAAACGAGCTTATCTTTGCTTTTATCCCTGATTTAACCCAAAGCCATGTTTTCTTCTGTAATGAAATCCAGATGTGCCAGGCCCTCCTTTGAATGTGGCCATCACTGACATAAATAGATTTGGGGTCTCACTGACATGGGAGCCACCAGAGTATGATGGAGGAGCTGAGATTACAAACTACGTTATTGAATTAAGAGATAAGACTTCTATCAGATGGGACACTGCCATGACAGTAAGAGCTGAAGACCTGTCTGCAACTGTCACTGATGTGGTGGAAGGACAGGAGTACAGTTTCCGGGTCAGAGCCCAAAACCGAATTGGAGTTGGGAAACCAAGTGCAGCCACACCCTTTGTCAAAGTTGCTGATCCAATTGGTAAGCCCATCAAAAAAAAAGAAATAATTACTTCATGAAATCTAGAAATCAGGCCTATTAAAATAAAGTTAATGAAAAGGTAGAATATCAGAAAGATGTGAACAAAATCATAGAAATCCAGACTGTGCCTACTTAATTCAGTGAATTCAGTAAACCTAATATTTTAATGGGGATGATAGAAATTATACATTAATAAATTATCACTGAATTAAATGGTGTGCTCCAACTCTTTCTTCCATTCCAGAGCGACCAAGTCCTCCTGTGAACCTAAATTCCTCAGATCAGACTCAGTCATCAGTTCAGCTCACATGGGAGCCTCCTCTGAAAGATGGAGGAAGCCCAATATTGGGTTATATAATTGAGCGATGTGAAGAAGGCAAAGATAATTGGATTCGTTGCAATAAGAAACTTGTCCCTGAACTGACTTACAAGGTAGGGAATTTGCATCTATAAAAATATTCAGTGTATGATCACGGACTTAAATGTATGTGTTTTTTACAAATATTGATTCATAACTTTAGGTTACTGGATTACAAAAAGGAAATAAATATTTATATCGAGTATCTGCAGAAAATGAAGCTGGTGTTTCAGATCCATCTGAAATTCTTGGTCCTCTAACTGCTGATGATGCATTTGGTAAGTGGATATTTTGTTTTTAGATTTGGGAATAGCGCATAGCTACTTGGCAGTGGCGGGGGGGGGTGGCTTAAATATAGTACCGGAGACTCATTAATTTTTCTTCTTGGTAGTTGAACCAACAATGGATTTAAGTGCATTTAAAGATGGTCTGGAAGTTATTGTCCCGAATCCTATCACGATCCTGGTTCCAAGTACAGGCTATCCAAGGCCAAGTGCAACCTGGTCTTTTGGAGATAAAGTACTAGAAGCAGGGGACCGTGTGAAAATGAAAACCTTATCTGCCTACGCTGAACTTGTCATTTCTCCAAGTGAACGTCCAGACAAGGGCATTTATATACTGAAATTAGAAAATCGTGTGAAAGCAATTTCTGGGGAAATTGATGTCAATGTAATCGGTAAGGACCTAAACTTTTGTTATAAAAGGTGATTTGACAGTATTAACAAATATTGGTTCAAGCTATTACCTATATTGATTTCTGACTGCATTTTCTCAGCTCGCCCAAGTGCACCCAAAGAACTGAAATTTAGTGACATAACCAGAGACTCAGTACATTTGACTTGGGAACCACCAGATGATGATGGAGGAAGTCCATTAACTGGATATGTTGTTGAAAAGCGAGAAGTCAGCCGGAAAACATGGACTAAAGTGAGTTTTGAGCAGCAATGCACCAACTCCAGAAAAAAAGAGCAGGGGAAAGCCCAGTATGCTGGGATGCCGTGCAAAGTTTATATGGTTTCACTTTGCCTTGCTGAAAAAGAACCAAAAACTATTTTAGATGCCTTGATGCTAATGCTTCCTGAGGTAGTTCAACCAAGATTTGGTATAATTGCCTTATTTTGTGCCTTACCAAATTTTCTACTAAGTTTACAAAAAAATAAAACTTAACCTATTCATTTGGTACCTGATAAGTACCCAATATGGCCTATTAAGCTATAAGCGATTCTAAGGACACTAAGTACTTGATTCCCTGGTGGTCAGACTTCTCACACCACTAGATTATTTTAGTTGGCCCAATCTACCATTTTTTTTCTCCTCAGTTTATTACTGTTATTTACTCATTACTCATTATTGTTTTTTACCTTGATTTAGAACCATTTCTAGGGGCACCTAAGTGGCTCAGTCAGTTAAGCATCTGTCTTCAGCTCAGGTCATGATCCCAGGGTCCCGGGATGGAGCCCAGCCCAGGAAGCCTGCTGTTCCCTTTCCCTTTGCCCCTCCCCCTGCTCATGCTCTCGAGAGTGCTAATAAAAAAAAAAAAAACTTTAAAATCATGTTTTTAATAACCAACCTAGTGAAAAGAATCAATACCTTTTTGCCACCTTTTTAATGTGTATAGACTATGAAAGTTTCACCTTAATATAGTAAGGTTTAAATATTATGTGTTTCCCCTGCAACTTTTTCCCTAATATGAAATAATCTTTATCATTCAAAAACAATTTCTATTTGTATCCCTGCTCATGATAAAAATCTTTTTGACTCAGGGAAAGCGTTTTTTGGAAACAAGTAATTGTATTTCTTTGTCCCAGGTTATAGACTCTGTGACTGACCTAGAATTCACAGTTCCTGATCTTGTTCAAGGAAAAGAGTATTTATTTAAAGTCTGTGCTCGTAACAAATGTGGCCCTGGAGAACCTGCATATACTGATGAACCTGTAAATATGTCAGTTCCTGCAAGTGAGTACATTCTTGATGATTTCTTATCTAGCCTTTTATTACCATTTTTGCTTTAATACCTGGAGTTGAAGTTATGGGGGAAAGGCACGGGTTGGCAATATGGAGATTTCATAGATGACCTATCTAAGACTGACTCTCTTTAAAATGTTTATAGCGGTACCTGACCCACCAGAGAATGTTAAATGGAGGGATCGAACAGCCAGTTCCATCTTCTTAACATGGGATCCACCTAAGCATGATGGTGGTTCACGCATCACAGGCTATATAGTTGAAAAATGTCCACGAGGCTCTGATCGATGGGTTGCCTGTGGAGAACCAGTTGCAGAAACAAAGTAGGTTTTTAGAATTATTATTTTTATATTTTTATATTTATTTTATATTTATATTTTAATTATTTGATAATTATAATTATATAAAAATATAATTTATATTTTTATTTGGTTTATTTTCTATTCTATTTTACATTTATACTTAATATCTATATTTTATATATATTACTTTATAGTTATTTTATAAAGATAATTATGGCACACGAGTAAATGTTTCATCTTACCCACTAAAATGAGTGTTTTTCTTTTAGAAAATCTGTTACTTTTTTTTCACTGAGAAATCCCCTGGTGTGCCTGTCCAATTTTTAAAAGTGCTGCTGAACTTATCCCCCCTCCAAGGTTTTCATTAGTTACAATACTGAAGCAATCCAGAATTAATTTAAGGAGGAATAGTCTATCAAGAGTAGGTGTGAGTTTTAGAAAGATTATGAATACTACAGATTATGTGCATTATAGTAAAATATCCTATTTTGTTTTCTGATAGAATGGAAGTGACAGGTCTTGAAGAAGGCAAATGGTATGCCTACCGCGTGAAGGCCTTGAACAGGCAAGGCCCTAGCAAACCAAGCAAACCCACAGATGAAATCCAGGCTGTGGATACACAGGGTACGTATGTTGGGGTTTTGTGTTATTAACCAGGCCTCTCCTTTAATTCTTTTGAACTTGCTAACATTGTAAATAATCTTTTCCAATTTTAGAGGCTCCAGAAATTTTCCTCGACGTGAAGCTCCTTGCTGGTCTCACTGTAAAAGCAGGAACTAAGATCGAACTTCCTGCCACTGTAACTGGAAAACCTGAACCTAAAATAACTTGGACAAAGGCCGATAAGCTTCTGAAGCAGGACAAAAGAATCACCATTGAAAACGTTCCTAAGAAATCCACAGTGACTATCATGGATAGTAAGAGAAGTGACACCGGCACGTACATCATCGAGGCTGTGAATGTCTGTGGTCGGGCCACTGCGGTGGTGGAAGTGAACGTCTTAGGTGAGTGAGGCTGTCATTTCAAAACTGGGCAAACTCATTGCAGTTACTTTTTAAAATCAAACAGGATGTAAAAAAAATGTTTTTTTTCCTGAGCGTGTAATGTCCTCCACAGACAAACCTGGACCACCAGCCGCTTTTGACATCACAGAAGTGACCAACGAATCATGCCTTCTAACATGGAACCCACCACGTGATGATGGTGGATCTAAAATCACAAACTATGTTGTGGAGAGAAGAGCGACTGACAGTGAAGTATGGCATAAGCTCTCATCAACTGTCAAGGATACAAACTACAAGGCAACCAAACTAACACCCAACAAAGAATACATCTTCAGAGTTGCTGCAGAAAACATGTATGGTGTTGGTGAACCAGTTCAGGCCTCTCCAATAATAGCTAAATTTCAGTTTGGTAAGTTTCTCGTTAATCCATTGGCCAAAATTTTTTTAAAAAGATTCTTGTGTCAAACTTGGATTTGGGTGTCATATTTATATATAGGACATGTAACACTTATATCATTATCCTGCCTATAGATCCACCTGGACCTCCAACTCGCCTGGAACCTTCTGATATAACTAAAGATGTAGTTACTCTCACATGGTGTGAGCCAGACGATGATGGTGGCAGCCCAATCACTGGATACTGGGTTGAAAGATTAGATCCTGATACTGATAAATGGGTCAGATGCAATAAGATGCCAGTAAAGGACACAACATATAGGTATGTCCAATATCTCCATCAAGATGTTAAGATAGCACTATATATGATTTTTTATTCTTTAGCATTCCTTTTGATATACATTCTTATATATTACCATAAAATTTTAAATTATTTTTATATTTTGTGTTACCACATAATTTCAAAAATGATATAAATTCCATTCAAGGACACATTTCTTAATTTCTTTACTATAAAATATTTACTTTCTGTAAGTTGCAAAGTGGTCTTCCAGTATGTTATGAGAATGATCACTATTATAGATACTATAATTACATTGGTACATTTGACCAAATCTAAATTTATAATGAAATAATTTCAGTTAAATTTCGGTATCAGTTTTTTACAATTTAAACAAATTAGCCCTTTCTGCGTAAAATACACAGAGGTTTCTGCTGATCATGGTATCCAATTCATACTTTGTCCCTAATTCAGAGTGAAAGGTCTCACCAATAAGAAAAAATACAGATTCCGTGTGTTGGCTGAAAATCTTGCTGGACCTGGAAAACCAAGTAGATCAACTGAACCAATCTTAATAAAGGATCCCATAGGTATTATTTATATATCTTTCTGTGGTTATTTTGAAGCTTCCATTAATTCCTTTTTTGACAAACCTAAATAATTGTTTTATTTCATTGGTTTGCAGATCCTCCATGGCCTCCTGGAAAACCAACTGTGAAAGATGTAGGCAAAACATCATTGATGTTGAATTGGACAAAGCCAGAACATGATGGAGGGGCAAAGATTGAGTCTTATATCATTGAAATGCTAAAGACTGGAACAGATGACTGGGTCCGAGTGGCTGAAGGTGTTCCCACCACTCAGCATTTGCTCACCGGTCTCATGGAAGGGCAGGAATACTCATTCCGAGTTAGAGCTGTGAACAAGGCTGGAGAAAGTGAGCCCAGTGAACCCAGTGACCCTGTGCTTTGCAGGGAAAAACTATGTAAGTCACTCTTGATGTTTAAGGTATATAAATTCTTCTAAAGTATAACTGAGAACTACAATATGAGAAAAATGAAAACCTCATTACTAGATTATTTCATCCTTGCTTTCTGTGATTTCCTAGTGACTACGAGAGAATTCAGTGAAGACTGAATGAATATTGGACAATAAAAAAATCAAATTCTCTTTTTCTTTAGATCCTCCATCACCACCTCGCTGGCTTGAAGTTATTAATATCACAAAAAATACAGCAGACCTCAAGTGGACAGTTCCTGAGAAAGATGGAGGGTCCCCCATCACCAACTACATTGTGGAAAAGAGAGACGTGAGGCGAAAAGGCTGGCAAACAGTGGACACAACTGTCAAGGACACCAAGTGCACAGTAACCCCACTGACAGAGGGCTCTCTATACGTGTTCCGAGTTGCTGCAGAAAATGCCATAGGACAAAGTGACTACTGTGAAATTGAGGACTCTGTCCTGGCCAAAGACACCTTTAGTATGTTCTCTAACTTCATCTTTGTGACACCATTTGTAGTAGATTATCACTTTTCCCTCTGGTTTTTCTAACCATTGAATATTTTGCTTCTAGCCACCCCTGGGCCACCCTATGCTCTGGCAGTGGTTGACGTAACCAAGCGACATGTTGACCTGAAGTGGGAACCACCGAAAAATGATGGTGGACGACCAATACAGAGGTAGAATTTTAATTAATTCACAAAGAATAATTTATACTCCACTGAAAATTCTTCACTTTGTTTTCCCTATTAATGCTAATGAAATGCTTTATTTCAATAGATATATCATTGAGAAGAAAGAAAAGTTAGGGACCCGTTGGGTGAAAGCTGGAAAGACCTCAGGACCTGACTGTAACTTCAGAGTAACTGATGTCATTGAAGGAACAGAGGTCCAGTTTCAAGTTCGGGCAGAAAATGAAGCTGGAGTTGGTCACCCAAGTGAACCCACAGAAATCCTGGCAATTGAAGATCCAAAAAGTAAGTAGTATCAGTTATGCGAAGGATACTGTCTAGAGCTTGATGATGAGATCACGGATGTGAATGTTTCACTCTTCTTTCAGGTCCTCCTTCACCTCCACTTGACTTGCATGTGACTGACGCTGGGCGAAAGCACATTGCCATTGCCTGGAAGCCTCCAGAGAAAAATGGTGGAAGTCCTATTATAGGATACCATGTTGAAATGTGTCCGGTAGGCACTGAGAAATGGATGCGAGTTAATTCTCGCCCAATAAAAGACCTGAAATTCAAAGTTGAAGAAGGTGTTGTTCCTGACAAGGAGTACGTTCTGAGAGTGAGAGCTGTCAATGCTGTTGGTGTCAGTGAGCCATCTGAAATCTCCGAAAATGTGGTTGCCAAAGACCCAGACTGTAAGAATAGAGTTTCCTTTATAATTAATAAAACAGGCTTTGCTTACACATTGCACTTTGACATATCTTTTTCTCCTCTTTTGGCTATCTTACAGGCAAGCCAACAATTGATATGGAGACTCACGACATTGTGGTTATTGAAGGTGAAAAGTTAAGCATTCCTGTTCCCTTCAGAGCTGTCCCAGTTCCAACCGTTAGTTGGCATAAAGATGGCAAAGAAGTCAAAGCAAGTGACAGATTAACAATGAAGAACGATCACATCTCTGCATACCTTGAAGTTCCCAAGAGTGTCCATGCAGATGCTGGAGTTTATACCATTACGCTGGAAAACAAACTCGGCTCAGCAACTGGCTCAATCAATGTCAAAGTCATAGGTAATCATTCTTTGATGAAATACCGGATATTCTTCTTCATGTGTTAGGAAAGTTAGTTAACTTTGCAGTGTTAGTATAAGGGTTTCATGAGTTGGCCATTTCCAGATGATTTCTTTCCCATATGAGAAGCAAAGCAATTATAGAGGTGAAATTGCCAGTTAAATTCTGATTAAACTAAGTTACTTCTGTTGTAATTACTGGCATGTTAAGTACTAAATAAAAGATAGAGTATACCCAAAGAATGTTTAAATTGCCAATATTCATTTGTTAATTGTATTTGCATTTGTCCATAGTGTTTTCACCAGGATCAGTAACATTTTCTACCCTGTCCCATGTGGATGGTGTTTTAAAAATTTGTGCGGGGGGAGGGGGGGCAACTTTGCTTGGAACAAAGACTCAGGGGGACTACTGACATTTAGTAATTGGGGTCCAAGGATGCTAAATGGCCTGCAGTGTAAGGGGGGGGATACTCCAACACATCAAAGATTATCCCACCCAAAATGTGGATAGTCCCACTTAGAAAAAGAGTGTACTATAACATGCTGACTTTTCATCTTACAATAATAATCATGTTATTTTTAATAGGCTTACCTGGACCATGCAAAGATATTAAAGCAAGTGACGTGACCAAGAGTTCTTGTAAATTAACATGGGAACCTCCAGAATACGATGGTGGAAGCCCAATCCTTCATTATGTCCTGGAACGCAGAGAGGCTGGGAGAAGGACATATATACCAGTCATGTCTGGTGAGAACAAACTGTCTTGGACCGTAAAAGATCTCATACCAAATGGTGAATACTTCTTCCGTGTTAAAGCTGTCAACAAGATTGGTGGAGGCGAATATATTGAACTGAAAAATCCAGTCATTGCTCAAGATCCAAAGCGTAAGTTTGGGCATGGATATAATATAGCTAGGAATTAATATGCAATTTTTTATTTTACAAAGACGGGTTTATATTATACACGTACATATTAACAAGGTTTTCTTATCCTTCAGAGCCCCCTGATCCACCTGTAGATGTTGAGGTTCATAATCCTACAGCTAAGGCAATGACTATTACATGGAAGCCGCCTTTGTATGATGGAGGGAGCAAGATAATGGGTTACATCATAGAAAAGATTGCTAAGGGTGAAGACAAATGGAAGAGGTGCAATGAACACCTAGTACCAGTCCTGACCTATACAGCAAAAGGACTTGAAGAGGGAAAGGAATACCAGTTCCGAGTGAGAGCAGAAAATGCTGCTGGCATTAGTGAACCTTCTCGGGCCACTCCTCCAACCAAAGCTGTAGATCCTATTGGTAAGTTTTGTTTCATGGAGTTGCCATTTTCCCATTGTACGGTAAAAGAGAATAATGTTTTATCAGATGTTTTGATCAGAATTGAAAGCAATTTCCATCTTTAATCATTACAGATGCCCCAAAGGTCATTATGAGAACAAGCCTCGAAGTGAAACGAGGTGATGAAATAGCACTTGACGCAACCATCTCTGGGTCACCTTACCCAACTATTACATGGCTAAAGGATGAAAAAGTCATTACCCCAGAAGAAATTAAGAAGCGAGTAGCACCCACAATTAGGAGGAAGAGGGGTGAAGTTCAAGAAGAAGAAGAACCATTTGTCCTGCCTCTGACAGAACGTTTGAGTATCGACAACAGTAAAAAAGGAGAATCTCAGCTACGCGTCCGAGATTCTCTCCGACCTGACCATGGCCTGTATATGATCAAAGCTGAAAATGACCATGGTATTGCCAAAGCTCCTTGTACTGTTTGTGTGCTAGGTAAGTAGGTAAAACTACACTTCTCCATGGAAGAAAGTCTATATAAGAGTTTTAGTAAAACATAAAAAAGGGGTTTGGGCCAGGGGGAAGGGGGATAAAAGAAGTAGGAAATAGCTTCAGCCAGGTATCCTCAGTCCCATTTTTCCTCCCAGCTACGTAAATGAAATCAACCAAACTTGTTGTTTGTTAGCTCATGTGATACAAAGACAGATGTAGGAAAAACAGAAGTTTACGTTAAAGGGGCATGCTGACATTGACATTTTCCATTGCAACCACTTCTACGTAAATTTTTAGTCACTGCTGTCTTTTGAAATATCAGATACACCGGGACCACCAATCAACTTTGTATTTGAAGATATTAGAAAGAACTCCGTCCTCTGTAAATGGGAACCACCCCTTGATGATGGTGGCAGTGAAATTATAAACTACACCTTGGAAAAGAAAGACAAGACAAAACCTGACTCAGAGTGGATTACTGTCACTTCAACACTTAGACACTGCAAATACTCAGTGACAAAACTGATTGAAGGAAAAGAGTACCTCTTTCGTGTAAGAGCTGAAAATAGGTTTGGGCCTGGACCACCATGTGTTTCAAAGCCACTTATAGCTAAAGATCCATTTGGTAAGGTTCTTTTAGCATCTACACTTTGCCTTTTTATCATATGCATGGGTATATACATTATCATAGCTTATAAACTTGAATTTTTGTATCATACTAGGGAATTAATTGAACTATGCAATATTTTTTTCTTTTATCAGAACCACCTGATGCACCAGATAAGCCCATTGTAGAAGATATAACCAGCAACAGTATGCTAGTGAAATGGAATGAACCAAAAGATAATGGAAGTCCCATCTTGGGTTATTGGCTTGAAAAACGTGAGGTTAATAGTACACATTGGTCTCGTGTCAACAGAAGCCTTCTGAATTCTTTGAAGACCAATGTAGAAGGCCTATTAGAAGGACTCACCTATGTCTTCAGAGTATGTGCCGAAAATGCAGCTGGACCTGGAAAGTTCAGTCCCCCTTCAGATCCCAAAACAGCACGTGATCCAATCTGTAAGTAATTTCTTACGAAGAGAGTAGGGTACAGCATGGTGACTATAATTAAGTCACTTAATTAAGTACTATATTATATGCTTGAAAGTTGTTAAGAGAGTGGATCTTGAATGTTATCACTACCAAAAGAAGGATAATTATGTAAGGGGATAGAGGTATAAACTAACATTGTGGTAATCATTTTGCAATATATGTATCAAATCATTATGTTGTATACCTTAACCTTACAAAAAAAAAAAAAAAGCAAGCAAAATACTAACAATGACTACAGACACATATTAAGGTTACAGTGTAAAATTTTAAAAATATCTGTATATATAACTTAAAAGTTTCAGAAGACAGTACTTACCCATATTACATGCAATGCATTCTGGAAAAAGTGGATAGAGTAAGTTTTGTGCATTTTAAAAGCTTCAGTGAGTTTTGATTTGTGTCTCTGCATTCATTCTAGCTCCACCGGGGCCACCTGTCCCAAGAGTCACTGACACAAGCTCTACAACTATTGATCTAGAATGGGAACCCCCAGCTTTCAACGGCGGTGGGGAAATTGTTGGCTACTTTGTTGATAAGCAGCTGGTTGGCACAAATGAATGGTCACGCTGCACAGAGAAGATGATCAAGGCCCGTCAGTATACTGTCAAAGAAATCCGAGAGGGCGCAGATTATAAACTTCGGGTGAGTGCGGTCAATGCTGCAGGTGAAGGACCACCGGGAGAGACAGGACCTGTTACTGTGGCTGAACCACAAGGTAACTTAAAAGTTACATGAATAAGATTATGGATATTTTCCTTGTATGGGATTTTTTTTTTCCATCTTTCTTGGGCTAACATATTACTGTTCTCTTTAAAACAGAGCCTCCAACTGTGGAACTAGATGTTTCTGTCAAAGCTGGAATACAAATAATGGCTGGAAAGACTCTTAGAATTCCAGCTGTGGTAACTGGTCGTCCGGTGCCTACCAGAGTATGGACCATAGAAGAAGGGGAGCTGGATAAAGACCGCGTTGTCATAGAGAACGTTGGAGCCAAATCTGAGCTAATTATCAAGAATGCATTGAGAAAAGATCATGGCAGATATGTGATTACAGCTACCAATAGCTGTGGTTCCAAATCTGCAGCAGCCAGGGTAGAAGTTTTTGGTAAGGAATGTTACATGGATTTTCATAGGATTTCCCTAAGCTATACAATTTATCGCATTGATTTTTATGTTGGGGTTTTTTTAAATTATTATTATTTTTCAGATGTTCCTGGACCAGTTCTTGACTTAAAACCTGTTGTAACAAATAGAAAGATGTGTTTACTTAACTGGTCTGATCCAGCTGATGATGGAGGAAGTGAAATCACAGGATTCATTATTGAAAGAAAAGATGCTAAGATGCATACCTGGAGACAACCAATTGAGACTGAGAGATCTAAATGTGACATCACGGGTCTCATTGAGGGGCAAGAATATATGTTCCGTGTGATTGCCAAGAACAAGTTTGGCTGTGGCCCTCCTGTTGAAATAGGACCAATTCTTGCAGTTGATCCACTAGGTAAAAGAGGTTTTCATTGTGTTTTCCTTGTGTTTGCTTCTAGTTATGTCATTTATTTATTGAGCCTGATGGCTTTGAACTCCCCAACAGTCCCATGATCTATAGCTAGAGAGTGATAAGAAAGGTAAATCTAATAACTACTAGCAACTTTAAGAATACTGTATTTGCTATAATTTCAATGTAATTTGTGGCTCACTGTAATGTTTGCACAAATGCATGCATGATTTTGTGTACTGAAAAACCTGAATCTACTGAAGCTTAACAATAACCTAAAAATAGAAATACTACATCTCTGCATAGAATGCACTGGAGTAATTCATTTAATACTTTAGTAGTTAAAGGCAATTCACTATTTTTGGAAGACTACAGGATAGACAACAGCCTTATGATAAATGCCTTAGTCTTCCTTCAGCCCTCAAGTAGTCTCCACGCTGGAAGGATACAGAGACCCAGAATCAGAAAAAGCCACCAGAGAACAGAAATCTAACCAAAGGAAATCTCCTTAAGCAATATGAACAAATGTGAAACCCTAAAATTGCACACACTTGGAAATGCATCCTGACACCCCATCCAAGAAAGCAAAATCTGTGAGGATGACCCATTCCCCAAGAAACAGAGGCATTATTCCTCCTCCACCATCACTTCCCTACCAACCAAAAAATAAAATTACATCCTCACTGTGACAGCTCATCTCAAATATGTCTGCTATAGGTCAAGTTGTACCAGAGGTATCAGAACAGAGCTGAGCTTCCACCACAAAGCTCGGCTTCTGGTTGCAATAATAATCAACAGGAGAGGATTAGGTCTAGTTTTAACATTCACACTTATTCTTTGTTTTGTCCTTTGGGCACAAAACTATAGCAGCATTATATAAATTCTCTTTCCACTCCATTTTAAACCCACAATTGGAGGCAATTTGGTTCAAAGTTTGTTCAGAAGACCTATCCACTGTCTGTTAATAAAGGAAACACTTTGATCTCAGCTGGTCATCCAAAGCAAAACTTCACAGACCTTCTCTTCTACTTCATTAGGATTTGAAGCTTTCCCATTGACAGAGGTGTAAAAGATCTAAAAATGGTAAAAATAACAAAAGCATACATGCCCTTCGATTTACTTTTAATCAACAATTTTGACTGTAAACTTACTAAGAAAAATTCTGCCTATTATGAATGTCTCTCATTCTGGTAACTGATATGTTTTCAGAAGGATTTTAAAGATGGGTGTAAGGTTATGCTAAACAGAAACCTCTTTTTCACATAATTAATTTGAAGTGAAATACTCTCTCTTATATGAATATTTATTTGATGCTTGTCATTTCAACTTGCCTCTGGTTAAAGGTCCTCCAACATCTCCTGAGAGGCTCACATACACAGAAAGGACAAAGTCCACTATCACCCTTGACTGGAAAGAGCCCCGCAGTAATGGTGGCAGCCCCATCCAAGGCTATATCATTGAAAAACGGCGTCACGACAAACCCAACTTTGAAAGAGTTAACACGCGACTCTGCCCAACCACATCTTTTCTGGTTGAAGATCTTGATGAACACCAAATGTATGAATTCCGCGTCAAAGCTGTCAATGCAATTGGGGAAAGTGAACCATCCCTGCCTCTTAATGTGGTCATACAAGATGACGAAGGTGTGGAATCTGAGCCTGATTTTAGTGCACTTTATGGTGCTGCCTTTATCTCATAGGTTGAGCAAACATCCTTATGACTTTTTTTTTCTTTCCCTTCTCTTTGCAGTGCCTCCAACTATTAAGTTGCGCCTGTCTGTTCGAGGAGACACTATCAAAGTTAAGGCAGGAGAGCCTGTTAACATCCCTGCAGATGTGACAGGCCTTCCGATGCCTAAGATTGAATGGTCCAAGAATGAAACTGTGATCGAAAAACCCACTGATGCACTTAAGATAACCAAGGAAGAAGTATCCCGAAGTGAGGCAAAAACCGAGATTATCATTCCCAAAGCAGTCCGGGAAGACAAGGGCACTTACACCATTACTGCTTCCAATCGCCTGGGCTCGGTGTTCCGAAATGTTCATGTGGAAGTATATGGTAAGGGACCTGCTTTCTTAGCTCAAAACGAAGTCCAGTGTCTGTTTAAAAATTGTCTTCTCATTCTCCTCTCTGGGTTCCTTTCCAGATCGTCCATCACCACCAAGAAATCTTGCTGTTACGGATATTAAAGCTGAATCCTGCTACTTGACATGGGATGCCCCTCTAGACAATGGTGGCAGTGAAATCACCCATTATATCATTGACAAACGTGATGCAAGCAGGAAGAAAAGTGAATGGGAAGAAGTCACCAACACTGCTGTAGAGAGGAAATATGGGGTAGACTATTCTAAATGTTTTCTTATACAGATTAAAAGGACACGACTCTGAATTGACACCATTCTGGCATAACCTTGGAATTTAATGATTAAACTCAAAACTGCACATAAAAAGATTTATCATAGTTTCTAGCACCATGCACATACGGCCACGTAGTAAATACTATTTGGTAAACCAAGTCTCTTTTATTTAAGACATCCACTATTAGGTATAATAAATACACACATTCTTATTTTTTTAATTTATTTAAATTCCATTAGCCAACATATAGTACATCATTAAGTTTTTTATGTAGTGTTCAATGATTTATTACTTGCATATGCTTTCTCCACATTTGAGTCTATGTATTTTTAAACGATACATTTACTTGATTTTAACAGATTTCTTTTTATAGTCTTCCCTAGGAAAAGCACTTGAATTTTAAAATAACTGAAATCAACATAAGTATGTTGTCTTTAAGAAATCACTATTCATCTGATTTCTAGGTCTGGAAACTTATCCCCAACGGTCAGTACGAGTTCCGAGTTAGGGCAGTGAATAAATATGGAATCAGTGATGACTGCAAATCAGATAAAGTTGTCATTCAAGATCCCTTCCGCCCTCCTGGGCCTCCGGGAAAACCAAAAGTTCTGGAGCGCACCAAAGGGTCAATGCTAGTGAGCTGGACCCCTCCTCTGGACAATGGCGGCTCTCCAATTACTGGCTACTGGCTGGAGAAGAGAGAAGAGGGAGGTGCCTACTGGTCACGTGTTAGCCGAGCACCAATAACCAAAGTGGGATTGAAAGATGTGGAATTTAACGTTCCCCGCTTGATTGAAGGTGTTAAATACCAGTTCAGAGCAATGGCAATAAATGCTGCAGGAGTTGGTCCTCCCAGTGAACCATCAGATCCAGCTGTTGCAGGAGATCCTATATGTAAGTATGCTTCCATTTCTGGAGTTTACAAAGAGCAAAGCCACTAAATGGATAATTCTGCTCTTAAATTTCTTGCATTTTTTATGCCAAATTATTTATTAAAGTAAAAGCCCCATACTTACAGAGTATCAGAAGTACATATATGTGTGTATACGTTTAGACATACATTCACACTACACACAGCTATATGTGTGTATACATATGCAAATGTATACACGTATGTAAAATCATATAGTTTTTAAATTGTTGGCTTAAGCCTATCACAATGCTAAAGACCCTGGACTATAAGCTCCTCTCTGTTCCCATACCCCTATCCTATTAGATACTATGAAAATTATCTCCCTCCCTAAAGAGACCCTCTAGTTGGGAGTTCAACGAAAGACAAAATGTTAACTTTTCAACAATATATATTGACCAAAGATACAAGATTCTCAAGCACAGTCCGTGAGGTCGAATAAAAGAAAAAAAATTCTTCCGAAAGACTTAGCAGATCAGTTCAAAAATTAAAATATGGCCTTAATGATTGATTATATTTGCTATGTATCTGATTAGAGTCTCTGTCAAAAAAAAATATTCAGCTACTTGTTAAAAAGATTGAAATGCTCTTAAGTTCTACATGGAGCATATATATATAATGAACTGTTCATTCAGCAAGCTCGTATTGAACGTGTGCTATGTGCAAGGAACTGTGCTAGGCACTAGAGAGGAAGAGCGATGGTTAAAAAGACTTTAATGGTAAAGCACTGTCAAGAACGTACAGGATGGTTATGCATCAACCTCATCCCTAAAGGGCATACATTAGTTTGTGTTCAAAGGTTTACCAGCTAATGATGAAATCATTTGTTTTTAATTTGAAGATAAATTAAGTTTTTAGTAGAGAATATTGCAGAGTCTCTTCAAAGGGATCTTAAAATAGCTTTTCACCAATTGTGTATAAATACAATATAGATCTACCTAGAGATCGTGTATAGTCTTTTTAATCCCAGTTAGTTGTTTGCTTATTTTGTTTTCACATTAATGTGAAATGAAAAGAGACTATTTCTTATATTCTCTTCTCTGGAAGGTATTCTTTCAGAATTCCTACTTTAATATTTAGTAGATTAAATCTGGCATTCCATTGGCTTCCAAATTTGATACACTTTTTTTTCTTCTTCTTCTTAGATCCACCTGGGCCACCTTCTTGCCCAGAGGTCAAAGATAAAACAAAGTCCAGCATCTCTCTAGCATGGAAACCTCCAGCCAAAGATGGTGGCAGTCCGATCAAAGGATACATCGTAGAAATGCAAGAAGAAGGCAGTACTGACTGGAAGAGAGTAAATGAGCCAGACAAACTGCTAACCACCTGTGAATGTGTGGTGCCGAATCTGAAAGAACTCCGCAAGTACAGATTCAGAGTGAAAGCTGTCAATGAAGCCGGTGAATCTGAACCAAGTGATACAACTGCCGAGATCCCCGCCACTGATATTCAAGGTACTCATCTTTTATTGAATTTATGTATTCATTTGATCTGATTATGAAGGTAATTTCCCGAAGATAAGCCACTTACTTTTTTTAAAAAAGTAAGCTAAATCCTGTTATATTATTCATGGTATTGCAGAGGTACCAGAAGTTTTTATTGACATTGGAGCACAAGACTGTCTGGTCTGTCAAGCTGGCTCCCAAATTAGGATTCCTGCTGTCATCAGGGGACGCCCAACACCAAAATCATCGTGGGAATTTGATGGAAAGGCAAAGAAGGCAGTGAAGGTAAGAAAAATATAATTTTCTGGGTCTCCCATTGAATCACTCGAAGGAATATTAACACTACAATGATCTTCTTTTCTAACAGGATGGAGTTCATGATATACCCGAGGATGCACAGGTAAAAAGAAAAAATAGAAGTGATTCAGAATATAGTTGACTGCGGTACTGCTCTTATCTCATCTGATGTATGACTACTGTTTTCTTTGTATAGCTGGAGACTGCTGAAAACTCATCAGTAGTTATAATTCCGGAATGCAAACGATCTCACTCAGGCAAATACAGCATCACAGCCAAGAATAAAGCAGGACAGAAGACAGCACATTGCAGAGTCAAAGTCATGGGTAAGAAAGACTTTAAAAGTGACCACAGAATAAGAACAAATTATTTTAAACAAAGTGACATTGTTTATATGGTGACTTGCATCCAACAGATGTACCAGGACCACCCAAAGATCTGAAAGTCAGTGACATCACAAGGGGTAGTTGCAGACTCACATGGAAGATGCCAGATGATGATGGAGGAGACAGAATCAAAGGTTATGTTATAGAGAAGAAGACTATTGATGGAAAAGCCTGGACTAAAGTCAATCCAAACTGTGGAAGCACCACATTTGTGGTTCCTGATCTCATCTCTGAACAGCAGTATTTCTTCCGCGTGCGTGCAGAAAACCGTTTCGGGATTGGTGCGCCGGCGGAAACCGTTCAGAGGACCACAGCCAGAGATCCAATATGTAAGTTCTTTTTACATCTGAGATTAAAAGAGTTTCTCAAATTTGAAATATATTATTATAAACAGTGCTTAATCCTTCCTGTACCTATTTTTAAAGATCCTCCTGATCCCCCCATTAAACTCAAGATTGGCCTCATAACAAAGAACACAGTACACCTATCATGGAAACCCCCAAAGAATGATGGGGGCTCCCCTGTCACCCACTATATTGTTGAGTGCCTTGCATGGGACCCTACTGGGAAAAAGAAAGAAGCATGGAAACAGTGCAATAAGCGTGATGTGGAAGAACTAGAATTTACTGTTGAAGACCTCATCGAGGGTGGCGAATATGAATTCAGAGTCAAGGCTGTCAACATTGCAGGAGTCAGCAAACCTTCAGCCACTGTGGGCCCAGTGACTGTCAAAGACCAGACTTGTAAGTCCCAGCATATTCACTGAGAATGTTCTCTTTAGGAATGCTTTCCTAGAAATTTAATATTAGTCCAAAGTAAAAAGAGAAATCTGTACATCAGGAGGCTACTGTGAGTCGAGTGTGAACATGGGCATATTAATCTCTCATTCCTTCAACTTCTACAGAATTATCATATTTCCTTACATATTACCTTTCCCTTATTTGAAGGAGATGATGTTTGGAATTTCCTTACTATAATTTTCTGCATGATCCTCAAAAGGGAAAGAAAGTAAGCAGTTATTTGCTTAGCAACTTCTGAGACCCACTTATCTATCTTCACAATCAAGTTTCTTTTTCTCTAAGAAAAAGATACATCCATTTTAATACATAAATATAAATAGACAAATATGGTAATAATTCTTCCTCTCTTATTGTTATCATCCCTGTTGCTGTGTGTTTGTTCAGTTCTTCTAAAATTGGGAGGGTTGTAGTCACTACCCTCTTTGCATATTCTTCTACTAGATTCATGGAAAAAGGGAAAGTTGCTTTGCCTCTACTAGCAGTTATATTTCTTAGAAAGGGAGTTCTCTCAGAATAAAAATAGTAAGTCCTCTCATAACTCTGCATATTTAAGGAAATATGCATATATATTAAAGGGAATACATGAAAGAACTCCTAAGCCTAAGCTACTACAATCTTCACTTCTCTCTGCCCTTTTTCAGTATCTACATGCATAATAACACCAGGTAAGAGAGAGGCAACAGCTGATTACATAGCCACATGTAGGTCCAATAAAGGATGATGACTACCTATACCTGCTCTCCAAACTGGTATAAATTAAAGTCAAATCTGTTCTTTATATTGGGCTGGGCTATGAAGCCTGCCTACAGTAGATACAAATAGCTTTATAGGCACTGTAAATTCTACTTTCTGTCGCTAGTGACCACCTATTTTTTTTTTTTTAATAATGTAGGCCCACCATCAATTGAGCTAAAAGAATTCATGGAGGTTGAAGAAGGAACCGACGTTAACATTGTGGCCAAAATTAAAGGTGTGCCATTCCCGACACTGACCTGGTTCAAAGCTCCTCCTAGGAAGCCTGACAACAAAGAACCTGTTCTCTATGACACCCACGTCAACAAACTGGTGGTGGATGATACTTGCACCTTGGTTATTCCACAGTCTCGCAGGAGTGACACTGGCTTATATACCATCACAGCTGTGAATAATCTGGGAACAGCATCAAAAGAGATGAGACTGAATGTCCTCGGTAAAGATAGCGTGGCTTCATTAAAACTACATGTTTTTCTGTTCCTAAATATATTATTTGGCTTTAAAACCATTCTTCTAATATTTTTTTTTCCTTTTTAAAACCATTTTAGGTCGTCCTGGCCCTCCAGTGGGACCAATAAAGTTTGAATCTATTTCAGCAGCTCAAATGACATTATCTTGGCTTCCACCTTTGGATGATGGAGGGTCTAAGATTACAAACTATGTAATTGAGAAGAGAGAGGCTAACAGGAAGACATGGGTGCATGTCTCCAGTGAACCTAAAGAGTGCACGTACACAATTCCCAAATTGCTAGAAGGCCACGAATATGTATTCCGAATCATGGCCCAGAACAAATTTGGCATTGGGGAACCTCTTGACAGTGAACCTGAAACAGCAAGAAACCTCTTCTGTAAGTAGGACTATGTTTTACATATAAAATCACTCTTATCTGTTGTTTTTCATAATTTCTTAGAAATCAATGTGATTTCTTTTCCATAGCTGTCCCTGGAGCACCAGATAAACCAACAGTTAGCAGCGTGACTCGCAACTCCATGACTGTCAACTGGGAAGAGCCAGAATATGATGGAGGCTCTCCTGTGACAGGATACTGGCTAGAAATAAAAGACACCACTTCAAAGAGATGGAAGAGAGTTAACCGAGATCCTATCAAAGCCATGACTTTGGGTGTTTCTTATAAAGTGACTGGTCTTATCGAAGGTTCTGATTATCAGTTCCGTGTGTATGCCATCAATGCTGCTGGCGTGGGTCCTGCAAGTCTGCCATCAGACCCAGTGACTGCTAGAGATCCAATTGGTAAGCCTTGAAACCATTCCTTCCCCCCTTCCACGGGCCCCCACCCCTGCAAAGTGCCATGGAAAAGTCAAGAATACTAATGTATATTGGTTCTTTCTAGCCCCTCCTGGTCCTCCCATTCCCAAAGTCACAGATTGGACTAAATCATCTGTGGATCTGGAGTGGTCTCCCCCACTAAAAGATGGTGGATCCAAAGTAACCGGATACATCGTTGAATATAAAGAAGAAGGAAAAGAAGAATGGGAACAGGTAGCTAACTCTTGGCATTATGGAAATATAAATAAGCTAAAAGTGTAGCTGTTATTCTGAATTCCATTAATTTCTATTTGTATTTTTTATTAAGAAATCAAAAAAAAAAAACATAATTACAACTGATAATCCAAACATCTATTATGTCAAAAATTCAATCAAAAGTTAAGTTATATTGCCGTTATTAAAAACACAATTCCTGGCAAGACCTTTCATTCAGTGTTTACCTGTAATATCTGATCCCCAAAACCTAATCTGGCAACAGTTTTCTCAAACAGAGTAGTTAAATATGCTGTTGGTTATACTTTAGAAAGCCATTAAGACAAGAAGCTACAAAGAACTGAATGCATGTGATCCTTCCCTAGGGTAAAGATAAAGAAGTGAGAGGAACAAAGCTTGTTGTGACAGGGTTAAAAGAAGGAGCTTTCTACAAATTCAGAGTTAGAGCAGTCAACATTGCCGGCATTGGAGAACCTGGAGAAGTCACAGATGTCATTGAAATGAAGGACAGAATTGGTAATTATTCACCCTTCTGTTATTTTATCCGTATTTGTGTTTTGGATTGGGAATGAAAACCACATTTGTAATTTTCAATTGTGTTCCAGTGTCACCTGACCTTCAGCTAGATGCCAGTGTCAGAGACAGAATTGTGGTCCATGCTGGAGGGGTGATCCGTATAATCGCGTATGTGTCTGGAAAACCTCCTCCAACTGTCACCTGGAACATGAATGAAAAAGCATTACCTCAAGAAGCTACCATTGAGACCACAGCCATTAGCTCCTCCATGGTCATCAAGAATTGCCAGAGGAGCCACCAAGGTGTCTATTCTCTTCTTGCCAAAAATGCAGGGGGAGAAAGAAAGAAGACCATTATCGTTGATGTACTAGGTAAATACCTTTAATTTGTCTATGCGGCTTTTTTTTTTTTTTTTAAGATTTTATTTATTTATTTGACAGAGAGAGAGACAGCGAGAGAGGGAACACAAGCAGGGGGAGTGGGAGAGGGAGAAGCAGGCCTCCCGCAGAGCAGGGAGCCCGATGTGGGACTCGATCCCAGGACCCTGGGACCATGACCTGAGCCAAAGGCAGACGCTTAACGACTGAGCCACCCAGGCGCCCTAATTTGTCCATGCGGCTTTTAAAAATAACATTTTTACTTCATCTACAGCAAAGCTATGTTATAATAAAACTGTTAAAAATATTCTGGAAAATAACTGAACGTGATAAAAAAAAGAAAGAAAATAAGAAAAATCACCCACAATCCCACTGACCGCATTTAAATATCTTTCCTCTTTTTGTCTTGTTCATATTTTATATTGTTGTACTCCTATAGTTTTACATGTTGCGTTTTTATATAACATTAAAAAGTTATATTTTTATGTTATATAAAAATAGTTTTTTATAACAAAGTTTTGTATATTGCCTTTTTACATAACAACCACCATTAGCACTTATTTATAGTTTTCATAAAAGCAACTTTCCTGCAAATGTACATGAATATCTAATAATTTACTAAGGTTGATCAATTTCACATCATGGCAGTGTATCCTTCTTTGCTAATTATAATAAAGCAAAAATCTCTGTGAAGGGTTTCAGTATTCTAATTGAAAAGCATCATATTTGATTATCAATATTACATTTCTAGTCACTGAATATAGAGGTGAACTCTACAAGGCTTTTTCGTGCCTCTTGCTGGCCGCTTAATTCTAGTGATTTGCTCTAGAAAAGTGAAGCCCTCCCACTCAGATTTCTCTCTCAGTATGTCTCTAGGCACAACCAAACTCCAAACAATGAGTTTTTATGTGAAAAATAACTGGTTCTCTATTGAACATAATTAATGTTATGTAAACATGTTATGTTTTCATTAATGAAAATGGCATGAGGAAAAAGATCTCATTGACCAATAGTCCTACAAGCTTTTAGGTTACTTTCAAGCTCCTAAACACCTGTTATTTTATCTTGAGAACCAGTACCCTTTCAAGATTGAATTCCAACCCTCTCAAAGGTCCTTCTGAGATGTGGGGACTCCTGTGCTGCTTATTGATTTACTAGTCACCTAGAAAAAGCTCTCCCTCCCTTTCCTCCCTGGAGGGTAAACTAGATACAGAAAGTAGCCATGGCCACCCCTTCTCTGTCTCCTTCTGTGCCTTCCAGCAACTCCCTCCTATCTGACTTACAAATTACCAAAAAAAAAAAAAGTATAAATATACATATATAAATGCCCATATGTTATATATATATACACACACATGCACACATTAGCTTCTACTAAAACACTGGCAAACAGTCATTACTATAAATGTACTTCATTTAAAACTATGGTTGAATATAGATACCATGGGGAAGAAAAAAATCAATAGGCACAAAATCTTATTTGTAACATTTTTGTCTCCTTTTTAAAAACAGAGGATAACAAATATTGAGCCCTGTTGTTAATTGAAAACAAACAACTAGAAATTATTTCCTCTTATTTCCAGACGTGCCAGGTCCTGTTGGAATACCATTCCAGGCTCACAACCTAACCAATGACTCCTGCAAACTGACATGGTTTTCTCCAGAAGATGATGGAGGCTCTCCAATCACCAATTATGTCATTGAGAAGCGTGAATCTGACCGCAGAGCATGGACCCCAGTGACATATACAGTTACCCGGCAAAATGCTACTGTCCAGGGTCTCATTCAAGGAAAAGCCTACTTTTTCCGAATTGCAGCCGAAAACAGTGTTGGCATAGGCCCATTTACTGAGACACCAACTGCACTTGTCATCAGAGATCCAATAAGTAAGTGCAATTTAAAACAATTTCATCCTAAATCAGTTCTTCACTCATTTAGTAAAAGAGGAGGGTGACAAAATATGTGTTTAGGCGCCAAACATTTCATTCCTTTGACAAGCATTCAGCAGACAAATGCTCAATCTGATGTTGGTAGTGTTTGAATGTGATTGTGAAAGACATTTTGGGAATATAGGATTCTTCAAATCCTTTCATGTTTACTACACTATTTTTTTTTTAATTTCGCACTTAATGGCATGAATATGAAGTATTTTCCTAACTCTGGACAACTTTCTTAAATGATCTGGCCTCAACTATCAGAGGAAATTACACTGGATTGTGTCCTTTTTAACTCTAATAGTTCTATGGTGAGAGCCTTCTATTACTTATCAAAGCAAATAATTTAATGTTTAAGTGCAGTCCTCCAAAAGTATCATTTACTATGATTTACTACATTTTTAACATGACATTTTTTTTCACTGTAATTCTCTATTTTACTTGCAGCTGTACCAGAGCGTCCTGAAGACCTGGAAGTCAAAGAAGTTACTAAAGATTCTGTTACTCTGACTTGGAATCCTCCTAAGTATGATGGTGGATCAGAAATTATTAACTATGTCCTAGAAAGCCGACTCATTGGAACTGAGAAGTTCCACAAGGTTACAAAGGACAACTTGCTTAGCAGAAAATACACTGTTAAAGGCTTAAAAGAAGGTGATACCTATGAGTACCGTGTCAGTGCTGTGAATATTGTTGGACAAGGCAAACCATCATTTTGTACCAAGCCAATCACTTGCAAGGATGACCTGGGTATGTGTCTAATGCAGTTCATACTTTGAAAACTTGTACACTTACAGATTTGCCATAAGACATGAGTAAAACTGACTTGCCTTTATGATTAAAATTTCAGCTCCTCCAACGCTTGACCTCGACTTCAGAGATAAGCTCACAGTTCGGGTTGGTGAAGCTTTTGCCCTCACTGGCCGTTACTCAGGCAAACCGAAGCCTAAAATTACTTGGTTCAAAGATGAAGCTGATGTGCTAGAAGATGATCGCACTCACATAAAGACCACTCCAACAACACTTGCTCTAGAGAAGATCAAGGCCAAACGTTCAGATACTGGCAAATACTGTGTGGTTGTGGAGAACAGTACAGGCTCTAGGAAAGGTTTCTGTCAAGTCAATGTTGTTGGTAAGTATCATTTAGCAAGAAGAAGAGATATTCTGTTCTTTCCAAAGCAGAAGGGGAAATAACATTTTGGGCTGTGCTTTTTTTTTTTTTTTTTTTTTCTGTAGACCGTCCTGGACCACCAGTAGGACCGGTTATTTTTGATGAGGTGACCAAAGATTACATGGTTATCTCTTGGAAGCCACCTTTAGATGACGGAGGCAGTGAAATTACCAATTACATTATTGAGAAGAAGGAAGTGGGCAAAGACATTTGGATGCCTGTGACATCTGCAAGTGCTAAAACAACATGCAAAGTTTCTAAACTCCTTGAAGGAAAAGATTATATTTTCCGGATATATGCTGAAAACCTGTATGGAATAAGTGATCCTCTGGTGTCTGATTCAATGAAAGCCAAAGATCGTTTCAGTATGCATTACATTTCTTTTTAGTGATTCAGTGTTGAATATTGTTAATAGGGAAAATTACATTTCTAACGCACTCTGCTAATGTTTGCTGTAGGGGTTCCTGATGCACCTGAGCAGCCAATTGTTACAGAAGTTACCAAAGACTCTGCATTAGTAACCTGGAACAAGCCAAATGATGGAGGAAAGCCCATCACAAACTACATCCTGGAAAAGAGGGAAACTATGTCTAAACGATGGGCTAGAGTTACCAAAGAGCCCATCCATCCATACACTAAATTCAGGGTTCCTGATCTTCTAGAAGGGTGTCAGTATGAATTCCGGGTTGCTGCAGAAAACGAAATTGGAATTGGAGACCCAAGCCCACCATCCAAACCAGTCTTTGCTAAAGATCCAATTGGTATAGTATTAAAGCATTCATTTGTGTTTTCACATTACCCGACTTTGTTTTCGGCTATGTTCTAGCTCCTTTTTTTTTTTTTTCTTTTATTACATAGCTAAACCAAGTCCACCTGTTAATCCTGAAGCAATTGATACAACATGCAATTCAGTTGATCTAACCTGGCAGCCACCACGTCATGATGGCGGGAGCAAGATTCTGGGTTATATTGTTGAGTACCAGAAAGTTGGAGATGAAGAGTGGAAGAGAGCTAATCACACTCCTGAGTCATGTCCTGAAACTAAATATAAAGTCACCGGTCTTCGGGATGGTCAAACCTATAAGTTCAGAGTAATGGCAGTCAATGAAGCTGGTGAATCGGATCCAGCTTATGTTCCCGAGCCAGTGCTAGTAAAAGACAGACTTGGTGAGTAAAATCTTCTCAGCTATAATAGCAAAGAAGATAGGTGTCTCGTTGTATATGCTTCATTGTAAAATACATGAACAAATCAAATCTGAAAGTACTATTTGCTTTATTCCAGAACCCCCTGAGTTGATTCTTGACGCCAACATGGCAAGAGAACAACACATAAAAGTTGGTGATACTCTAAGACTTAGTGCCGTCATCAAAGGAGTGCCATTCCCAAAAGTAACTTGGAAAAAAGGAGACAGAGAGGCTCCGACTAAAGCAAGAATTGATGTTACTCCAGTTGGTAGCAAACTTGAAATTCCTAACGCTGCCCATGAAGATGGTGGAATTTATTCTTTAACAGTGGAGAATCCAGCTGGTTCGAAAACTGTCTCAGTAAAAGTCCTCGTATTAGGTGCGAATTTTGATACTTACATATTTAATGTAATAACATATTGAAAAATAAATTTTGATACATTTTGAGCTGTTACTGGGTTAAATCACTTATTATAACTTCATTATTTAACACTTTCAGATAAGCCGGGGCCACCTAGAGATCTGGAAGTCAGTGAAATTAGGAAAGATTCTTGTTACCTTACTTGGAAGGAACCACTGGATGATGGTGGTTCTGTTATTACAAATTATGTGGTTGAGAGGAGAGATGTTGCCAGCGCCCAGTGGTCACCTCTTTCAGCTACATCCAAGAAAAAGAGTCACATGGCTAAACACCTTACTGAAGGCAATCAGTATCTCTTCCGGGTAGCTGCCGAGAACCAGTACGGACGAGGTCCTTTTGTTGAAACACCTAAACCCATCAAGGCTCTGGATCCTCTACGTAAGTTGCTTTCTCTGGATACAAAGGTTTTCTCTGACTGTCTTTGAGAATATTATTCATTCATCATAACTTCTTCTTTTGAAAAGATCCCCCAGGGCCACCCAAAAACTTACACCATGTAGATGTCGACAAGACTGAAGTCTCCCTTGTTTGGAATAAGCCTGATCGTGATGGTGGCTCTCCAATCACTGGATATTTGGTCGAGTATCAAGAAGAGGGCACCGAAGACTGGATTAAGTTCAAGACTGTGACAAACTTAGAGTGTGTTGTTACCGGACTGCAACAAGGGAAGACCTATAGATTCCGTGTAAAAGCTGAAAATATTGTGGGTCTTAGTCTCCCTGACACAACTATCCCAATAGAATGTCAAGAAAAACTAGGTAAATTTTGGACTGCCATTATTATTTTCTTTCTTTTTAAAATTCATATTGTGACTATTCATACTGTGAAAATCAACATCTAATTTTCTCATGTTCACTTTCCAGTGCCTCCATCCGTGGAGCTAGACGTGAAATTAATTGAAGGCCTTGTGGTAAAAGCTGGAACTACAGTCAGGTTCCCTGCCATCATAAGAGGTGTACCCATTCCCACTGCCAAGTGGACAACTGATGGGAGTGAGATCAAAACAGATGAACACTACACAGTTGAAACTGACAGCTTCTCATCAGTACTTACCATTAAGAACTGCTTAAGGAGAGACACTGGGGAATACCAAATCACAGTTTCCAATGCAGCTGGCACCAAAACACTAGCTGTACATCTTACTGTTCTTGATGTTCCTGGTCCGCCAACAGGTCCTATTAATATTCTGGATGTTACCCCTGAATATATGACTATTTCATGGCAGCCACCTAAGGATGATGGAGGAAGCCCTGTGATAAATTACATTGTTGAGAAACAAGATACAAGGAAAGGCACATGGGGTGTTGTCTCATCAGGAAGCAGTAAGACAAAGCTGAAAATCCCACATCTGCAAAAAGGCTGTGAATATATTTTCCGAGTCAGAGCAGAGAATAAGATGGGTGTTGGTCCTCCCCTTGACTCCGTACCTACCGTTGCTAAACATAAGTTTAGTCCTCCATCTCCTCCTGGTAAACCAGTGGTTACTGACATTACTGAAAATGCTGCAACAGTGTCTTGGACTCTGCCAAAATCTGATGGTGGCAGTCCAATAACTGGTCACTATGTGGAACGTCGAGAAGTGACTGGCAAATGGGTGAGAGTCAACAAAACACCCATAGCTGACCTGAAGTTTAGAGTGACTGGACTGTATGAAGGAAATACATACGAGTTTAGGGTTTTTGCTGAAAATCTTGCAGGACTAAGCAATCCATCGCCAAGTTCTGACCCAATAAAAGCTTGCCGGCCCATCAAACCACCTGGACCACCTATTAATCCTAAACTGAAAGACAAGACCAAAGAAACAGCTGACTTGGTGTGGACAAAGCCTCTCAGTGATGGTGGTAGCCCCATTCTAGGCTACGTAGTGGAATGTCAGAAACCTGGTACAACACAGTGGAATAGGATTAATAAAGATGAACTCATTAGGCAGTGTGCCTTTAGGGTACCTGGACTAATTGAAGGAAATGAGTACAGATTCCGTATAAAGGCAGCTAATATTGTGGGAGAGGGAGAGCCAAGAGAACTAGCAGAATCTGTGATTGCAAAAGACATCCTTCACCCTCCAGAAGTAGAACTTGATGTCACTTGTCGTGATGTTATTACCGTTAGAGTGGGCCAAACTATCCGCATTCTTGCTCGAGTCAGAGGCAGACCTGATCCAGACATAACTTGGTCCAAGGAAGGCAAAGTATTGGTCCGAGAAAAGCGGGTTGACATAATTCATGATCTACCTCGTGTTGAGTTACAAATTAAAGAAGCTGTTAGAACTGATCATGGCAAGTATATTATCTCAGCTAAGAATACCAGTGGGCATGCCCAAGGTGCTGCCATTGTTAATGTTCTTGACAGACCTGGGCCTTGCCAGAATTTAAGGGTTAGCAATGTAACCAAAGAGAACTGTACAATTTCTTGGGAAAACCCACTAGATAACGGTGGCTCAGAAATAACAAATTTCATAGTAGAATATCGCAAACCAAACCAGAAAGGCTGGTCAATTGTTGCTTCAGATGCCACTAAGCGATTAATTAAGGCCAACCTCTTAGCCAACAATGAATACTATTTCCGAGTTTGTGCAGAGAATAAAGTAGGTGTTGGCCCAACCATTGAAACAAAAACTCCAATTCTGGCTATTAACCCTATTGATAGACCAGGTGAGCCCGAAAACCTTCACATTGCAGATAAAGGAAAGACATTTGTCTATCTCAAGTGGCGGCGGCCTGATTATGATGGTGGTAGCCCAAATCTGTCCTATCATGTTGAGAGGAGGCTGAAGGGCTCTGATGAATGGGAAAGAGTACATAAAGGAAGCATTAAAGAAACCCAATACATGGTTGACAGATGTGTTGAAAACCAGATTTATGAGTTCAGGGTGCAAACAAAGAATGAAGGTGGGGAAAGTGACTGGGTGAAGACAGAGGAAGTTGTTGTGAAGGAAGACTTACAGAAACCAGTACTTGATCTGAAATTAAGTGGTGTGCTAACGGTTAAAGCAGGGGACACCATTAGACTTGAGGCAGGTGTTAGAGGCAAACCATTCCCAGAAGTTTTATGGACCAAGGACAAAGATGCTACGGACTTAACAAGATCACCAAGGGTCAAGATTGATACCAGTGCTGATTCATCCAAATTTTCGCTTTCTAAAGCAAAGCGAAGTGATGGCGGTAAATATGTAATTACAGCAACTAACACAGCTGGCAGTTTTGTGGCCTATGCCACTGTCAATGTTTTAGATAAGCCTGGTCCTGTAAGAAATCTGAAAATTGTTGATGTGTCCAGTGATCGCTGTACTATTCGCTGGGATCCACCGGAGGATGACGGTGGCTGTGAAATCCAAAATTATATTCTAGAAAAATGTGAGAGTAAGAGAATGGTTTGGTCTACCTATTCTGCTAATGTCTTAACACCGGGTGCTACAGTAACACGTCTCATAGAAGGAAATGAATATATTTTCAGAGTCCGTGCAGAAAATAAAATAGGCACAGGGCCTCCAACGGAAAGTAAACCAGTCATTGCAAAAACCAAATATGATAGACCTGGTCGCCCGGATCCCCCAGAAGTCACCAAAGTAAGCAAAGAAGAGATGACTGTGGTGTGGAATCCACCTGAATATGATGGTGGAAAATCCATCACAGGATACTTTTTGGAGAAAAAGGAAAAACATTCAGTACGATGGGTCCCTGTTAACAAGAGTGCAATCCCCGAGAGACGTCTCAAAGTACAGAACCTCCTCCCAGGACATGAATATCAGTTCCGTGTCAAGGCAGAAAATGAAATTGGAATTGGCGAACCAAGCTTGCCCTCAAGGCCAGTGGTGGCAAAAGACCCCATAGGTATGATGTTCTTGCTTTTTCTGATATCACACCAATTCTTAATCTCGAGCACAGAGGTGTTAGACAAATAAGCTAAGTCCATGCCATCAAAACTTTAGCCAGTATTTTTCCAAATAGATCTTTTACCAAATCACCTAAAGTGGACAAACAACAGTAGATTCTAAATTTATGAAGGAAAATAAGGACTCAGTGACTGAGAAGTTGAATGTCCTATCTTTGATTAACTGAGAATGGACTACTTTATAAAATAAACTACACATTAGAATATCACCAGGAGGAGTTATTGACAGGTAAATTCATTCTTATATATTTATTATTTTCAGAACCACCTGGTCCACCAACCAATCTCAAAGTGGTCGACACAACCAAAAGTTCCATAACTCTTGGATGGGGAAAACCAGTGTATGATGGTGGCGCGCCAATAATTGGATATGTTGTGGAAATGAGACCAAAGCGAGAAGATGCATCACCTGATGAAGGCTGGAAAAGGTGCAATGCTGCAGCACAACTTGTTCGCATGGAGTTCACTGTTACCAGCTTGGATGAAAACCAGGAATATGAGTTCAGGGTGTGTGCCCAAAACCAAGCTGGCATTGGGCGCCCTGCAGAACTAAAGGATGCTATTAAGCCTAAAGAAATCCTAGGTGAGACCCTGTTTTATCCTAGGATTCATTCACTCCACACTTCTCCCATGATTTCCCCACGTTCTGAAGAGTCAACTAATGGTTTTCATGTCATTTGCAGAACCTCCGGAGATTGATTTGGATGCCAGCATGAGAAAACTTGTCACAGTGAGGGCAGGATGCCCTATCCGACTATTTGCCATAGTGAGAGGAAGACCAGCTCCTAAAGTCACTTGGCGAAGAGTGGGTATTGACAACGTGGTCAGAAAAGGACAAGTTGATCTGGTTGACACTATGGCCTTCCTTGTCATCCCCAATTCCACCCGTGACGACTCGGGAAAATATTCCTTGACACTTGTGAACCCAGCAGGAGAAAAGGCCGTGTTTGTGAATGTCAGAGTATTAGGTGGGTTGCTAACAAGCTCCTCCTTCCCCTTCAGAAACACATCAGTTAAGAAGGCTGAGGAGACACATATATCTGCTTTTGTGGTTCTTTACAGATACTCCCGGACCTGTGACTGATTTAAAAGTTTCAGATGTCACTAAAACGTCATGCCACATTTCCTGGGCCCCTCCTGAGAATGACGGTGGGAGCCAAGTGACACATTATATCGTGGAGAAGCGTGAGGCAGAGAGAAAGACGTGGTCAACAGTTACCCCGGAAGTCAAGAAAACGAGCTTCCAAGTCACCAACCTCATCCCTGGGAATGAGTACTTCTTCAGAGTCACTGCTGTCAATGAATATGGCCCTGGCGTGCCAGCTGACGTCCCCAAACCAGTGCTTGCATCAGATCCTCTGAGTAAGCACTGTCCTTTTTCCTCCTTTTAACTCCAGCCTCCTCCCTGAGCAAGGTCAAGATACTGAAACATGTTCATCTGCCACACCAAAAGGGCTTTAATTTGTAGAAACCCAAACAGCCCAAATAAATCTCTAACTCACTCACTGAAGAGTGTTTTAATCTGCCCCATCTTGTACTTTTCACATTCAACATACTGAGCTCCAGTTTCCGGATGCTTCCAAGCAAGTGGCACACTCAAACATTTAGGTAGAGTAACAAAGAGTTTGGATTAGTGTACCTGGACAGTTTTTCTAAATCACATTTTTCTTCTAGGCGAGCCAGATCCCCCAAGGAAACTAGAAGTTACTGAAATGACCAAGAACAGTGCTGCATTAGCCTGGCTACCTCCCCTGCGTGATGGAGGCGCTAAAATCAATGGCTACATCATTAGTTACAGAGAAGAGGAGCAGCCTGCAGATCGCTGGACAGAATACTCGGTGGTTAAAGATCTCAGCCTTGTTGTCACTGGCCTAAAGGAAGGAAAGAAGTATAAATTTAGAGTAGCAGCCAGAAACGCTGTTGGAGTCAGTTTGCCAAGGGAAGCTGAAGGAGTGTATGAAGCCAAAGAACAGCTGTGTAAGTGGTCACTGTCTCCTTTTATCCCGTGATAAAAGTTCATTAGAATTTTCTTCTCACATCCAGACTGGACTCTCATATTTTCTATTTGGTTCAATCTTATTTTTTAAAAATATTGGCTGTATGGCAAACATGAATTTGAAGCCATTAATGGGTTGCCACCCACAGTTTGAGAAACACCAGTAGAGTTCCCCACCAGAGGAGATCCATCCTCCTGACAAATGTAATGAATTTTTGTTTTACTTTTAGTGCCTCCAAAGATCCTTATGCCAGAGCAAATTACTATTAAAGCTGGGAAGAAACTCCGAGTTGAAGCCCATGTGTATGGAAAGCCTCATCCAATCTGTAAATGGAAGAAAGGAGAAGATGACGTTGTCACTTCCAGCCACCTGGCAGTGCATAAAGCAGACGCCTCTTCAATCCTGATCATAAAAGATGTTACTAGGAAAGACAGTGGGTACTACAGCCTCACCGCGGAGAACAGTTCCGGGACAGACACTCAGAAAGTCAAAATTATCGTCATGGGTAGGTTAAGCATTAGACAAATGGCTATCTAAATATGAAGATCAGAAACATTTTTTTCCTATTAAATCCCTGTTCTTATATTTCTTTCTCTTGGTTTATGCAGATGCTCCTGGGCCCCCTCAGCCTCCGTTTGACATTTCTGACATAGACGCTGATGCTTGCTCCCTGTCATGGCACATTCCTCTGGAGGATGGAGGCAGTAACATCACCAATTACATAGTGGAGAAATGTGACGTGAGCCGAGGTGACTGGGTGACAGCGCTCGCCTCAGTGACAAAAACTTCCTGCAGAGTTGGAAAACTGATCCCAGGCCAGGAGTATATCTTCCGGGTCCGTGCTGAAAATCGATTTGGCATTTCAGAGCCTCTCACATCTCCAAAGATGCTGGCTAAGTTCCCATTTGGTAGGTTTCTTTCAGGGAGAAAAAAAAAATTTTGTTTTCTTTCCAGTCTGTTACTTAAGAAAAAAACCTGACGTTTCCCTTGTCTTCCTCTCTAGGTGTTCCTAGTGAACCGAAGAACGCACGGGTCACTAAAGTCAACAAAGACTGCATATTTGTGGCATGGGACAGACCAGACAGTGATGGAGGGAGTCCCATTACCGGTTATCTGATTGAACGCAAGGAAAGAAACAGTTTGCTCTGGGTGAAAGCTAATGATACCCCTGTCCGGTCAACTGAATATCCTTGTGCTGGCCTTGTAGAAGGTCTTGAGTATTCATTCAGAATCTACGCACTAAACAAAGCTGGATCCAGCCCACCCAGCAAACCAACAGAATACGTAACTGCAAGAATGCCAATTGGTGAGTAATTTTTGTTAATATTACAGTAGCATATTTAAATCTCAGGGTCTCTGAGGATTATTACTTCTATTCAGAGAGATTCTGAATATTTCTGGGTGATGATGTGAAATATGGAAGTTTATAACTTCTGCTGTTAAGATAAATGCTGAGAATACCTCTTTTGGTTTCAGATCCTCCTGGAAAGCCTGAAGTTATTGATGTTTCCAAGAGTACTGTATCCCTCATCTGGGCTCGTCCAAAACATGATGGAGGCAGCAAAATTATTGGCTACTTTGTAGAAGCTTGCAAACTTCCTGGTGATAAGTGGGTACGGTGCAATACCTCACCTCACCAGATTCCCCAGGAAGAGTATACAGTCACTGGCTTGGAAGAGAATGCTCAGTATCAATTTAGAGCAATTGCCAAGACTGCAATAAACATTAGCCAGCCCTCTGAACCTTCTGATCCAGTGACCATCCAGGCAGAAAATGGTAAGATTCCACCTTTGCCTATAATACTCAACAGAAAGTACTCATGATGTATATTTCTCCTAATGAAAAACAAAATATATATCAAGGGAGGAAAAAAACAAGTAAAATGATAAGTATTTTGTATACAGACAACTAAAAATTATGATTATGGAAAATCTTAATAACATGTTAAACTAAAAAAACAGATACAAAACTGTGAGGACCATGTAATTTCAACCATACATAGGCACAGAAAGATGACAAGGAAATGCACCAAATGATAATAGTGAAAATTTAAGGATGTTGGAATTATGGAAGATAATTTACTTTTTTCTTTATACTTTCAGCATTATCAAACTCCTATATTAAACCTATATTCTTTTTTAAGATTTATTTAGAGAGAGAGAAAGAGTGCAAGCAGGGGGAGGGGCAGAGGGAGAGAGAGAATCTCAAGCAGACTCCTCGCTGAGCACGGAGCCTGATGCGGCACTTGATCTCACGACCCCAAGATCACAACCTGAGCCGAAATCAAGAATCGGATGCTTAACCGACTAAGCCACCCAGGCGCCCCTAAACCTATATTCTTTTATAATAAATGTTACTTGTAAAAATCCCATCTCGAAAGAGAGCGAGCCTATGAATTTCCTACTTTTATTAACAAGAATGACATAATATAGCTTTGCTTACATTAAATCCTGATCTTCTTTCTTCCCAGTTCCTCCCAGGATAGAACTGAGTGTGGCTATGAAATCTTTGCTTACCGTGAAAGCTGGAACTAATGTTTGCCTGGATGCTACTGTTTTTGGTAAACCAATGCCAACCGTCTCTTGGAAGAAGGAGGGCACACTATTGAAACCAGCAGAAGGCATAAAGATGGCCATGAAGCGGAACCTATGCACCCTGGAGCTGTTCAGTGTGAACCGAAAGGACTCGGGCGACTATACCATTACTGCTGAAAATTCAAGTGGTTCCAAATCAGCCACCATTAAGCTTAAAGTGTTAGGTAACTATAGTGCTTATTTAGAATCTCATATTTTACTTCGGTTGATGTGAGGTAATAGAATTTACAAAATCATATGTGAGAAAAGATACATAATGATGTATCGTTTGTAATCAGAGAATTATTCTCATCATGGGGTAATGGCATTTTTAGGCTGAAAAGAGCATTAGAAGTCATATATTCCAGTTACATATTTTACATATAAGGAAATTAAGATTCTGAAAAATTATGTACTTTCCAAGGTCCTACAGGAAGTTAATGACAACATAAAGACTGCAGTCAGGTCTCCAGACCCGCAGTCTACTCATTCCCCATTTCACATGTGTTAGTGGAAAACTTCACTTATCTTTCTTATTCTTTCAGATAAACCGGGTCCTCCAGCATCTGTTAAAATCAACAAAATGTATGCAGATCGTGCAATGCTTTCTTGGGAACCTCCTCTTGAAGATGGAGGCTCAGAAATCACCAACTATGTTATTGACAAACGTGAAACAAGCAGACCCAACTGGGCACAAGTCTCGGCTACAGTGCCCATCACCAGCTGCAGTGTGGAGAAACTCATAGAGGGCCATGAATATCAGTTCCGAATTTGTGCTGAGAATAAATATGGTGTGGGCGATCCAATCTTCACTGAACCAGCGATTGCTAAAAACCCATATGGTAGGAACATTTTCCTTGAGTTTTTCATTTGACTTTTTAAAGGTTACCTTTTAGACTGGCATATTAACTTTTCAATCAATCTCTGCAGACCCACCCGGGCGCTGTGATCCTCCTGTTATTAGCAACATAACCAAAGATCACATGACGGTAAGCTGGAAACCACCAGCAGATGATGGCGGCTCACCCATCACTGGCTATTTGGTTGAAAAGCGAGAAACCCAGGCAGTTAACTGGACTAAAGTCAACAGAAAACCTGTTATAGAAAGAACAATAAAAGCAACAGGTCTCCAAGAAGGCACTGAATATGAGTTCCGAGTTACAGCTATAAATAAGGCCGGACCAGGGAAACCCAGTGATGCATCCAAAGCTGCTTATGCCCAGGACCCTCTGTGTAAGTTTTCATGAGAGAGTCCCATATCTTATGTTATAATCAACCCTGAACAACCAAGAATGAGATTTTAATGAAATTTTTCTGTTATTTATCCTCAGATCCTCCTGGCCCACCAGCTTTTCCTAAAGTATACGATACGACCCGTAGCTCTGTGAGTCTATCTTGGGGCAAGCCAGCCTATGACGGTGGTAGCCCTATCATTGGCTACCTTGTTGAAGTAAAACGAGCTGACTCTGATAACTGGGTGAGGTGCAATTTACCAGAGAAGCTACAGAAAACCCGCTTTGAGGTTACTGGCCTAATGGAAGACACAGAATATCAGTTCCGCGTGTATGCTGTTAATAAGATTGGATACAGCGACCCCAGTGATGTGCCAGACAAACACCGTCCCAAGGACATCTTAAGTAAGTATTATCAGGAGAAATAGAGTTTTTCTCATCAGGCATATTATAAAAGGCAGTATAGAACCCCCTTATGTAGATTTGTTTATTTATGAGCATTAGAGTTGGTAGCTCCAGGAGTACATTGTAATGGAGACTGGGTTGGTACTTTATGATATCCTACACAGACCAAATGGAATGCACGCTGATCTGTGGCTTTGAAAAGCTTTTCATATTTACATGAGAATTCATGTCTTCAAAAGAAGAATATGGAACATAGGAATTTTATTCTGAAAATAGTCTTTTTTTAACTAAGTAGTGAGCTATTTGTCATTCTAATGGGCTTTTTTTTTATCTTCTAATCCATCCTTCTTCATAAGTATGTAATTATAGGCTGTCCATCCTAATTTCCCTTCTCACCATTTTTCTATTTGCTTATTTCCCATAACCATTTCTCCCTTTATTTTGAATTACTTGGTGTAATACTTCACCCCCTATATATTTTTCTTCCCATATGAAATAAAGAGAGCCAGATTATACATCAGAGAGCTTCACTGAACATAGAAAAGAAAAACAAGAATGGAAGAGAGCCAAGAATCAATTATCTAGGGGCGCCTGGGTGGCTCAGTCGTTAAGCGTCTGCCTTCGGCTCAGGTCATGATCTCCAGGTCCTGGGATGGAGCCTCACATCAGGCTCCCTGCTCAGCGGGGAGTCTGCTTCTCCCTCTCCCTCTGCCTCTCCCCACTGCTCCTACTCTCTCTCTCTCTCTGTATCTCTCTGTCTCAAATGAATAAATAAAAAATCCTTTTCTTTAAAAAAAAAAGAATCAATTATCTACGTTTAATAGAGAGAGTTTGAGAGTATGGAAGGTTTGTGAGAGGAGGAGGAGAGAAGGTACAGATCCTTCAGGGCAAACTTGGGTTTAGCCTACAGGATATTAGAATATAGAAAGATCAACAATCACTACAGAGTGTTGAAATAGTTGACAAAAGTTTTGAGGATCATACTAAGAATTTTTTAGAGACCTAGAAATCAGTTCTGAAAAAGAAACTAATTTAAGAGTGGTAAGGTTAGTCCTTGGAAATATATTTGACCATTAAATTATTATTTTAAACAGTCCCACCTGAGGGAGAGCTCGATGCTGATTTGAGGAAAACACTCATATTACGTGCTGGAGTTACAATGAGATTATATGTACCAGTAAAAGGACGTCCACCTCCAAAGATAACTTGGTCTAAACCAAACGTCAATCTAAGAGAAAGGATTGGACTTGACATAAAATCAACGGACTTTGACACTTTCTTGCGCTGTGAAAATGTGAACAAATATGATGCAGGAAAATATATCTTGACTCTGGAGAACAGCTGCGGTAAAAAGGAATATACCATTGTAGTGAAAGTGCTTGGTAAGTCTATTTGAAGAAAACAATCCTATGTTAAAAATGTAGTTTATGTATTTTTTACATATTCATTTCTTATTTGTCCATGATTTGTCCAGATACTCCCGGGCCACCTGTCAATGTCACTGTTAAGGAAATATCCAAAGATTCTGCTTATATTACCTGGGATCCTCCCATTATTGATGGCGGAAGTCCCATCATAAACTATGTGGTGGAAAAACGTGACGCAGAGAGGAAGTCCTGGTCTACGGTGACGACTGAGTGCTCAAAAACAAGCTTCCGAGTGTCTAACTTGGAGGAGGGAAAATCCTACTTCTTCAGGGTGTTTGCTGAAAATGAGTATGGCATCGGCGATCCTGGTGAAACACGAGATGCTGTCAAAGCTTCTGGTAAGCAAATGAGCTACTACCCCATCATTTTGAGTGACCTCTTACCTTGGTTATCTGGTGCTTAAACCTACCATTTCTCCTTTGCTTTAGAAACTCCTGGACCAGTTGTGGACCTGAAAGTGATATCTGTAACGAAGTCATCTTGTAGCATAGCCTGGAAAAAGCCTCGCAGTGATGGTGGCAGCCGAATTACCGGATATGTAGTAGATATCCTGACTGAAGACAATAAGTGGCAACATGTTATGAAATCATTAAGCTTACAGTACGCCGCAAAAGATTTGACTGAAGGCAAGGAATATACCTTCAGAGTGAGTGCTGAGAATGAAAATGGAGAAGGAACCCCAAGTGAAATCACTGCTGTGGCAAAGGATGATATTGGTAAGCCTTTAGCCACGCATCTTCATTTTCCCTTTATTGCCATCAAAAGTGCACTCTTGAGCCCTACTCACAGGCTTATCTAAAAATCCTTTAAAAATTATAATAATCTGAAAAAAATTAATTGCCTGGTCTGAAAAATGACAATAATTTATCTCTGCTGTTTTACAGTGGCTCCTGACCTTGACTTAAAGGACATACCTGATTTGTGCTACTTGGCTAAAGAAAACAGCAACTTCCGTCTGAAGATCCCCATAAAAGGCAAGCCAGCTCCATCAGTATCCTGGAAGAAAGGGGAAGATCCTCTACCAACTGACACAAGAGTCAGTGTTGAGTCAACTGCAGTTAATACAACTCTTGTGGTACATGATTGCCAAAAATCTGATGCTGGAAAATACACAATCACACTGAAGAACGTTGCCGGCACCAAGGAAGGAACTCTTTCTATAAAAGTTGTTGGCAAGCCTGGCATCCCCACGGGACCAATCAAATTTGATGAAGTCACAGCAGAAGCCATGACCTTAAAGTGGGGTCCTCCAAAGGATGACGGAGGTTCTGAAATCACCAACTATATCCTAGAGAAGAGAGATTCTGTAAACAACAAGTGGGTGACCTGTGCCTCAGCTGTCCAGAAAACCACCTTTAGAGTAACCAGACTTCATGAGGGCATGGAATACACCTTCAGGGTCAGTGCTGAAAATAAATATGGTGTAGGAGAAGGCCTGAAATCAGAGCCAATTGTTGCTAAACATCCATTTGGTGAGTGTCTCAGAGTCAGAAAACACAAAACAAAACATGTTTTTGAAAAAAGTTCCCTAGTATAACTCTTGCATCATCTACTTTTTCCTAGATGTGCCTGATGCTCCCCCACCTCCCAATATCGTGGATGTCAGACATGATTCGGTATCTCTAACTTGGACTGACCCCAGGAAAACTGGTGGCTCTCCAATTACAGGTATTTCATTTGCTCTTCTCCTACAGCTTTTACATTAATGTTTCTTCCATATCGTCCTCCCTGAAAAACAAGCTGAATGTATGCTCCTTATTTATAGCACTACCTGCACATACAGGAATGGTTTTTTTCCTTTCAGTACATTAAGCATTAGTTAAGCTAATACTTGATTTCAATGAAAATCTCCTAATAGTTAAAAAGGCTTTTGTAGTGATATCTCTTTTTCTAAGTTAGAATTTTTCAACAGAAGGTGCAATAAATACACATATTCCAAGAGAAAAAAAAAAAAAGTGCCTAGGAAATAAAAGTATAGATACTAACAAGAATGACTATTTATTCCATATTATGTCCACCTATAAACCATTCGGGCAAAAACATGTACTTAAAAAACAGACTGGCATTTGTATTTTCTACCTGGATTGACAAATTCACCGGGTCTTTTTTTTGTAGGGTATCATATTGAGTTCAAGGAAAGAAACAGCCTTTTGTGGAAGAGAGCTAACAAGACTCCTATTAGGATGAAAGACTTCAAAGTGACAGGATTGACTGAAGGTCTTGAGTACGAATTCCGAGTCATGGCAATCAATTTAGCAGGAGTAGGCAAGCCGAGCCTGCCATCAGAGCCAGTGGTGGCACTTGATCCAATTGGTAAGTCATTATACAAAGAAAAGCCCAGGTGTGTTTTCTGCGTGAAAAAAAACATTGGTATTTGACTGGCTTTTTTGCTTTGTTTTAGATCCTCCTGGCAAACCTGAGGTTATTAATGTAACAAGGAATTCAGTGACCCTCATTTGGACTGAACCCAAATATGATGGTGGTCATAAGTTGACTGGATATATAGTGGAGAAGCGGGATCTACCCTCTAAATCTTGGACAAAAGCCAACCATGTTAATGTCCCAGATTGTGCCTTTACTGTAACTGACCTTGTTGAAGGTGGAAAGTATGAATTCAGAGTTAGAGCGAAGAATACAGCAGGTGCTATCAGTGCTCCATCAGAAAGTACAGGAACCATTATTTGCAAGGATGAATATGGTGGGTCTATTTTACTTTTTTATGCACATAAAAAAAAGCAAATTAAGCCTCCTTCCTTTGCTGATTAAAATGTATTTTTTTTTTCTTTGCAGAGGCACCAACCATTGTCCTTGATCCCACAATAAAAGATGGGCTGACAATTAAAGCAGGAGATACCATTGTTTTGAGTGCCATTAGCATTCTTGGCAAGCCCCTTCCAAAGTCGAGTTGGTCTAGGGCAGGAAAAGACATGAGACCATCAGATATTGTTCAGATATCTTCAACCCCAACATCTTCCATGCTTACTGTCAAGTATGCCACTAGAAAAGATGCTGGTGAATATACCATTACTGCTACCAATCATTTTGGCACAAAGGAGGAACATGTGAAGGTAACAGTCCTCGATGTACCTGGTCCCCCAGGTCCCATTGAAATCAGTAATGTTTCTGCTGAAAAAGCAACACTCACATGGACACCTCCATTGGAGGATGGCGGCTCACCAATTAAGTCCTATGTTCTTGAAAAGAGAGAAACCAGTCGACTTTTGTGGACAGTGGTTGCTGAAGATATTCAGTCTTGCAGGCATGTGGCCACCAAACTTATCCAAGGAAATGAGTACCTCTTCCGGGTCTCGGCTGTAAACCAGTATGGGAAGGGAGAACCGGTACAGTCTGAACCTGTCAAAATGGTGGACAGATTTGGTACGTAGAGCATCTAAGGGAACTGACATGTTAACATTTGCAGCACAGTTTATGAAAGCATGGATTTCTCATAAGTTTGCTTCTTTTTCAGGTCCCCCTGGCCCTCCTGAAAAACCAGAAGTATCAAATGTCACTAAAAACACCGCCACCGTCAGTTGGAAAAGACCAGCTGATGATGGTGGTAGTGAAATCACAGGATATCATATCGAAAGGAGAGAAAAGAAAAGCTTGCGATGGGTGAGAGCAACAAAGACGCCAGTTTCAGATCTCAGATGCAAAGTAACAGGACTGCAAGAAGGAAACACCTACGAATTTCGTGTCAGCGCAGAAAACAAAGCTGGAATTGGTCCACCTAGTGATGCTTCAAATCCTGTTCTGATGAAAGATGTAGCATGTTAGTATTTACTTTTTTTTCAACACCACTCATTTGGGAGTGCCAGTATTTCAGAGAAGTTATCCAAAAGCCAAACTCCTAACATACACTTTTGTGTCTTTGCTTCTGTTTCAGATCCCCCAGGACCACCTTCAAATGCACGTGTCACTGATACTACCAAAAAATCTGCTTCTTTAGCATGGGGCAAGCCTCATTATGATGGAGGACTTGAAATCACTGGCTATGTCGTGGAGCATCAAAAAGTAGGAGATGAGGCCTGGATAAAAGATACAACAGGAACTGGTCTCCGAATCACTCAATTTGTTGTCCCTGATCTTCAGACTAAAGAAAAATACAATTTTAGAATCAGAGCCATCAACGATGCAGGTATTGGGGAGCCGGCAATGATTCCAGATGTTGAAATTGTAGAACGGGAAATGGCTCCTGATTTTGAACTAGATGCTGAGCTTCGAAGAACACTTGTTGTTAGAGCAGGACTCAGTATTAGAATATTCGTGCCAATTAAAGGTCGTCCTGCTCCTGAAGTGACATGGACCAAAGATGACATCAACCTTAAAAACCGAGCTAACATTGAAAACACGGAATCATTTACTCTTCTGATTATACCAGAATGTAACAGATATGACACTGGTAAATTTGTCATGACCATTGAAAACCCTGCTGGGAAGAAAAGTGGCTTTGTTAACGTCCGAGTCTTGGATACCCCAGGACCTGTCCTTAACCTGAGGCCTACGGACATCACAAAGGACAGTGTCACCCTGCACTGGGACCTCCCGCTGATAGATGGGGGCTCCCGTATAACAAACTACATTGTGGAGAAACGAGAAGCAACACGGAAATCTTACTCCACGGTCACCACAAAGTGCCATAAATGCACATATAAAGTTACTGGCTTGTCAGAAGGATGCGAATACTTCTTTAGAGTGATGGCGGAAAACGAATATGGAATTGGTGAGCCAGCAGAAACAACAGAACCCGTGAGAGCCTCCGAAGCACCATCACCACCAGACAGTCTGAACATTATGGACATAACTAAGAGCACAGTCAGCCTGGCGTGGCCTAAACCAAAGCACGATGGTGGCAGTAAGATCACTGGCTACGTGATCGAAGCCCAAAGAAAAGGCTCTGACCAGTGGACCCACATCACCACCGTGAAGGGGTTAGAATGTGTCGTGAAGAATCTAACAGAAGGGGAAGAATACACCTTCCAAGTGATGGCCGTGAACAGTGCAGGAAGAAGTGCCCCTAGAGAAAGCAGACCCGTCATTGTCAAGGAGCAGACAATGCTTCCCGAATTGGATCTTCGTGGCATCTATCAGAAATTAGTCATTGCCAGAGCTGGTGAGAACATCAAAGTGGAAATTCCAGTGCTTGGTCGGCCAAAGCCCACAGTTACGTGGAAAAAAGGAGACCAGATTCTTAAACAAACGCAGAGAGTTAACTTTGAAAATACAGCGACTTCAACCATCTTAAATATCAACGAGTGTGTAAGAAGTGATAGCGGGCCCTATCCATTAACAGCAAGGAACATTGTGGGAGAGGTTGGTGATGTCATCACTATTCAAGTCCACGATATCCCAGGGCCACCTACTGGACCAATCAAATTCGATGAAGTTTCATCTGATCTTGTAACCTTCTCTTGGGACCCACCAGAAAACGATGGAGGTGTACCAATAAGCAACTATGTAGTAGAAATGCGCCAGACTGACAGTACTACATGGGTTGAGTTAGCAGCCACTGTCATTCGCACTACCTATAAAGCCACTCGCCTCACTACCGGACTGGAGTATCAATTCCGGGTAAAAGCTCAAAATAGATATGGAGTTGGACCAGGCATCACATCCGCATCTATAGTTGCCAACTATCCATTTAAGGTTCCTGGGCCTCCTGGGACCCCTCAGGTGACTGCAGTTACCAAGGATTCAATGACAATTAGCTGGCATGAGCCTCTTTCTGATGGTGGAAGCCCCATTTTAGGATACCACGTTGAAAGGAAAGAACGAAATGGTATTCTCTGGCAAACTGTGAGCAAAGCATTGGTACCAGGCAACATTTTCAAATCAAGTGGACTTACAGATGGTATTGCTTATGAATTCCGAGTGATCGCAGAAAACATGGCAGGCAAAAGCAAGCCGAGCAAGCCATCTGAACCTATGCTTGCTTTAGATCCCATTGACCCACCTGGGAAACCAGTTCCTCTAAATATTACTAGACACACAGTGACACTTAAATGGGCTAAGCCTGAATACACTGGAGGCTTTAAAATTACCAGTTATATAGTTGAAAAGAGAGATCTTCCCAATGGACGGTGGCTGAAAGCCAACTTCAGCAACATCCTGGAGAATGAATTTACGGTCAGCGGCCTTACAGAAGATGCTGCCTACGAATTCTGTGTGATTGCCAAAAATGCTGCTGGTGCTATTAGTCCACCATCTGAGCCATCAGATGCTATCACATGCAGGGATGACATTGAAGCACCAAGGATAATGGTGGATGTTAAATTTAAAGACACAGTAATATTAAAAGCAGGTGAAGCATTCAAGCTAGAAGCTGATGTTTCGGGTCGCCCACCACCAACAATGGAATGGACCAAAGATGGAAAGGATCTTGAAGGCACAGCGAAGTTAGAAATAAGAATTGCAGATTTCTCTACTTACCTGATAAACAAGGATTCATCAAGAAGGGACAGTGGTGCCTATATTCTTACAGCAACGAATCCTGGTGGGTTTGCTAAACACATTTTCAATGTCAAAGTCCTTGATAGACCAGGCCCACCTGAAGGACCTTTAGCTGTATCTGAAGTGACATCAGAAAAATGTGTATTGTCATGGTTGCCTCCACTGGATGACGGAGGTGCCAAAATTGATCACTATATAGTTCAGAAACGTGAAACCAGCAGATTGGCATGGACAAATGTAGCCTCAGAAGTCCAAGTGACAAAACTAAAGGTCACTAAACTTTTGAAAGGCAATGAATACATATTCCGCGTCATGGCTGTAAATAAATATGGAGTTGGAGAGCCACTGGAATCAGGGCCTGTGCTTGCAGTAAATCCTTATGGACCCCCTGATCCACCCAAAAACCCTGAAGTTACAGCTATTACTAAAGATTCAATGGTTGTCTGCTGGGGACATCCTGACTCTGATGGTGGAAGTGAAATCATCAATTATATTGTAGAACGGCGTGATAAAGCTGGACAACGCTGGGTGAAATGCAACAAGAAAACTCTTACTGATTTAAGATATAAAGTGTCTGGACTGACAGAAGGACATGAATATGAGTTCAGGATTATGGCTGAAAATGCTGCTGGAATTAGCGCACCAAGTTCTACCAGTCCATTTTATAAAGCTTGTGATGCTGTGTTTAAGCCCGGCCCGCCAGGTAACCCACGTGTTCTAGATACGAGCAGATCATCCATTTCAATTGCTTGGAATAAACCTATCTACGATGGCGGCTCAGAAATCACTGGGTATATTGTTGAGATTGCCCTGCCAGAGGAAGATGAATGGCAGATTGTCACTCCACCAGCTGGGCTCAAGGCAACTTCTTACACCATCACCAACCTCACAGAGAATCAGGAATATAAAATCCGCATCTATGCCATGAATTCTGAGGGAATGGGAGAACCTGCACTTGTTCCTGGAACTCCAAAGGCTGAAGACAGGATGCTGCCCCCAGAAATTGAACTGGATGCTGACCTGCGCAAAGTTGTTACTATAAGAGCTTGTTGTACCCTGCGACTTTTTGTTCCAATCAAAGGAAGGCCTGCACCTGAGGTGAAGTGGACCCGGGAACATGGAGAATCCTTAGATAAAGCTAGCATTGAATCCACAAGCTCTTACACCCTGCTCATTGTTGGAAATGTAAACAGATTTGACAGTGGCAAATACATACTAACTGTAGAAAACAGCTCAGGCAGCAAGTCTGCGTTTGTCAGTGTTAGAGTACTAGATACGCCAGGCCCTCCACAGGATCTCAAGGTAAAGGAAGTCACTAAATCATCTGTCACATTGACATGGGAGCCTCCTCTCCTTGATGGAGGTTCAAAAATAAAGAACTATATTGTTGAAAAGAGGGAATCCACAAGAAAAGCATATTCAACTGTTGCAACAAATTGCCACAAGACGTCCTGGAAAGTAGACCAGCTTCAAGAAGGGTGTTGTTACTATTTCAGGGTTCTTGCTGAAAATGAATACGGCATTGGGCTGCCTGCTGAAACTGCAGAGTCTGTGAAAGCATCAGAACGACCCCTTCCTCCAGGAAAAATAACTTTGGTGGATGTCACCAGAAATAGCGTGTCACTCTCTTGGGAAAAACCAGAGCATGATGGAGGCAGCCGAATTCTAGGCTACATTGTTGAGATGCAGAGCAAAGGCAGTGACAAATGGGCCACATGTGCCACAGTCAAAGTCACTGAAGCCACTATAACTGGATTAATTCAGGGTGAAGAATACTCTTTCCGTGTTTCTGCTCAGAATGAAAAGGGCATCAGTGATCCTAGACAACTGAGTGTGCCAGTAATTGCCAAAGATCTTGTCATTCCACCAGCCTTCAAACTCCTGTTCAATACATTCACTGTACTGGCAGGTGAAGACCTAAAAGTTGATGTTCCATTCATTGGACGCCCTACACCTGCTGTAACCTGGCATAAAGATGATGTACCACTGAAGCAGACAACTAGAGTAAATGCGGAGAGCACAGAAAATAATTCACTACTGACGATAAAGGAAGCCTGCCGAGAAGATGTGGGACATTACACAGTTAAACTGACCAACTCGGCTGGTGAAGCTACCGAAACCCTTAACATCATTGTTCTTGACAAACCAGGGCCTCCAACTGGACCAGTTAAAATGGAGGAAGTGACAGCTGATAGTATTACTCTTTCCTGGGGCCCACCTAAGTATGATGGTGGGAGTTCTATCAATAATTACATTGTAGAAAAACGGGACACTTCCACAACCACCTGGCAAATTGTGTCAGCAACTGTTGCAAGGACAACAATAAAGGCTTGCAGATTAAAGACCGGATGTGAATATCAGTTTAGGATTGCAGCTGAAAACAGATATGGAAAGAGCACCTACCTCAATTCAGAGCCTATTATAGCCCAGTATCCGTTCAAAGTTCCTGGTCCTCCTGGCACACCATTTGTGACGCTCTCCTCCAAGGACAGCATGGAAGTACAGTGGAATGAGCCAGTTAGTGATGGAGGTAGCAAAGTCATTGGCTATCATCTAGAACGCAAGGAGAGAAATAGTATCCTCTGGGTGAAGTTGAATAAAACACCCATTCCTCAAACCAAGTTTAAAACGACTGGCCTTGATGAAGGCATTGAATATGAATTTAGAGTCTCTGCAGAGAACATCGTGGGCATTGGCAAGCCAAGTAAGGTGTCAGAATGCTACATGGCTCGTGACCCATGTGATCCACCAGGGCGGCCAGAGGCAATTATTGTCACACGAAATTCCGTGACCCTCCAGTGGAAGAAACCCACTTATGATGGTGGAAGCAAGATCATTGGCTATATTGTAGAGAAGAAAGAATTGCCTGAGGGCCGCTGGATGAAAGCCAGTTTTACAAATGTCATTGACACTCAGTTTGAAGTAACTGGCCTAGTTGAAGATCATAGATATGAGTTCCGGGTTATAGCTCGAAATGCTGCAGGAGTGTTTAGCGAGCCTTCAGAAAGCACGGGAGCAATAACAGCAAGAGATGAGGTAGATCCACCACGAATAAGTATGGATCCAAAATACAAAGACACAATTGTGGTTCATGCTGGTGAGTCATTCAAGATTGATGCAGATGTTCATGGCAAACCAATACCGACCATTCAGTGGGTAAAAGGTGATAAGGAGCTTTCAAATACAGCTCGATTAGAAATAAAGAGCACTGACTTTGCCACCAGTCTCAGCATAAAGGATGCAGTACGCACTGACAGTGGAAATTACATATTGAAGGCCACAAATGTTGCAGGGGAGAGATCAGTTACTGTAAGTGTCAAAGTTCTTGATAGACCAGGACCACCTGAGGGACCTGTTCTGGTATCAGGAGTGACAGCAGAAAAATGCACACTAGCTTGGAAACCCCCACTACAGGATGGTGGAAGTGACATCATAAATTATATTGTGGAGAGGAGAGAAACCAGCCGCTTAGTTTGGACTCTGGTTGATGCCAATGTGCAAACTCTCAGCTACAAGGTTACTAAGCTTCTCGAAGGCAATGAGTATATTTTCCGTATAATGGCTGTAAACAAATATGGTGTTGGTGAACCGCTTGAATCTGAGCCAGTGATTGCCAAGAATCCGTTTGTAGTGCCAGATGCACCAAAGGCTCCAGAAATCACAACAGTGACCAAGGACTCAATGATCGTTGTATGGGAAAGACCAGCATCTGATGGTGGCAGTGAAATTCTTGGATACGTTCTTGAAAAACGGGATAAGGAGGGCATTAGATGGACAAGATGCCACAAACGCCTGATTGGGGAATTGCGCTTGAGAGTAACTGGACTCCTAGAAAATCACAATTACGAATTCAGAGTCTCAGCCGAAAATGCTGCTGGACTTAGTGAACCAAGCCCGCCTTCTGCTTACCAAAAGGCTTGTGATCCTATTTATAAACCAGGACCTCCAAACAATCCCAAAGTCATAGATATTACCAGGTCTTCTGTCTTCCTTTCTTGGAGCAAACCAATATATGATGGTGGCTGTGAAATCCAAGGCTACATTGTTGAAAAATGTGACGTGAGTGTTGGTGAATGGACAACGTGCACACCACCAACTGGAATCAATAAAACAAATATAGAAATAGAAAAGCTGTTGGAAAAGCATGAATACAATTTCCGTATCTGTGCTGTTAATAAAGCTGGAGTTGGAGAACATGCTGATGTCCCTGGACCTGTTATAGTTGAAGAAAAATTAGAAGCACCAGACATTGAACTTGACCTAGAACTAAGGAAAATTATAAATATAAGGGCAGGTGGCTCCTTAAGACTATTTGTTCCTATTAAAGGTCGTCCTACACCAGAAGTTAAATGGGGAAAGATGGATGGTGAAATCCGAGATGCAGCTATAATTGATGTCACCAGCAGTTTCACCTCTCTTGTTCTTGACAATGTCAACCGATATGATAGTGGAAAATATACTCTCACATTAGAAAACAGCAGTGGAACGAAGTCTGCCTTTGTTACCGTGAGAGTCCTGGACACACCAAGTCCTCCTGTTAACCTGAAAGTCACTGAAATCACTAAAGACTCAGTATCAATTACATGGGAACCTCCTCTGTTGGATGGGGGATCCAAAATAAAAAATTACATTGTTGAGAAACGTGAAGCCACAAGAAAATCATATGCTGCAGTGGTAACAAACTGCCATAAGAATTCTTGGAAGATTGATCAACTCCAAGAAGGCTGCAGTTATTACTTTAGAGTCACAGCTGAGAACGAGTATGGTATTGGCCTTCCAGCCCACACTGCTGATCCTATTAAGGTTGCAGAAGTCCCACAACCTCCAGGAAAAATAACTGTGGATGATGTCACCAGAAACAGTGTCTCCTTGAGTTGGACAAAGCCTGAACATGATGGTGGCAGTAAAATCATTCAGTATATTGTGGAAATGCAAGCTAAACACAGCGAGAAATGGTCAGAGTGTGCTCGAGTCAAGTCCCTTGAAGCAGTAATTACTAACCTAACTCAGGGAGAAGAATATCTCTTTAGAGTTGTTGCTGTAAATGAAAAGGGAAGAAGTGATCCTAGGTCCCTTGCAGTTCCAATAGTTGCCAAAGATCTGGTCATTGAGCCAGATGTAAGACCTGCATTCAACAATTACAGCATACAGGTCGGCCAAGATTTGAAAATAGAAGTGCCAATTTCTGGACGTCCTAAGCCAACCATTACCTGGACTAAAGATGGTCTTCCACTGAAGCAGACCACAAGAGTCAATGTTACTGATTCACTTGACCTCACTGTACTCAGCATTAAAGAAACTCATAAGGATGATGGTGGACATTATGGAATCGCAGTGGCTAATGTTGTAGGTCAGAAAACAGCATCCATTGAAATTATAACTCTAGATAAACCTGATCCTCCAAAAGGACCTGTTAAATTTGATGAAGTCAGTGCTGAAAGTATTACATTATCTTGGAATCCCCCATTATACACAGGGGGCTGCCAGATCACCAACTACATTGTTCAGAAAAGAGATACAACCACCACAGTATGGGATACTGTTTCTGCTACTGTTGCCAGAACCACACTCAAAGTGACCAAACTGAAAACTGGTACGGAATACCAATTCAGAATATTTGCTGAAAACAGATATGGACAAAGTTTTGCCTTGGAGTCTGATCCAATTGTAGCTCAATATCCCTACAAAGAACCAGGCCCTCCAGGCACACCATTTGTCACAGCCATTTCCAAAGACTCCATGGTCGTTCAGTGGCATGAACCAGTCAATAACGGCGGAAGCCCAGTCATAGGTTACCACCTTGAGAGAAAGGAAAGAAATAGTATTTTGTGGACAAAAGTCAACAAAACCATTATTCATGACACTCAGTTTAAAGCAGTCAATCTTGAAGAGGGCATTGGATATGAATTCAGAGTTTATGCTGAAAATATTGTTGGTGTAGGTAAAGCAAGCAAGAATTCCGAATGCTTCGTAGCCAGAGATCCCTGTGACCCACCAGGAACCCCAGAAGCAATAATGGTTAAAAGAAACGAAATCACTTTACAGTGGACCAAACCTGCTTATGATGGTGGAAGTATGATTACAGGTTACATTGTAGAGAAACGTGATTTGCCTGAGGGTCGCTGGATGAAAGCCAGCTTCACAAATGTCATTGAAACTCAATTTACCGTGTCTGGTCTTACTGAAGATCAAAGATACGAGTTCAGAGTCATTGCAAAGAATGCGGCTGGTGCAATAAGTAAACCCTCTGACAGTACTGGACCAATAACTGCCAGGGATGAGGTTGAACTTCCAAGAATTTCAATGGATCCAAAATTCAGAGACACAATTGTGGTAAATGCTGGAGAAACATTCAGGCTTGAGGCTGATGTCCATGGAAAGCCTCTACCGACCATTGAGTGGTTACGAGGAGATAAGGAAATTGAAGAATCTGCCAGATGTGAAATAAAGAACACAGATTTCAAGGCTTTACTTATTGTAAAGGATGCCATTAGAATTGACGGTGGACAGTATATTTTAAGAGCTTCCAATGTTGCAGGTTCTAAGTCATTCCCAGTAAATGTAAAAGTGTTGGATAGACCAGGACCTCCAGAAGGGCCAGTCCAGGTTACCGGAGTCACTTCTGAAAAATGCACTTTAATGTGGTCTCCACCACTTCAAGATGGTGGCAGTGATATTTCCCACTATGTTGTTGAAAAGAGAGAAACGAGTCGACTTGCCTGGACTGTTGTTGCTTCGGAAGTTGTGACCAATTCTCTGAAAGTTACCAAACTCTTAGAAGGGAATGAATATATTTTCCGCATAATGGCTGTCAACAAATACGGTGTGGGAGAGCCTTTGGAATCTGCACCAGTACTGATGAAAAATCCGTTTGTGCTTCCTGGACCACCAAAAAGCTTGGAAGTCACCAACATTGCCAAGGACTCCATGACTGTCTGTTGGAACCGTCCAGATAGTGACGGTGGAAGTGAGATTATTGGTTATATTGTAGAGAAAAGAGACAGAAGTGGCATTAGGTGGATAAAATGTAATAAACGCCGCATTACAGATTTGCGTCTAAGAGTAACAGGATTAACAGAAGATCATGAGTATGAATTCAGAGTCTCTGCAGAAAATGCTGCTGGAGTTGGAGAACCAAGTCCAGCTACAGTTTATTATAAGGCTTGTGATCCTGTGTTCAAACCTGGCCCACCCACCAATGCGCACATTGTAGACACCACTAAAAATTCAATTACACTTGCTTGGGGTAAGCCCATCTATGATGGTGGCAGTGAGATCCTAGGATATGTAGTAGAAATCTGTAAAGCAGATGAAGAAGAATGGCAAATAGTTACTCCACAGACTGGCCTGAGAGCCACTCGATTTGAAATTTCAAAACTCACTGAGCACCAAGAGTACAAAATACGAGTCTCTGCCCTCAATAAAGTTGGCTTAGGTGAGGCTACATCAGTTCCTGGTACTGTGAAACCAGAAGATAAACTTGAAGCACCTGAACTTGACCTTGACTCTGAATTAAGGAAAGGAATAGTTGTAAGAGCTGGTGGATCTGCCAGAATTCACATTCCATTCAAAGGTCGCCCAACACCTGACATCACCTGGTCTCGAGAGGAAGGGGAATTCACAGATAAGGTCCAAATTGAAAAGGGAGTAAACTACACCCAACTATCAATAGATAACTGTGATAGAAATGATGCCGGAAAATACATTCTCAAGCTGGAAAACAGCAGTGGATCTAAATCTGCTTTTGTAACTGTGAAAGTTCTTGACACCCCAGGACCGCCACAGAATTTGGCAGTCAAAGAAGTGAAAAAAGATTCTGTCCTGCTGGTATGGGAACCACCCATCATTGATGGGGGTTCAAAGGTGAAGAATTATGTTATTGACAAACGTGAGTCAACCAGAAAAGCATATGCTAACGTGAGTAGTAAATGCAGCAAAACAAGCTTTAAAGTTGAGAATCTTACAGAAGGAGCCATTTATTACTTTAGAGTTATGGCTGAAAATGAATTTGGAGTTGGTGTTCCAGTGGAAACCGCTGATGCTGTGAAAGCCGCTGAACCTCCTTCCCCACCAGGAAAAGTGACACTCACTGACGTGTCCCAGACCAGCGCATCGCTGATGTGGGAGAAACCTGAACATGATGGTGGCAGCAGAGTCTTGGGTTATGTTGTTGAAATGCAGCCCAAAGGAACAGAAAAATGGAGTGTTGTGGCCGAATCCAAAGTCTGTAATGCAGTGGTTACTGGTTTGAGTTCTGGACAAGAATATCAGTTCTGTGTCAAGGCTTACAACGAGAAAGGAAAAAGCGATCCAAGAGTGCTTGGTGTTCCTGTCATAGCCAAGGACTTGACCATACAGCCTAGTTTTAAGTTACCATTTAACACATATACTGTCCAAGCTGGAGAAGATCTTAAAATTGAAATTCCAGTTATTGGCCGACCAAGACCTAACATTTCATGGGTCAAAGATGGTGAGCCTCTTAAACAAACCACAAGAGTAAATGTTGAGGAAACAGCCACTTCAACAATTCTGCACGTTAAAGACAGTAATAAAGATGACTTTGGAAAATACACTATAACAGCAACAAATAGTGCAGGTACAGCCACAGAAAATCTCAGCATCATTGTTTTGGAAAAGCCCGGACCTCCAGTTGGACCAGTTCGGCTTGACGAAGTTAGTGCAGACTTTGTGGTCATCTCTTGGGAACCTCCAGCCTATACTGGAGGTTGCCAGATAAGCAACTACATTGTAGAGAAGCGAGATACAACTACCACCACTTGGCATATGGTATCAGCAACAGTTGCGAGAACAACAATTAAAGTAACCAAACTGAAAACAGGCACTGAGTACCAGTTTAGAATTTTTGCAGAAAACAGGTATGGAAAGAGCGCCCCTCTGGATTCTAAACCAGTTATTGTACAATATCCATTTAAAGAACCTGGGCCACCTGGAACTCCTTTTGTGACATCCATTTCAAAAGACCAGATGATTGTGCAGTGGCATGAGCCAGTTCATGATGGAGGAAGCAAAGTTATTGGCTACCATCTTGAACAGAAAGAAAAGAACAGCATCTTATGGGTCAAATTAAATAAGACTCCCATTCAAGACACCAAATTCAAAACAACTGGGCTTGATGAGGGCCTTGAGTATGAGTTCAAAGTTTCTGCTGAAAACATTGTTGGCATTGGCAAGCCTAGCAAAGTGTCAGAATGCTTTGTTGCTCGTGATCCATGCGACCCACCTGGTCGCCCCGAAGCCATTGTTATCACAAGAAACAACGTTACACTGAAATGGAAGAAACCTGCCTATGATGGTGGTAGCCAAATAACAGGTTATATTGTAGAAAAGAAAGATCTACCTGATGGCCGCTGGATGAAAGCCAGCTTTACCAATGTATTAGAAACTGAATTTACGGTGAGTGGACTTGTAGAAGACCAAAGATATGAATTTAGGGTAATTGCAAGAAACGCAGCTGGCAACCTCAGCGAACCATCTGAAAGCACTGGTGCCATTACTGCCAGAGATGAAATTGATGCACCAAATGCCTCACTGGATCCAAAATATAAAGATATAATCCTTGTTCGTGCAGGAGAGACTTTTGTCCTTGAAGCTGATATCCACGGCAAGCCTATACCTGATATTGTTTGGTCAAAAGATGGAAAAGAGCTTGAAGAAACAACTGCTAGGATGGAAATTAAGTCTACTATTCAGAAAACTACTCTTGTTGTCAAAGACTGTATACGTACTGATGGAGGACAGTATATTCTGAAACTCAGCAATGTCGGTGGTACAAAGTCCATACCAATCACCGTAAAGGTACTTGACAGGCCAGGGCCCCCTGAAGGACCTCTGAAGGTTTCTGGAGTTACTGCTGAGAAATGTTACCTGGCATGGAACCCACCTTTACAGGACGGTGGCGCTAATATCTCACATTACATCATTGAAAAGAGAGAAACAAGCAGACTCTCCTGGACCCAGGTTTCACCTGAGGTACAGGCGCTTAACTACAAAGTCACTAAACTTCTTCCTGGTAACGAGTACATTTTCCGCGTCATGGCTGTGAATAAATATGGAATTGGAGAGCCCTTGGAATCTGAGCCTGTTATAGCCTGTAATCCATATAAGCCACCAGGTCCTCCTTCACCACCTGAAGCCTCAACAATCACCAAAGATTCTATGGTAGTAACATGGGCACGCCCGGTGGATGATGGAGGTGCCGAAATTGAGGGCTACATTCTTGAAAAACGAGATAAGGAAGGCATTAGATGGACCAAGTGCAACAAGAAGACTCTAACAGATCTCCGATTCAGAGTAACTGGCCTTACCGAAGGTCATTCCTATGAGTTCCGAGTCGCTGCCGAAAATGCAGCTGGTGTGGGTGAACCTAGCGAGCCATCTGTCTTCTATCGTGCGTGTGATGCCTTGTATCCACCAGGTCCACCAAGTAATCCAAAAGTGACAGATACTTCCAGGTCTTCTGTCTCCCTGGCGTGGAATAAGCCAATTTATGATGGTGGTGCACCTGTTAAGGGCTATGTGGTAGAGGTCAAGGAAGCCGCTGCTGATGAATGGACAACCTGCACTCCACCGACAGGATTACAAGGAAAGCAGTTCACAGTGACCAAGCTTAAAGAAAATACTGAGTATAACTTCCGTATTTGTGCCATCAATTCTGAAGGTGTAGGTGAACCTGCAACTATACCTGGCTCAGTTGTTGCTAAAGAGAGGCTAGAGCCACCAGAAATAGAACTTGATGCTGATCTCAGAAAGGTGGTTGTTCTGCGGGCGAGTGCTACTTTACGCTTATTTGTCACAATCAAAGGGCGACCGGAACCTGAAGTTAAATGGGAAAAGGCCGAAGGCACTCTCACAGAGAGGGCCCAGATCGAGGTGACCAGCTCCTACACAATGTTGGTAATTGATAATGTTACCAGATTTGATAGCGGTCGGTATAATCTGACCCTAGAAAATAACAGTGGCTCCAAAACGGCTTTTGTTAATGTCAGAGTTCTTGACTCACCAAGCGCCCCTGTGAATTTGAACATAAGAGAAGTAAAGAAAGATGCGGTGACATTATCTTGGGAGCCCCCTCTTATTGATGGTGGAGCTAAGATTACAAACTACATTGTTGAAAAACGAGAAACTACAAGAAAAGCGTATGCTACTGTTACAAACAATTGCACGAAGAATACTTTTAAAATTGAAAATCTGCAAGAAGGATGTTCTTACTACTTCCGAGTCTTGGCTTCCAATGAATACGGGATTGGTTTGCCAGCTGAAACGACTGAACCCGTTAAAGTTTCTGAACCACCCCTCCCACCCGGAAGAGTGACTCTTGTTGATGTGACCCATAACACAGCTACAATTAAGTGGGAGAAGCCAGAAAGTGATGGTGGCAGCAAAATTACTGGTTATGTAGTTGAAATGCAGATGAAAGGGAGTGAAAAATGGAGCACTTGCACACAAGTTAAGACTCTAGAAGCGACTATATCTGGCCTAAATGCGGGAGAAGAGTATACCTTCAGGGTAGCTGCAGTCAATGAAAAAGGAAGGAGTGATCCAAGACAACTTGGAGTGCCGGTAATTGCAAGAGATATTGAAATAAAGCCCTCCGTCGAGCTTCCTTTCAATACTTTCAACGTAAAGGCTAGAGACCAACTTAAGATTGATGTTCCATTTAAAGGAAGACCTCAAGCTACTATAAGCTGGAAAAAGGATGGTCAGATTCTTAAAGAGACCACAAGGATCAATGTTTCTTCTTCAAAGACTGTAACATCACTATCTATTAAGGAAGCTTCCAGGGAAGATGTTGGAACTTATGAATTATGTGTTTCGAACAGTGCTGGATCCATAACAGTTCCTATAACTGTAATTGTCCTTGACAAACCAGGGCCTCCGGGACCTGTTAATATTGACGAGGTTAGTTGTGACAATGTAACAATTTCCTGGAGTCCTCCAGAATATGATGGTGGCTGCCACATTAGCAATTACATCGTTCAAAAGAGAGAAACCACTTCTACCACATGGCATGTAGTTTCACAGGCAGTTGCAAGAACATCCATTAAAATAGCTCGTCTGACAACAGGAAGTGAGTATCAGTTCCGTGTTTGTGCAGAAAACCGCTATGGCAAGAGCTCCTACAGTGAATCTAAACCTGTTGTTGCAGCGTATCCATTCAGCCCCCCAGGTCCTCCTGGTACTCCTAAAGTTGTGCATGCCACAAAATCTACCATGATTGTAAGCTGGCAAGTGCCAGTTAATGATGGAGGAAGTCAAGTAATTGGCTATCACCTTGAATACAAAGAGAGAAGCAGCATTCTTTGGTCAAAAGCAAATAAAATCCTCATCGCTGATACTCAAATGAAAGTCTCCAGCCTTGATGAAGGACTGATGTATGAGTATCGTGTATACGCTGAGAACATTGCTGGAATTGGTAAATGCAGTAAATCTTGTGAACCAGTCCCTGCAAGAGATCCCTGTGACCCTCCTGGACAACCTGAAGTCACCAATATCACAAGAAAATCAGTGTCACTTAAATGGTCCAAACCACATTACGATGGTGGAGCTAAGATCACAGGATACATTATCGAACGTAGAGAACTACCAGATGGCCGGTGGCTGAAGTGCAATTTTACTAATGTACAAGAAACATACTTTGAAGTTACTGAACTTACCGAAGATCAGCGTTATGAATTCCGGGTTTTTGCAAAGAATGCAGCTGATTCAGTTAGTGAACCATCTGAATCCACTGGGCCAATTACAGTTAAAGACGATGTCGAGGCTCCAAGAATTATGATGGATGTCAAGTTCCGAGATGTTATTGTTGTCAAAGCTGGAGAGGTCCTTAAGATAAATGCAGACATTGCAGGGCGACCTCTGCCAGTAATTTCCTGGGCCAAGGATGGGGTAGAAATTGAAGAAAGAGCAAGAACAGAAATTGTCTCGACAGACTATAATACTTTGTTAACAGTGAAAGACTGTGTCCGACGAGACACTGGGCAGTATGTACTAACACTGAAGAATGTTGCAGGAACTCGGTCCATGGCAGTTAACTGCAAGGTACTTGATAAGCCTGGCCCACCAGCAGGACCACTTGAAATAAATGGCCTCACAGCTGAGAAATGCTCGCTTTCCTGGGGACCACCCCAAGAAAATGGTGGCGCAGATATCGACTATTACATTGTAGAAAAACGTGAAACAAGCCACCTCGCATGGACGATGTGTGAAGGAGAATTAAGGACAACATCCTGTAAAGTAACCAAGTTACTCAAAGGCAACGAATACATCTTTAGGGTAATGGGTGTTAATAAATATGGTGTTGGTGAGCCCCTGGAGAGCATGGCAGTAAAAGCACTAGATCCATTTACAGTTCCAAGTCCACCTACATCTTTGGAAATTACATCTGTGACCAAAGAGTCCATGACCCTTTGCTGGTCGAGGCCAGAGAGTGATGGAGGCAGTGACATCTCGGGATATATAGCTGAAAGGCGAGAGAAAAACAGCCTACGATGGGTGCGTGTAAACAAAAAACCAGTTTATGACCTGAGAGTGAAATCAACCGGACTTCGGGAAGGATGTGAATACGAGTACCGGGTTTATGCAGAAAATGCTGCTGGCCTGAGCCTTCCAAGTGAAACCTCTCCCTTGATTCGGGCAGAAGATCCAGTGTTCTTGCCATCTCCTCCATCCAAACCCAAAATTGTGGACTCAGGCAAGACAAACATAACTATTAGCTGGGTTAAGCCCTTGTTTGATGGCGGGGCCCCAGTAACTGGATACACTGTAGAATACAAGAAATCTGATGAAACTGAGTGGGAGACTGCCATTCAGAACTTAAGAGGCACAGAATATACCATCGGTGGACTAACAACAGGAGCCGAGTATGTTTTCAGAGTAAGATCTGTCAATAAGGTCGGTGCTAGTGATCCCAGTGATAGCTCCGATCCCCAAGTAGCAAAAGAAAGAGAAGAAGAACCTGTATTTGATCTTGACAGTGAAATGAAGAAGACCTTGATTGTCAAGGCCGGTGCCTCATTTACCATGACCGTACCTTTCCGGGGAAGACCAGTACCTAGTGTCTTGTGGAGTAAGCCAGACAGTGACCTCCGCGCTAGAGCTTACATTGATTCCACAGACTCTCGTACGTCACTTACTATTGAAAATGCCAACAGAAGTGATTCTGGAAAATACACAGTAACAATTCAGAATATTGTGAATGCTGCTTCACTGACCTTAGTTGTCAAAGTTTTAGATTCTCCTGGTCCTCCAACCAATATTACTGTACATGATATAACCAAAGAGACTGCAGTGTTATCCTGGGATGTTCCTGAAAACGATGGTGGAGCACCAGTGAAGAATTACCACATAGAAAAACGTGAGGCCAGTATGAAAGCATGGGTCTCTGTGACCAACAACTGTAACCGCCTCTCCTATAAAATCACCAACTTACAAGAAGGGGCAATTTACTACTTCCGAGTCTCTGGAGAGAATGAGTTTGGTGTTGGTGTACCAGCCGAAACAAAGGAAGGAGTAAAAATAACAGGTATGTTTTAAGAACAAAGAACATCTATATATCCATATTAATTTTCCTAGAATACTATGAATCACTCTAATTAGTCTCACTTAATTTTAAAGACTTTTGGTTCACACCTCAAATAATTCATACTATAGCACAACATGAGATCTCTAATAGAGAAAGTTCTTTGTTGATTAAAAAAATGCGGAAATTTACATAGCTGGAATTAGATCATATATGTTGAACTTAAATATAACTGAATTTGACTGCACATATATATAGTGTGTGTGTGCAGAAATTGTATGATTAAGTTTCTTATTAGATTGTTCATCTTATTCTTCACTTTTATACCCATGATAAATTTGGGATAAATTTTACCATTTAATCTAGTCACTTGACACTTAATTTGAATTTGGATGCTATGACATACTATGACATGTAATGACAAAGCTTGGGGAAGCTTCACTTAGCTCAGAAGCCAAACTAGTTATATAAAAAGTAGGACTCAAATCAAAGGAAGTATGTGGCCTTCATTTAAAAGTTTTCTTTGACAATGCAGAAAGAACACAGAGGGGAAAAAATGTAATAATCCCTTTCTTCTGATGTTTTACTTTCTTAGAAAAACCAAGCCCACCTGAAAAACTTGGAGTAACAGGTGTATCCAGAGATAGTGTTTCCCTGACCTGGTTGAAGCCAGAACACGATGGTGGAAGCAGAATTGTACACTATGTCATTGAAGCACTAGAAAAGGGACAGAAAAATTGGGTTAGATGTGCGGTGGTAAAGTCAACCCATCACATTGTTTCTGGTCTGAGGGAGAATTCTGAATACTTTTTCCGGGTGTTTGCTGAAAATCAAGCTGGTCTGAGTGACCCAAGAGAGCTTCTGCTTCCTGTTCTTATTAAGGAACAACTAGGTATGTCAAATTTTATGTAGAAGCAAAATTTGAGATGGTTTGTACTGATGTAATTTTTAGAGACTCTTTTTCACCTTCATCTACCATGCTCTTATTTTTCAGAACCACCTGAAATTGATATGAAGAATTTCCCAAGTCATACTGTATATGTGAGAGCTGGTTCAAACCTTAAAGTTGACATTCCAATTTCTGGAAAACCACTGCCCAAAGTGACCTTATCAAGAGATGGTGTCCCCCTAAAGGCAACCATGAGATTTAATACTGAAGTTACTGCTGAGAACCTGACCATCAATCTCAAAGAAAGCATTACCACTGATGCTGGAAGATATGAGATCACTGCTGCCAACTCCAGTGGAACAACCAAAGCTTTCATTAACATCATTGTACTGGATAGGCCTGGTCCCCCAACTGGCCCTGTTGTGATTAGTGATATAACAGAAGAAAGCGTGACTCTCAAATGGGAGCCACCGAAGTATGATGGCGGAAGTCAAGTTACTAATTACATTGTACTCAAGAGAGAGACAAGTACTGCAGTATGGACTGAAGTGTCTACAACAGTTGCAAGAACCACGATTAAAATCATGAAGCTGACCACAGGCGAAGAATACCAATTCCGCATCAAGGCAGAAAACCGCTTCGGCATCAGTGATCACATAGATTCAGCATGTGTGGTTGTCAAACTACCATACAGTAAGTTGCAAACTTTTTAAAGATCCCAGGTTCTCATTTACATAAATGTTTTAAGTGTCTGTATTAACCTAAGGGATTTCTCTCTTTTGTAGCAACACCTGGACCACCATCTACACCATGGGTCACTAACGTTACTCGAGAAAGCATCACCGTGGGCTGGCATGAACCAGTGTCCAATGGAGGCAGTCCAGTTATAGGCTATCACCTGGAAATGAAAGACAGAAACAGTATTTTATGGCAAAAAGTCAACAAATTGGTCATCCGCACAACTCACTTCAAAGTCACAACAATCAGTGCTGGCCTTATTTATGAATTCAGGGTATATGCAGAAAATGCTGCTGGTGTTGGAAAACCCAGCCATCCTTCTGAACCAGTCCTAGCCATTGATGCCTGTGGTATGTATTTTTCATGAGGAGGAGGATTCAGACTACTTAAAAATGCAAAATCTTATTTCTGCAAAACAAAATAATGTTGACACAAGTTCCACTGACCTGCTTTCTCTTATTACCGCAGAGCCTCCAAGAAATGTCCGTATCACTGATATTTCAAAGAACTCTGTCAGCCTTTCATGGCAACAACCAGCTTTCGATGGAGGAAGCAGGATTACAGGCTACATTGTTGAGAGACGAGACCTTCCGGATGGCAGATGGACCAAGGCCAGCTTCACCAATGTTATCGAGACTCAATTCGTCGTCTCTGGCTTAACTCAGAATTCCCAGTATGAATTCCGTGTCTTTGCTAGGAATGCCGTTGGTTCAGTCAGCAATCCATCTGAGGTTGTAGGGCCCATTACATGCATTGATTCTTATGGTAAGCGTTTTTAGAACTTTGAATCCCAACAGCAATTTAACCCAATATTTTTGCATACTTTTTCTGGTCCTAATCTATAGAATATCTTTTACTATGCACTTTAATTAGATATTTAGAAGAAAGTATGTGAACCGGCTGGGAGTCTCAGGAGGATTCCTTAATCTCTCCTGGTCTCTTAACTGTAAAATGTGAGATTTGGACTACAGGATATCTAAAGTCCCTTCCAAATTCAACCTTTTAGAATTCTTTGATTGTATGAGTTGGTGCTTTCCCTTTTCTATTTTAAACTATCAGAGTCAATAATTAAAACCATGGTTGGGCGCCTGGGTGGCTCAGATGGTTAAGCGTCTGCCTTCGGCTCAGGTCATGATCTCAGGGTCCTGGAATCGAGTCCCGCATCGGGCTCCCTGCTCCTTGGGAGCCTGCTTCTCCCTCTGCCTCTCTCTCTCTCTCTCTCATGAATAAATAAATAAAATCTTTAAAAAAAAAAAAAAAAAACCATGGTTGAATGCCCAGAGAATATTCCTCTTAAATAAGTAAAAGACCAAACAGAGGCATTAATGATGATAGTGTTAGCAGTAGCTAACATTTACTGGGTATTTTTCATGAATTCTCTCCCTTAATTCTAACAACCCTAACATTAGCCCATTTTATAGAACAGAAACTGAGGTTTAGAGTGCTTATGTAACTTCCCTAACATGGAGCAGATCATTAGTGTAGGGTGGGAATTCAAAAAGACTCTAGAACTTTCTCTACGTTGTTGTCATCCCAAAACACACATACTTGGCCATTCTGGAAAATCAGGAACACATTCAACTCAACAATGGTTTCAAAATTAAAATTTCATGAGGGTCAGGTACCCGATGACACTTCCTCTAAAAGTTCCCTGTGTTGAAGGAGTCTCTCTGATAACTGGGCAAAAGTATCCACTCCTGTCCTCATGCTCAGAATCCCAGGGCTGCTCTTTATGAATCAGGCTTTGTGGACACTGTTGTAAAACTGTGAAGCAAGTCAAATTTAGTTCTGTATCTCAAAAGTTCTAAGCAGCCTGGCAGAAAATCTGTCCAGTGAAATACAGAGCCCTGTGAGTAAAGAATTCAGACTTCAAGAGTCAGACATGAACGGTCTACGGTTGGATGTCAGTGAACTGGGAAGGGAAAATAACAAGAACAGGAGGTAGTCAGAGGAAAAGAAAGGAGAACCTAGAATGAGAGAAAATGTATAATGCAGCTTCTTCGGGATGGTCTCACTACCATATCCCATTTTGTGCCTGGAATTAAACACCTGATAGACTTTAAAATACATTTCAAAGGCATTGCAGTCCCTGTGTGGTTACTGCAATGTCACTGGAGGACAGAGCTTCCTCACAACCTTTCTTCCCCATCTGGGATAGAAGCGTGGCTTGTAAAATTTAAAGTTTAAAATAGTGAGTAAATAAAATTAGAACTACTATATACATATATATTAATAAAAGCCAGTGACCTTACTTTGAAGTTGCAATTATTTTTCCCATCCTTGTGGTCTTCTAAATATTTCTCATCTGTTTGTCCTACAGGTGGACCCGTAATTGAGTTGCCTCTAGAATATACAGAAGTTGTCAAATACAGAGCAGGTACAGCTGTGAAGCTCAGAGCTGGCATTTCTGGCAAACCTGCGCCTACAATTGAGTGGTACAAAGATGATAAAGAGCTACAAACCAACGCACTGGTGTGTGTCGAAAATACCACCGACCTTGCATCTATACTCATCAAAGATGCAAGTCGCCTGAATAGTGGAAGCTATGAACTAAAACTAAGGAACGCCATGGGCTCAGCCTCAGCCACCATCAGACTACAGATCCTTGGTAGGTGCTGATTATAGGCTGTCATATTTTGTTTGCCTAAAACTTAGCCATTTTAAATTAGTAGCCTCTTAAAAAGTACTGACATATTGTTTTATTCTTTCGTTCACAGACAAACCAGGACCTCCAGGTGGTCCCATTGAATTTAAGACGGTCACTGCTGAGAAAATAACCCTTCTCTGGCGCCCCCCAGCAGATGATGGTGGTGCAAAAATCACTCACTACATCGTGGAAAAACGTGAGACAAGCCGCGTAGTATGGTCTATGGTGTCTGAAAATTTGGAAGAGTGCATCATAACCACCACCAAAATTATCAAAGGAAATGAATACGTCTTCCGGGTTCGAGCCGTGAACAAATATGGAATTGGTGATCCACTGGAATCTGATCCAGTGGTAGCAAAGAATGCCTTTGGTGAGACATGACTTCATTAGGAAACTGAAATCAAATGCTTGAAATTTTTCAAATGAACTATTCTGCTAGCTTGTATGTTTTCTTAAAATGATTTTCTTAGAATGTTTTCTTTTGTCTCACATCTCCCCTCACTGTCATCTGTCACAAGGGAAAGAATAGTCAGTGAAACTAATATTCTTACATAGGATTTGAAGATTGAAAGGTAGAATTTATCAATGATGTCGATCCTTCAAACTCATTTTCCTTCTCTTTTCTAAACAGTTACTCCTGGGCCTCCAGGCATACCGGAGGTGACCAAGATTACCAAGAATTCAATGACTGTTGTCTGGAGCAGGCCAGTTGCAGATGGTGGTAGTGAAGTAAGTGGCTATTACCTTGAGAAAAGAGACAAGAAGAGTCTGGGATGGTTTAAAGTCTTAAAGGAGACTATCCGTGACACCAGAGAGAAAGTGACGGGCCTAACGGAAAACAGTGACTACCAATACCGAGTTTGCGCTGTAAATGCTGCTGGTCAGGGTCCATTTTCTGAACCGTCCGACTTCTACAAAGCTGCTGATCCTATTGGTAAGTGCTCATAAATGCAGCATCTTCACCTATGTCTCCTTCATGTCCCTAAATTGTACATGATCGTGTAATTACGTATTCTGAATGGTCATTCCAGACCCTCCAGGCCCACCAGCTAAGATAAGAATAGCAGATTCAACCAAATCCTCCATCACTCTTGGCTGGAGTAAACCCGTCTATGACGGAGGCAGTGCTGTTACTGGATATGTTGTCGCGATGAGACAAGGAGAGGAAGAGGAATGGACTGTTGTCTCTACCAAGGGAGAGGTCAGAACTACAGAATATGTGGTATCAAACCTCACACCTGGAGTCAACTACTACTTCCAGGTATCTGCTGTAAACTGTGCTGGACAAGGAGAACCTATAGAAATGACTGAACCTGTACAAGCTAAAGATATACTTGGTATGTTCCTACTGGTATGGTTGTGCTTTTTTTTTTTTTTTTATGAGAGTGCTTCTAGGAAATCATTCATTTTCTTGCTTTAAAATTAAAATATATGTCCATTTTATGTCTGCAGAGGAACCAGAGATCGACCTAGATGTGGCTCTCAGAACCTCTGTTATAGCTAAAGCTGGTGAAGATGTACAAGTGTTGATTCCCTTTAAAGGCCGGCCTCCACCTACTGTAACATGGAGAAAAGATGAGAAGAATCTCGGCAGTGATGCCAGATACAACATTCAAAACACCGATTCATCTTCGTTACTCATGATTCCTCAAGTCACTCGCAATGATACAGGAAAATATATTCTCACAATAGAAAACGGTGTTGGTCAACCGAAGTCTTCGACTGTGAGTGTTAAAGTGCTTGATACGCCAGCTGCCTGCCAGAAACTACAGGTGAAACATGTTTCTCGAGGCACAGTCACTTTGTTCTGGGATCCTCCTCTCATTGATGGAGGATCTCCCATAATTAATTATGTCATTGAAAAGAGAGATAGCACCAAGAGAACATGGTCTTCAGTGTCACACAAATGTACCAGTACATCCTTTAAGATAACAGATTTGTCAGAGAAAACTCCATTCTTCTTCAGAGTTCTTGCAGAAAATGAAATTGGAATTGGGGAACCCTGTGAAACTACAGAGCCAGTGAAGCCTGCTGAAGTCCCGGCTCCTATCCGTGATCTGTCAGTGAAAGACTCAACAAAGACTTCTGTTACCCTGAGCTGGACCAAGCCTGACTTTGATGGTGGTAGCATCATCACAGAATACGTTGTGGAAAGGAAAGGTAAAGGTGAACAAACATGGTCACATGCTGGCACAAGTAAGACCTGTGAAATTGAAGTGAGCCAACTTAAGGAACAGTCAGTCCTGGAATTCAGAGTGTCTGCCAAAAATGAGAAAGGGCTGAGTGATGCTGTCACTATTGGGCCAATTACAGTGAAAGAACTTGTAATTACACCTGAAGTTGACCTGTCAGATATCCCGGGGGCAAAAGTCGCTGTGAGAATTGGGCATAATGTGCACCTCGAATTACCTTATAAAGGAAAACCCAAACCATCTATCAGTTGGCTGAAAGATGGTTTGCCATTGAAAGAAAGCGAGTATGTTCGTTTCAGTAAAACCGAAAACAAAATTACTTTGAGTATTAAGAATGTCAAGAAAGAGAATGGAGGGAAATACACCCTTATTCTCGATAATGCAGTTTGTAGAAACTCATATCCCATTACAATCATCACACTTGGCCCACCATCAAAGCCCAAAGGGCCCATTCGATTTGATGAAATCAAGGCTGACAGTGTCATCATGTCATGGGACGTGCCCGAAGATGATGGAGGAGGAGAAATTACCTGTTACAGCATTGAGAAGCGGGAAGCTTCACAAACTAATTGGAAGATGGTGTGTTCAAGTGTTGCCAGGACAACTTTCAAAGTTCCTAATCTAGTCAAAGATGCTGAATACCAGTTTAGGGTTAGGGCGGAAAATAGATACGGAGTCAGCCAGCCACTTGTCTCAAACATTATTGTGGCAAAACACCAGTTCAGGATTCCTGGCCCCCCAGGAAAGCCAGTTGTATACAACGTGACTTCTGACGGCATGTCACTAACTTGGGATGCTCCAGTTTACGATGGTGGTTCAGAAGTTACTGGATTCCACGTTGAAAAGAAAGAAAGAAATAGCATCCTCTGGCAAAGAATTAATACATCACCAATATCTGGAAGAGAATATAGAGCTACTGGACTAATGGAAGGCCTAGATTACCAGTTCCGTGTATATGCTGAAAATTCTGCTGGCCTAAGCTCGCCCAGTGACCCAAGCAAATTTACTTTAGCTGTTTCTCCAGTAGGTAAGTAACAGAGTATTATTCAAATATATTTAATTCAGCAACTGAATATCTTACTGACAAGTAAATCAAACACAGCTTTTCTTCCACATATCACCTTCTCACCTATCTTCCGTCCACTAGAGAGCTGGTCAAGTAAAGCAAAGGGGATGATTTTAAGTCAGTCTAATAAAGTAATTTAAAGTTCTTTTTAAAGCTTAGCTACAAAAAAAAAATTGAAATTAAAATGAGCTCAGGGGATTTATTCATTTTTTCCTTCCACTGTGAATGAGCTGATGACAGAAATGGATTACAGAAATGATACTGTTAATTTCCATATAATTTTTTAGACCCACCTGGCACTCCTGACTACATTGACGTCACCCGGGAAACCATCACACTTAAATGGAACCCACCATTGCGTGATGGAGGCAGTAAGATTGTGGCCTATAGCATTGAGAAACGGCAAGGGAGTGATCGCTGGATCAGATGCAACTTTACTGATGTCAGTGAATGTCAGTACACAGTCACGGGACTTAGTCCTGGGGATCGATATGAGTTCAGAATAATTGCAAGAAATGCCGTTGGTACTGTAAGTCCGCCCTCGCAGTCTTCTGGCGTTATCATGACAAGAGACGAAAACGGTAAGCATTTACAACTGATCTCCAAATATGCCTAAAAGCATTTACATTTTTTTAAAGATCCTTTAGGCCCCTGGTCTGTAAAAGGGGAGCAGGAACATCATTTCTAACAGATTACCCAGGGTTGTTATGTGGATGAATTAGATTTTCTACCTTTCAGATAAAAAGAAGAAAAAAAAAAGCTAACTGGCATCAATTCTTTTTACCATGGCTATTGTCTCACTCTGTTCCCATATAAATAGCATGCAAATGGGAATGAGGTTTTTAGTTTTGTAATTCCAGTCATTTATAATAAAGAAAAACACTCTCAAGAATAACTGTCCAGCTTTACTGAAGTTAGTAAAATACAACATACACCCAATGGTACAGTCATCAGCTTGCTTGAGTGCAGCTGATGACCTCTTACAGGAACTTGTTTGAATATACAACAGCTTTAGGAAGTAAATGATCTATAAATGTTTTCTTCTTACAAATGGCAATGCAAGATTAATAACATGACAGACATAAAAAGGGGATAACCTGATAGCATGCAGATGTTCAGCCCCATAATCTAAATTCTCAATTATCAATCCTGCTTTCACAATAGCCTTTGGTAACACAGGATAAACATTACCCTTCCAAGCTTTAGGATATGGTGCTAACGTAAAACATGCTTATGTTTTTATTTAGCCAAACTAACTCATAGTATTTCTATTTCTTTTATAGTTCCACCAACTGTAGAGTTTGCCCCTGAGTACTTTGATGGTCTCGTTATTAAGTCTGGAGAGAGCCTTAGGATTAAAGCTTTGGTGCAGGGACGGCCGGTACCTCGAGTAACTTGGTTTAAAGATGGAGTAGAAATTGAAAAGAAGATGAATATGGAAATAACTGATGTCCTAGGATCCACCAGCCTTTTCGTTAGAGATGCTACCCGAGACCATCGTGGTGTATATAGTGTGGAAGCCAAAAGTGCATCTGGCTCCTCAAAAGCAGAAATTACAGTGAAAGTACAAGGTACTTCTGAAATAACTTCTTAATCTTACAATTTACAGGACTTGGGTTAGAGACATGCCTGACTACATTTTTAAGGGGCAAGGAAAAATAAACTAACTCTGGAAACTTTTTCTTATAGATACACCAGGAAAAGTAGTTGGGCCAATAAGATTCACCAATATTACTGGCGAGAAGATGACCCTGTGGTGGGATGCTCCTCTCAACGATGGCTGTGCTCCCGTCACTCACTACATCATTGAAAAACGGGAAACCAGCAGACTTGCTTGGGCACTAATTGAGGATAATTGTCAAGCCCACAGCTATACTGCCACTAAACTAATAACTGGCAATGAATACCAATTCCGTGTTTCTGCAGTTAACAAGTTTGGTGTTGGGAGGCCACTTGATTCTGACCCAGTGGTTGCTCAAATACAATACAGTAAGTATCTGTATTTACCAAGTGGTACTATGTTGTAAGATTAACTTCCAACCAACATGTCTAACTTGTCTTCATTTTACAGCTGTTCCCGATGCCCCTGGCACTCCAGAACCTAGTAATGTAACAGGCAATAGCATTACCCTGACATGGGCAAGGCCAGAATCAGATGGTGGCAATGAAATTCAACAATATATCCTTGAAAGGAGAGAAAAGAAAAGCACACGATGGGTAAAAGTGATCAGCAAGAGACCAATCTCTGAGACAAGATTCAAAGTCACTGGTCTGATAGAGGGTAATGAGTATGAATTCCATGTCATGGCTGAAAATGCTGCAGGAGTAGGACCTGCAAGTGGTATCTCAAGACTAATCAAATGTAGAGAGCCAGTCAGCCCACCAAGTGCTCCCACTGTGGTCAAAGTGACAGACACATCCAAGACAACTGTGAGCTTAGAATGGTCTAAGCCAGTGTTTGATGGCGGCATGGAAATAATTGGATATATTATTGAAATGTGCAAAGCTGACTTAGGAGACTGGCACAAGGTAAATGCAGAGGCATGTGTGAAAACAAGGTATACAGTCACTGATCTACAAGCAGGTGAAGAATACAAATTCCGGGTTAGTGCTATCAATGGTGCTGGAAAAGGAGAGAGCAGTGAAGTGACTGGCACAATTAAAGCAGTTGACCGATTAGCAGCTCCTGAGTTAGATATCGATGCAAACTTCAAGCAGACCCATATTGTTAGAGCTGGGGCCAGTATTCGCCTCTTCATTGCCTACCAGGGTAGACCTACTCCTACAGCTGTGTGGACCAAACCTGACTCCAACCTTAGCATTCGGGCTGATATCCACACAACAGACTCTTTCAGCACCCTCACTGTGGAAAACTGCAACAGAAATGATGCAGGGAAATACACCCTTACCGTAGAAAACAACAGTGGTAGTAAATCAATCACATTCACTGTAAAGGTGCTAGACACTCCAGGCCCACCTGGCCCAATCACTTTCAAGGATGTGACCCGCGGAACTGTTACACTGATGTGGGATGCTCCTATCCTTGATGGTGGTGCCCGAATCCATCATTATGTGGTAGAAAAACGAGAAGCAAGTCGTCGTAGCTGGCAGGCTATCAATGAAAAATGCACTCGTCAGATCCTCAAGGTCAGTGACCTGGCAGAAGGCGTTCCATACTATTTCCGTGTTTCTGCAGAAAATGAGTATGGTGTGGGTGAACCCTATGAAATGCCAGAACCAATCGTAGCCACAGAACAGCCTGCTCCCCCTAAGAGACTTGATATCATTGACACAAGCAAATTCTCTGCAGTCTTAGCTTGGCTTAAACCTGACCATGATGGAGGCAGCCGGATCACTGGCTACCTTCTCGAAATGAGACAAAAGGGATCTGACTTCTGGGTTGAGGCTGGTCGCACCAAACAGCTGACTTTCACAGTTGAGTGCCTGGTTGAGAACACTGAATATGAATTCCGTGTGAAGGCCAAGAATGATGCTGGCTACAGTGAACCCAGGGAAGCCTTCTCCTCTGTCATCATCAAGGAGCCTCAAATTGAGCCCACTGCTGATCTCACTGGAATTACTAATCAGCTCATAACTTGCAAAGCAGGAAGCACATTTACCATTGATGTCCCAATCACTGGTCGTCCTGCTCCCAAAGTAACATGGAAGCTTGAAGAAATGAGACTTAAGGAGACAGATCGAGTGAGTATCACAACAACAAAAGACAGAACCACCCTGTCTGTAAAGGATAGCATGAGAGGTGACTCTGGAAGATACTTCTTGACCCTGGAAAACACAGCTGGTGTTAAAACATTTACCATCACAGTTGTGGTCATTGGAAGGCCAGGTCCAGTAACTGGCCCCATTGAGGTCTCATCTGTCTCAGCTGAATCATGTGTCCTGTCATGGGCTGAACCTAAAGATGATGGAGGTACTGACATTACTAATTACATAGTTGAAAAGCGTGAATCAGGCACAACAGCTTGGCAGCTTGTCAATTCCAGTGTCAAGCGCACTCAGATTAAAGTCACTCATCTCACAAAATACATGGAATATTCTTTCCGTGTCAGTTCGGAGAACAGATTTGGTGTCAGCAAGCCTCTAGAATCAGCACCAATAATTGCTGAGCATCCATTCGGTAAGAAAAATAAAAATATTTCAAACTCCATTATTAAGTATTTCCCCTGAATTTTATAAAATTGTATTCATATTTGATACCTTTGTTTATATTTAGTCCCTCCAAGTGCTCCTACCAGACCTGAAGTTTACCATGTGTCTGCCAATGCCATGTCTATTCGTTGGGAAGAACCTTACCATGATGGTGGCAGTAAAATCACTGGCTACTGGGTTGAGAAGAAAGAACGTAACACCATTCTTTGGGTGAAAGAAAACAAAGTGCCATGCTTAGAGTGCAACTACAAAGTGAGTGGCCTGGTAGAAGGACTAGAATACCAGTTCAGAACATACGCACTCAATGCTGCAGGTGTTAGCAAAGCCAGTGAAGCTTCAAGACCTATGATGGCTCAAAACCCAGTTGGTATGTATTAAAACTGAATGGGTATATTTGTTTATTACCATCATCACCATCATCATTATTGACACTAGAATTCAGAGTTGTATTTTTTTAACTTGACTTTTGCATCCCTTCCAGATGCACCAGGAAGACCAGAGGTAACAGATGTCACAAGATCAACAGTGTCACTGATTTGGTCTGCCCCAGTGTATGACGGTGGCAGCAAGGTTGTGGGCTACATCGTAGAGCGTAAGCCGGTCAGTGAGGTTGGAGACGGTCGCTGGCTAAAGTGCAACTATACCATTGTATCTGACAATTTCTTCACCGTGACTGCTCTCAGTGAAGGAGACACTTACGAATTCCGTGTGTTGGCTAAGAATGCCGCAGGAGTAATTAGCAAAGGATCAGAATCTACAGGCCCTGTCACTTGCAGAGATGAATATGGTAAAATAAATCAATAAATAATAATCATCAATGTACTCCTTTTAAATGATCACCATTTTGTGAAAATAAACTGTCATATATTTATTCATATCCATTTTGCCTATGACAGCTCCACCCAAAGCTGAACTGGATGCCAGATTACAGGGTGATGTGGTCACCATCAGAGCAGGCTCGGATCTTGTCCTTGACGCTGCAGTTGGTGGCAAACCTGAACCCAAAATTATCTGGACCAAAGGGGACAAGGAACTAGATCTCTGTGAAAAAGTCTCTTTGCAGTATACAGGCAAACGGGCAACTGCTGTGATCAAGTTCTGTGACAGAAGTGACAGTGGAAAATACACGTTAACAGTGAAGAATGCCAGTGGGACCAAGGCCGTGTCTGTCGTGGTCAAAGTTCTTGGTAAGCATGTCAAATGTTCTTTTATTTTTTATAGAATTTTCAAGTGTGGAGAAAAAAAAAGATCTGAATCATTACTTGCCATTGACACCTGTTTCAGATTCCCCTGGCCCATGTGGAAAGCTCACCATCAGCAGAGTAACAGAGGAAAAGTGCACTTTAGCCTGGAGCCTTCCTCAGGAAGATGGAGGGGCAGAAATAACTCACTACATCGTGGAAAGACGAGAGACTAGCAGGCTCAACTGGGTGATCGTCGAAGGCGAATGCCCAACCCTGTCCTATGTAGTTACCAGACTCATTAAGAACAATGAATACATATTCCGAGTGCGGGCAGTGAACAAATATGGCCCTGGTGTG